>NW_024412423.1:9922319-9975832 GCF_014898765.1 Herpailurus yagouaroundi | reverse complement strand
TTTAAAAAAAAAAAAAAAAAAGGTCAAGTCCTGAGAGAGTTGCTAATTATTTTTCAAAACAGCCAATCTGTACTTGTGTTAAAATTGTCAGAATGTAGCATGTGATTGGACCTAGTATAATAAATAGAGCTTCCAGTGCCACTGTTCTTTTGCATCTTCTATATGTCTTTCAGTGGCAGGTATGAGAGGGTTAATAAGATGAATCTAGCTAGTGGCAAAAAAAAAAAAAAAAAAAAAATCTTAACCCCTAATTTCAACATTTCTGTTTTAATTTTATTTTGGGAAGATTTTTCCAGTACATTTTAGATGAGTATTGTAATTATATGAAACTAAATAATAAAACACGGTTTCTAAATGTGTTAGAAACCTATGAAGATTTAATGAAGAATCTAGAATTCATTGTTAGGCCCTACCTCCAACCCTCTTTCCGCTTATAGACTGTGAGTGGGTCTAAACCAGGAACACTTGCTCAGAATGTTTTTAATTCATGGCTCCCTAAAGATTTAAGCGTTTCCGACCCAGAAAGCATGACCACAATGAGATAGTTGGTATTGCTGTTTTTACTTAAGCAGCCCTGGTGTGAACTTCTTTAATTTTAATTTTGAAACAAAGGATCTAAGAAGAACTGTAATAATGGATTGCTTTGTATTTCTTGATTAGTTGAAAAATCAGTGCACAAATCTAAAACTGACTCAGTGCATCCAACGCATGCACATCTGAATTGTTGAATCACTTTCTCCTCCTCAAGCATGCCTGGTCTTCTGCCTTACTTGATTCTGCTGAGACTAAGGCTGTGGGGAATTAGTAGCAGGGCTTTTTAAATCTCTCTTCACACACAAAGATGGAAAATTCTGTTACTTACAGTTTTCTACTCTAAATGTTGTTGCTATTACTTCTTTTCTTGTTCACCTTTTATATCCTTCTCTTATCTGGCTTTTTTGACATGTAAGCCCAGTCATATGCTGCTGGGTTAAGTGACTGAAACAGGCTCCTTTTTATCGAAGAAAAGTTCATTTTCTTTTTTTTTTTTGTTTGTTTGTTTGTTTATTTTTGAGAAAGCACAAGTGAAGGAGAGCAGAGAAAGAGGGAGACAGAGGATTAAAAGTGGGCTCTACGCTGACAGCAGAGAGCCTGATGTGGGGCTCAAACTCAAGAACACTGAGATTATGACCTGAACTGAAGTCAGATTCTCAACCAACTGAGTCACCCAGGTGCTCCAAAATGTTTATTTTCATAGTGTATGTTGGGCTCAGTTTCCTGATGCTACTCACCTGAGTGTTTATTAAATTGTGCTTCCTCTTGAGCCATTTCATCATCTATCCCCCAAGGCTCTTCTTTAGACTACTCTGTACACTGGGATTTGAAGACCCCATTGTGGTTTTACAGACATAGGTTTGATGACCTACTTGGACACATGACTACTTTTGAAATGGTCATTTCTGATACAGCTGCCCAGAACTGTTAATAGAAACAATATAATATTAATGAATATTGTCCTTTTTTTCTTAAGGAGACAGTAGGTCTTTCAGAGTTATCTTAAAATAAAAAGAAAAATTTTCCCTGTTTACCAGAGTTTGGAATCATCCAAGGACTCCTATTTCTTGATTTCTTTCTTTGTTGTTGAAGCATAGTTAACATACAATATTATATCATTTTCAGGCATACAATATAGTGATTCAATAATTCTATACATTTCTCAGTGCTCATCAAGATAAGTATATTCTTTTTTTAAATTTTTTAACATTCATTTTTGAGAGAGAGAGAGACAGACAGACAGAGTGTGAGTGGGCAGGGGCAGAGAGACAGGGAGACACAGAATCTGAAGAAAGCTCCAGGCTCTGAGCTGTTAGCACAGAGCCACAAGCGGGGCTCGAACTTATGAAACCAGGAGATCATGACCTGAGCCAAAGTCGGACACTCATCTGATGGAGCCACCCATACGCCCCAAGACAAGTGTATTTTTAATTTATTTAAATAAAACCTTTTTCTACTATTACTGATTTTTCCCTTCAGGAAAGTGACTCCTTTAAAGCCAAACATTTTTTTTTAATTTTTTTTTTCAACGTTTATTTTATTTTTGGGACAGAGAGAGACAGAACATGAACGGGGGAGGGGCAGAGAGAGAGAGGGAGACACAGAATTGGAAACAGGCTCCAGGCTCTGAGCCATCAGCCCAGAGCCTGACGTGGGGCTCGAACTCACGGACCGCGAGATCGTGACCTGGCTGAAGTCGGACGCTTAACCGACTGCGCCACCCAGGCGCCCCTTAAAGCCAAACATTTTATTGAAATATATTATTGTTTTAGTAGAATCCATTCTCTGAAGGAAGAAATTAGTAATAGTAAAGAAAAAGCCAATATTTAAGTGAATTCTGAGCTCTCTTCCCACATATTTTGATTTTCAAAATAAACCAATTCAAGGACATTTTCTAGGCACTAAAAACAAAAACAGAAATCATAAGAACAAGCAAAATGTCTTGCTTTGTGGTTCAGTTTAATCCCTGCATATAATTCAACTCCGTTGCTAGATGTACAAGAATACTGCCAGAAATAGTCCTAAAATGATAAGCTCTAACTGTGGAATTACCGAATACAATAGATGTGAGTCTCATTAAGTTTAAGCAAATTCTAAGTAGCAGGTTTTTGAAATGCGGGTTTTCCTTTGGTGATAATGCATTTCTCTAGCACACTGATCAAAGCCCCCAAACAAATTGTCGTTCGTAAGCCAAACTCTCATTTTCTCACTTCCGGATTTTGTACTGTGGGTACAACTCAAACAGGCCCAAGGTGACTCGACATGATTCTAAGCTTATATTGGTCAGACTTACAAACTGTTCCTTTGCTGGGAGTAGTAAATGATAAAACAAACAGATGGGCAAGTGACTGTTTGTTTACGTGCACAAACACAAACATGAATAGATACACTCTGGATAGACCAAGGGCTTTTCAACCCTGGGCAGATTTTTAAAGCCTGAGGCCATATCTGTGCTGTGAACACACAGCTTGGTATGTGCCAACGTGACTATTGCAAACACTTGATCCAGACACAGTGGGTTATTTACAAGAAAACCAGGCATTATTTTCTAGTACCTATAGAAAATAGGTACTGTTTGTTTTTCTCAATTACCTTTGTATGCTACAGTAGCTTCAAGTTTGTATCTTAGAGTAGCTTTAGGTTTAGCTAAAACCCAGCAAGGTATTTAAACAGAAAAGACAGCTACCTGTGCAGTTGTGCATTGAGGGTTACAAGGAAAGCATCCCTATTCCCTGTTCTGAAATACAGACCCCTTCTGTTACGACTAGTTCAATATCTGAAATTCACAAATTTTGATCAGTATGCTTTCACACCTCTACTAATGGCTGATTGTGTAATTTAGGACATACCTTTTTAACATTCCTGAACCTTGGTTTAACCTTTTGCCAAAGGGGATAATGTATGGACATCATAATTGTTTTGCAGGCTCCCTGAAACAATTCATATGAATGATGGAATACTGTTGCTAAAGAGTTTCTGTGGCAGTTGTAATTATTATGACTTCCAGCATCATACTCTCAGGCCTTTACAAATCCTGATGCCTTTAAGAGGGCTCAATCCTTCCTGGTGGCAGGGTGGAGGAAGAAAATCAGTGGAACAATAACTACAGTTGTTAATAGCTCACGAATGTGATTTTCTGCCACCCAGGCCTGAGGATTGTGCCCATATAGTGGTGGCTCTAGGAAGGATAAGTGAAGCCACCTTGATGTATGCAGACCCTGAACCTGTGCACTGAGTCTACTCATGTTAGTGAATGAGGCACAGATCAGCAGTGCATGCAAAATTTTCTATATTGAAACATCACTGGGGGCACCTGGGTGGCTCAGTCGCTCAAGCATCTGGCTCTTGATTCTGCTCAGGTCATGATCTCATGGTCATGAGATTGAGCCCCATGTTAGGCTCTGCACTGGGCGTGGAGTCTGCTTAAGATTCTCTCTCTCTCCCTCTGCTACCCACCTTCTCTCTAAATAAATAAGTTGAAACTACTCCATCTACTGTGTATTACTGTATCCTGGATTAATGTCATAATTTATGAATGAATTACTTCATCAGCATATTATCCTGAGGAGGATGCCTAATGTCTAATACAAGACAAATGAAGACTAGAACATTCGGATCAGCTTAGGAAAACGAATGACATACGCAAGCTGAAGAATGAGATGCCCAGTTAACCATATCCAAGAGACAAATTATCCAGTGCTCAGGCCAAGTATGTGCTCAGTGCATCAGGATATGATCATGTTAGTTATCATAGATCAATATTCTTCCTTTTATTGTTTTTCCTTCTGAGTTCCATTTTTTATATACACGTTTGAAGGTTTATTTATTTTGAGGAAGCACTCTTGAGTGAGTGGCGGAGGGGCAGACGAAGAGAAAGAGAGGGAGAATCTCAAGATGTCTGTATGCTCAGTGCAGAGCCTAACACGGGGCTCAATCCCACACCCCTGGGATTGTGACCTGAGCCAGAACCCAGAGTCAGATGCTCAACTCAGTCCCCCAGGCACCCCAAAGTCTTTCAAATCCAGAAAGTCTTTTATCTTACTCGTATTCTATTATTTTTATGTAATTATTTATTTTTGAGTTAGAGTTGACAGAGTATTATGAGTTTCAAGTATAGAACATGGTGATCCTATATCTATGTACATCAAGAAATGCTCAGCATGATACGAAGTTCCCATCTGTCACCACACAAAGTTATTATAATCTTACTGACTGTGTTCCCAATGCTGCACTTTTCATCCCTTTACTTATTTTATAACTAGGTGTTTGTATTCTTAATGCCATTAACCTATTTCACCCATCTCCTAAACCCCAACCTTCTGGCAACAACCATTTCCCTATGTTTACGTGTCTGTTTCTGTTTGTTTTTCTTTTTTAGATTCCACATATAAATGAAATTACATGGTGTTTGTCTTTCTCTGTCTGGCTTATTTCACTTAGCAGTATACTCTTTAGGTCCCTCCGTCTTGTCACAATATTTTATTTTTCCTTTGTTGCCCTTGCCTGAGGAGACAGATACAAAAATTTATATATGTAGTGCTAAGATTGATGTCCAAGATTTTACTGCCTATGTTATCTTCTAGGACTTTTGTGGATTCAGGTTTCACATTTAGGTTTGTAATCCATTCTGAGTTCCTTTCTATATATGGTATATGAAAGTGGTCCACAGAGCACCTGGGTGGCTCAGTCTCTTAAGCATCAGACTTGGACTCAGCTCATGATCTCCCAGTCTGTGAGTTCAAGCCCTGAGTCAGGCTCTGTGCTAACAGCTTAGAGCCTGGGGCCTGCTTCAGCTTCTGTGTCTCCCTTTATCTCTGCCCCTCCCCTGCTTGTGCTTTGTCTCTTTCTCTCTCTCTTAAAAATAAACATTAAAGGGGCGCCTGGGTGGCTCAGTTGGTTGGGCGGCCGACTTCGGCTCAGGTCATGATCTCGCGGTCCGTGAGTTCAAGCCCCGTGTCAGGCTCTGTGCTGACAGCTCAGAGCCTGGAGCCTGTTTTGAATTCTGTGTCTCCCTCTCTCTGACCCTCCCCCATTCATGCTCTGTCTTTCTCTCTATCTCAAAAATAAATAAACGTTAAAAAAAATTAAAAAAATAAACATTAAAAAAAAAAAAAAAGGTTGTCCAGTTTCAGTCTTCTGCATGTAGCTGTTCTTTTCCCAGTACCATTTATGGAAGAAACCTTTTCCCACTATATATTCTTGCCTACTTTGTCAAAGATTGACCACATAAACATGAGTTTATTTCTGGGCTCTGTATTCTTTCCCACTGATCTATTTGTCTGTTTTTGTGTCAGTAATATACTGCTCTTATTAATACAGGCTTGTAGTATGGTTTTAAATTTGAGATTGTGATACCTCCAGCTTTGTCCTTTCTCAAGATCACTTTGACTTTAGAGATCCTTGGTAATTGCCTACAAATTTTAGGATTATTTTTTACAGTTCTGTGAAAAACAGAACAATTATTGGTGTTTTGGTAGGGATCACATTAAATCTATAGATTTTTGGGGGGCAGTGTGACCATTTAACAATAATGAGTCTTGTAGTCCATCAGTATGGTATATATTTCTACTTATTTCTGTTATCATAAGTTTTTTTCATCAATGTCTATAGTTGTCAGAGTATGGTCTTTTCACTTCCTTGTTAAATTTCTTCCTATGTATTTTATTCTTTTTGGTATTTAAAAAAAAATTTTTTTTAATGATGATTTATTTTTGAGAGAGAGGGACAGAGACAAAGACAAAGCATGAGTGGGGGTGGGGAGCAGAGAGAGAGGGAGACACAGAATCCGAGGCAGGATCCGGGCTCTAAGCTGTCAGCACAGAGCCCACTGCAGGACTCGAGCTCATGAACCGTGAGATCCCAACCTGAGCCATCAGACGCTTAAATGATTGAGCCACCCAGGCACCTCTTTTTGGTATTTTTCTTAATGGGATTTTCTTAATTTCTCCTTGTGCTAGGTCATTACTGGTATAGAAATGCAGTAGTCTTTCATACATCAAATTTGTATCCTGTAACTTTACTGAACTTATATATTCTAGTGGGTTTTTCTCCTTTGGTGGAATCTTAAGGGTTTTCTGTATATAGTATCATGTCATCTGCAAAAAGTTACAGTTTTATTTTTTCCTTACAAGTCTGGATGTCTTTTAATTCTTTCCCTTGTTTGATTGCTGTGGCTAGCACTTCCATCACTATGTTGAATAAAAGTGGATGAACATCCTTGTCTTATTCTTTATCACAGAGTCCAAGTTTTGGCTTGTTGCCATTTAGTATGATGTTAGCTGTGGGTTTGACCTATATGGTCTTTTTTATGTTGAGATATGTTACCTCTATACCCACTTTGCTGAGAGTTTTTATCATGAATACATGTTGAATTTTGTCAGATGCTATTCTTTATTGAGAAGATCCTATGATATTTATCTTTCGTTAACGTTGTGTATCATGTTCATTTGTGAATATTGAAACTTAAATCTCTGGAATAAGTCCCACTTCATACTGGTGAATAATCCTTGTTATATGTTTTTGAATTTGGTTTGCTAATATTTTGTTGATTTTTTATTTATGTTACTCAGGGATATCAACCCATTCTTTTATTTTCCTTTCTCTTCTCTCTCGTGTGTGTGTTGGGGGGGGTGTGGGTGTGGTGGGGTGTGTTGGGATGGTTTGGTATCAGGATGATGCTGGCCTCAAATAATGAATTTGTAAGCATTTCTTCTTCTATAATTGTTTGGAATATTTGAGCAAAACAGGTATTAACTTTTCTGTAAATGTTCAGTAGAGTTTACCTGAGAAACCATAACATCCTGTAATTTTGTTTGCTGGAAGATTTTTTTTTTTTTTAACTGATGTAATTTACTGCTTGCGATCAGTCTATCTGGATTTTCTTTGCCTTCCTGGTTCAGTCTTGGAATATTGGTATGTTTCTAGGTATTTATCTCTTCTAGGTTGTCCAGTTGTTAGCATAAAATTTTTCATAGTAATCTCTTACAATTCTTTGATTTCTGTGGTGTTGGTTGTTAAATTCTCTGTAATTTCTGATTTTAGTTAAGCTTTATTTTTGGTTGGTGAGTCTTGCTAAAGGTTGTATCTTTTCAATAATTATTTTTAGTATTTATTTATTCATTTATGAGAGGCACAGACAGAATGCGAGCAGCAGAGGGGGCAGAGAGAGGGGGAGACACAGAATCTGAAGCAGGCTCCAGGCTCTGAGCTGTGACCGTAGAGCCTGATGTGGGGCTTGAACTCATAACAGTTAGATCATGACCTGAGCCAAAGTCGGATGCTCAACCAATTGAGCGACCCAGGTGCCCCAAGGTTGTATCTTTTCAAAGAACCATTTCTTTAATGGATTATTTTCTCTTTCTCTTTTTTTTTCTTTCATTTTAATGACTTTCCTTAGTGTTATACTTGAGTTTCTTTCTCTAGATTGTTTAAATTTCTGGACTATTAATTAGGGTAGCCACAAAGCTCCGATCTCTTGTAGTGGCCTCTGGCACTCCCTATTCCCTGGGAACACATGGAAATATATTACTAACCTGAAAGAATTCCATAGTCATCCACAGCATTTCCTGTCAGCCCACTCCCGTGCTGATTATTCCCTTTACACTGTTCCAGAAAACTAGTTCTTTGGAGGTGCAAAATGCTCTCTCATAGGATATCATGTAAAGCATAGGGAATATGGTGTACTGGAACCGGTCCATCATCCCTCAACTGGTCCTATGTAGTTTTGTTAGGCCTATAGTGGTAATGGTAGCCCATTTATCCTGTTGAAGTTGATTCATAGCTAAGCTGAATTGTGGGTGTTTTTCCTAAGTGTGAAGACAAGATAAACCACTCAGGTGCAAGCCCATGCATTTTGAAAACTGTTCTCTACAAATATTTCTGCATGAATAATTTTCTGAGGTTACTCCAAGATAGAGGATCAAGGGAAACCTATTTTTTTTTCACTTACAGAGAAGCACTTTTTCTTAAGAAGTGAGAGGGCCTGTGCTATAGTGTTTATCGCTCATCTACAAGTAGGAGATTGCATTGGTGTTGATAAAACACCATTTTACTTTTTATTAAAAAATTTTTAAATGTTTGTTTATTTTTGTGAGAGAGAAAGAGAGAGAGACAGCATTAGCAGGGGAGGGTCAGAAAGAGAGGGAGACACAGAATCTGAAGCAGGCTCCAGGCTCTGAGCTGCCAGCACAAAGTGTGATGAGGGGTTCAAACCCACGAACCACGAGATCATCACCTGAACTGAAGTTGGACGCTTAAATGACTGAGACACCCAGGCGTTCCAAAAAACATCACTTAAATTACAAGTAGTACTCTTCAAGAACATACTGAAAAATGACATCACATAATTTTTTCTTTGGTAAAAAATATTTTTAAGTGTAATACTCCGTTTTTCAATTATGATGTCTCTAGAATTCTGAAGCTCAATGCAAACAATTTCATGGTAGCTCCTCCAGATTTTCTGCTTACTGTCAGAGGTTTTAACATGTCAATGGCTACGTGAAGAAGAAGGTTGGAAGGTGACAATATTAATAATCTTGGAAAGAGTGGGTACACTGAGAACACAGTACGATTCCATATTTCTAGGAGAGACGTAAGAAAATAGCAGGTCAGCAGATCTGGTACTGATAACATCATAGAAATAAGCAAGTAATGTTTCCCACATCTCTCTTCCTGGTGCGAACAACAACTCTTCCCATGTGGACTATGATAGGTATGGGATACTGATAATAGAACTCAATAGAGCTGGATTTTACCAAAGTAAAGATAATGGGTGGTATTTTAGGCATTGATTGACTTTGAGATTTATCCTCTAATTTTGTGATGTACTTGTTAAAAGTACACTTGGTCAAATTCACTTTGATGTGGTGAGATAATGAAATTAAACCCATACTTACTTTAATGGCTATATGCAGAATTTCTATTTGTTCTGTGGGTATTGATTGTATTTTTCTAGGAATTTTGTCATATCATCTCTATTTTTAGGACCACTGCCATAAATACTACAGTATCTTAGGATCTTTCAATGCCTGTAGGATCTTTAGTCCTCTCCCCTTTTTAAACTGCTCTTAGTGATTATTTATGCTCTTTCTTTTGTTCAGTCTAAACTGGTGTTTATCACTTATATTAGTTTTCACAAAGATGCAATTTCAGGCCTTGCTGACTCTCTTCTATATTTTCAGCCTTTTTTTCTTTTTCTAATATGTTTATTTTTCTTTATATCTACAACTTTAGCTTCCTCTACACATTTTCTTGATGTGGTATAATTGAGTTTAAAATATTTTATACTATTTATTTTATACTTTATATTGAGATATTTTCTTTGACCTGTGGTTTATTAGTAACCATATTTTTTTTTATTTTCAAGCATAGGGAAATTCATGGGAAGTTTCCCTGGATTATCTGTCTTGCCATGTAGAAGTATAAATTTTTAAAACTCACGTTGCAAAATTAAATGGTCATAAAGTCCATAATTTCTATATTTTCATCATTCTTGTTGTACATAAATATCTTAGAGAGTACTCTCCTTCACAAGACACAACTTCCAAAGTGTATATTTAGTTTGATTTCATAAAAGAAGAAAAAAGGTGTTCCATGTTTATTTCAGACAACTCAACCTTACACCTTGGATGAAAATAACCATACAGAATATATAAGATAGTATGTTAAACAACACATTTCTTACATTAAAATTATTTATATTTTATATGATGAAAAGATTGTTTACTCTGCATTTATATTATTTTTTACTTTTGCATAAGTGAAAAGAAAAATACTGGGTCCTTTCCAGGATCTCTTGGCAGTTATTTTCCTGTTCATTTATTCACTTCAATATGATACGAACTTCTCCTATATTTTTTTTAAGTTTTTTTTTTTTTTTAACATTTATTCAGTTTTTGAAAGAGCGTGAGTGGGGGAGGGTCAGAGAGAGAGGGAGACCTAGAATCCAATTCAAGCTCCAGGCTCTGAACTGACAGCAGAGTGAAATCATGACCTGAGCCTAAGTGGGACGCTTAACCGACTGAGACACCCAGGCATCCCATGAACATCTCTTTAATTTTAACGCTATTTTTCAAAGAGTAGATTAACATTTACTCCCAAAGACAGGACATCTACTTATATGCATATGTAGGATTAAATGATACTATTACATGACCAGTGATCTCAGCTTTCTTCTTTTCTGTTTATTTTACCAAACTATAAACGAAATCTAAGCACAGCAAAACAAAAAAGTTGAAAAACAACAAAAGAATTTATGATTTCTATTATTTCGTTTATTTGTATTTTATGATATGCTAAAATGCTCTCCCTACTAGGAAAAATAAATGCCAATGACAATAAGCATATTAAACTAACAGACCATGCATTTACAGCAGCAATAGTGTCTTACAGTCAAGTTCATTACTGAAAATATTAGATGAGAAATAGCAGTAAAATACCAACACAGAATGGTTAATACCATTCTAACAAGTTTTATTTTAGACACTCTTGAATTTTATATTAAAGTGAGAATTTGGTTAATAATAAAATAATGAAAGTGTAGAGTAACAGATTCATGTCATAATTTGGGGATAATAAATATCTCAATGTTTTGTATATTAATGGTAGGGCAAAATAAATTTACACATTTATTACCAATTTATTTTGACATCATAGTATGGGAAGAGATAATAAATAATACAAGTTGGATTTATATGCAATATCATCTAAACATTTGCTTTATTATTCCTCTCAAACCATTATATATAAATGCATATTTATATGCATTTATATATACATGCATAGTACGCATGTGAAAATACATTTCTGGATACTATTTTTTGTTTTACTGATTTATAGTAAGCTCAAGCTGATAATGTAGATATTAAATTTGGGCCATAATTCTATTACTTTCTTGACTTTGTCTTAAATTTCTAATCAGTCCTATTGATAAGCTTTCTCTTATATATTTCTTGCTTTTATGATACTTCCTGTTTGGTCTAGAGTCTTTAATATATATTTACATTTAGGAACCTCCAGTACATTTTTATTTTACTTGTACCACAGTGCTGGGATTTAAAATTTTTGGTTTTCTAGACTTTGCATTCCATTTGCTTCCATTTTGAATGTGATTTCAACTAGGAGTTGTGAGGAGCAATCAATTATTCATTAATGTGTTCTTGAATAAATGAATTTATTCAATTGAATATTTATTAAACACTTGCTGTTTGGCAATTACATAGTGTAATCATGTTGGAAAAGTTTTTCTTAGTTTGCCTTCTGAACCTGGAATGATAATGTTATGAAAGCCAAATTCTTGAATTCAGCAATAAAGTTTTTTCCTGGTATATGGGGGAAAAATATTTTTGAGAAGAGTATCAATGGTATATTTTAGCACATCTTACCAATTCTAACAACCCTCTGTTTCAAAAAAATTCTTTTCAGTGTCAAAGAACTGGAAATATACCAGATCTCTGGCATCCTCATATAGCAAAATGTTGGTTCTGTCAAATTAGGAGACCATTGCACAATACTGGAGATAACAGACATCCAGAAGTCCACCAAATTGCATTTTTTTGAAACTTATATAAGAAGTTATGTTTTCCAGGCATAATTACTCACAGATGAGCAGATTGTTGATTTTATGAAAGGATTTTCTGGAGTACAGTGTTTCAGGGATTGGCTGGCTTTCATTGACATCAATGAGTTGATGTCATTGGTAGAAGCACAGGGCTGCTGATTGGTTGGCATTGAGAAATGGATTCATTGGAACAGAACCAGCTCCATAATTTAAAGGCCCATTCCAACATTAAAATGTGATATCCTTTTTTTCAAAAAGCAGGGGGGATACCCCATTTTCCTTTCTTCCGTGGTCTGTCTGGTGATCTGTCATGGCATTTTTGTTTTGCCATCTAATGTCACATTTTCTAGGAAAGCCTAAACATAGACCCTTATAGGAATCTTAGGCCTAGTATTTGGACCCAATTCCTAACAATCCCGAGGCCCTCATTAGGGAGGCTGAAATTGGCAATGGTGGTTGAGTGGGATTAGGAAGGTTCTCAGCTACCATCTGCCCTAAGAATGCAGAGTGGTGATGAGTAGTGGGGTTGCACATGAGCCAAGGATCCAAGCTGCTAACTTATGCTTCATTGATCCAATGGACTTCATTTATAGAATACATATTTAAGGATAAAATTAATAATTCTAAGATAATAACCATAGATCACTAAATGCCACGCACTGGACCTTTTCGGAGGGCAAAGTCCTTCATTAATCACATGCTCATGAAGCTGGCTGTGCATTGGAGCGAGTTCTTCTTTGATTGGCCAAAATTAAAAGTAAGGAACTATCATTGCAAGGAACTTCCTATGGTTTATGCACTAGGATAAGTTTAGCTGTTAAAATCCAGTTCTCAAAGTACTTGTTCCCAAGGCTGTAGAGAGCTGTCATTTATTATTGAATCAGGTTGAAACTGGTTCTGATGGCTACTTTTTACTATGGCTCTAAAACAGTCAGCCATTTCCTGGAAGTATGGGAACTTCGTTTGTTTTCAGTGCTAAGTCAACCCAGGAGAGTGCTTCAAGGTTGTCACAAGTCCACCACTCTTGCCAAATTGCTTGCAGATAAAGTCACTTGGGTAGTTCTCATTTTCACTTTCAATGCTGATTAACCTGAAGCTTGAATCACCTGTGAGGACAGTGAATGCAAAGAAGTACTTAGTACTCTGTAATCAATATTCGTGTTGCAGCACCTAGCCAGATTGAATTTTCTTTTAGCATGGAGTATTAGCAATGGCATAGATGCCCCCACCCATGGGCCAAAGGCAATCAAAGCTATTCTGTTATTTTTTTAAAAGACTGGCTGATAAATATAAACTTGTTTGTTATGCCCCAAGGGAATGGAATTTATCATTACCATTGCTGGCCCAAATGGGGAACAAATTTTTTATTATCCCTTTAAGTGTTCCAGCTAGTATGGATGGGATTATTATACACAGGAGTACATTCCATGAGTTATCATTTAATCCACCATGAAAGGTTTGATCTCTTACGATCTGTAAAGAAACAAAGTCTTTTAAGGGAATTGGGAAGGTCATAAATTTTGAATTTATGCTCTGATGTGGCATTTAAAAGTCTAATTCCCACGAAGGTAAAATAGTCTAGTAGCCACACAACAGAGATATTCATCTTTATAAGATATGGAGACATACTGTCTCTGGGAGTTGTTGACACAAGCATTTACTGTTCAATCCCAAGAAATCCCTCTCTGTCTCGGGAAACAAGGGTCTTCCTGTATTTGTTTATTGTCTATACCATGTACCATAACTGGTAAGGTACCATGCCTTTTATATTCTTTACATTGGCTACACTAGCAATAATCATGTTCAGGTTGAAGTTCTGATTACATAATGCAGATTGGTAGAACAGATACGAGACAATAGAATTATAATGAAATGTGGTACCAATAAATCTATCAACTGAGAAAGCCACTTCATGTAGTTTTTTTTTCCTTACCTGTTTTAATTTTGTATAGAGAGAATATGAATGGGAGAGAGGGACAGAGAAGGAGGGGGAGAGAGAGAGAAAATCCTAAGCAGGCTCTGTGCTGTGAGTGCAGAGCTGAAAGAGGGGCTCGGTACCATGAATCATGACATCATGACCTGAGCTGAAATCAACAGTCGGAAGCCCAACTCACTGAGCAACCCAGGTGCCCCTTACATGATGTAGTTTCAACAAACTCAGGAAAATACCTGTTTGTGTCTTAGTTCTCAGGAAAGCCTTGACTTCTTGGTCCTAATGTGGTGAATACAAACTTGTGTTGTTCCACCCTCCCCTTCATAGATCACAGTACTATGTGTCATTTGGGAATCCAAAAGAAAAATCGAGGGTGTTATAAAACCTGGATAATTTAATGAGTATTGATTTATAAAATGATGATTTACTAAGATGGCTTAATAAGGTAACAGCAAACCATAGCAGTAACTTTGGGCTAGCCTTTACCATCTCTAGGCCTGAAGATAGGAGAGCTGAATCTCATTGATGAAGTGAGAAGAAAAGTCTCTTTCATTCATTCTTTTATTCATTTTTATATTTATGGATTTATACCACTGTCACTACTATGTAATTTTAGAACATGTTCAACATCTCAAGGAAAAAAAATGCCTGTACACATTAGGAGTCATTCCACATTCCTGTCCCATATCCTTCTGAATCTGTACCATTTTGTCTACTCATTTATCAGTTGATGAACATTTAGGCTATTTTTACTTTTGTGGTATTAGGAATAATGTTGCTAGGGACACTCATGTACAGTGGACATTTTCTATTTTCTTGCATATGTAACTTTCTCGAATGGCATTGCTGGGTCATAAATATATGTAACACTTTGAGCACCTGCTAGAAGGTTTTACAAAGTGGCTGTACCATTTTACATTCTCACGAGCAATGTATGAACTGTTCAAATTCTGAACATCGTCCCCACCACTTGTTATTATCCGTATTTTGGGTTTAAATATCCTACAGTGTAAAGTGGTATCTCAGTGTTTAGATGTGGTTTGCACTTCCGTAATGACTAGGAGGGCTGAGCATCATTTCATGTGCTTACTGACCATTTGCATATGTGTTCTGGAGGAATGTCTATTCAAATCCCTCCTTCAGTTTATAGTTGGGTTGTCTTTTTTTTAAATATAATTTATTGTCAAGTTGGCTAACATACAGTGTATACAGTGTGCTCTTGGTAATTGGGTTGACTTTTTATTGCTGATGGTAAAAACTTTTATATATTCTGGAAACCAGTCCCTAACAAATAGGTGATTTGAACATGTCTTCTCCCATTTTTAGGCTTGTTTTCATTTTCTCATTGGAATCCTTTGAAGCACAAAAGGTTACATTTTGGTGAATGTGTTTTTTTCTTCTAATGATTGTACTTTTGGTGTCATATCTAAAAAAAATATGGCATAATAGAAGCCCGTTATGACTTACTCCTATTTTTTTTTCTTTAAGCAGCTTTATAGTTTTAATTCTTACATTAAAGCTTATGATCTATTTTGAGTTTTGTGCAAGGTGTGAGGTAGAGGCCCAAATCCATTCTACACATGTGGGTATCTAGTTGTCTCAGCACTGTGTGTTGACAAGATAATTCCTTCCCCGCTGAACTTTCTAGGTACATTGATTAAAAATCATGGATAAATGTGAGTGTATTTCTGAATGCTTGTTTTTATTTCATTGGTATGTAGCCCTATACTTTTATCACTCCCACAGTGTCTCAGTTACTGTAGCTTTGAAATTGGAAATTGTGTTTCCCACCTTTCTTTTCTAAGACTGTTCTGGTTACTTCCATAGCCATTTTAGGACTAAATTGTCAGTTTATGAACAAAATAGAAAGAGCTGGGATTTTTGATAGGAATTATGTTGAATCTTTAGGTCATTTTGGGGGTTATTATCATTTTAAAATGTTCGAGTCCATGTACATGAGATGTGTCTTGTTTGGATCTCGTTTAGTATTATTCAGTATTTTATAGTCTTCAGTGTACAAATTAGGCATCTCTTTTACTAATGTATAAAGTGCAATTGATTTTTACATATCAATCATTTATCCTGCCACATTGTTACACTAGTTTATTCTAATCAGTGTTTTAGTTGATTTCCTGGGATGTTCTATATATAGGATTATATGATCTGTAGAAAGAGAAAATTTTACTTCTTCCTATCCAATTTAAATGTTATTATTTACTCACTGTGCTTCACTGACCTGATAAGTAAAATGTTGAATAGAACTCATAAGGGTGGACTTGTTCCTGATAATAGAAGGAAAACATCCAGTTATTCTTAAGTATGATACTAGCTGAGGATTACTTATGGATGCTCTTTATCGAGTTGAGAAAGTTTTATTCTATTTGTTGAGGTTTTTATCAGGAAAGGGTGTTAGTCTACATCTGTAAGGATGATGATGTGATTATTGTTCTTTAGTTTTACGCTGTGATCATTTGACTGATTTTCAGATGTTAAAGCAACCCCGTGTTGTGGGGCTGAATCCCACCTGGTCATGATGTATAACTTTTTTCATCAGTTGCTGAATTCAATTTGCTAGTTTTTATAAGAATTTCTGCATCTAAATTCATAAGGGATGTTTGTGTTTTTCTTTACTTGGGGTATCTTTGTCTAATTTTGGCATCAAAGTGATAGTGACTTAATAAAAGGAGCTGGGAGGTATCAACCCTCAGGCAATAATCCATCTTTTGAATTTTGGCTGTGATATTTCAGGCCATTAAATGGTTTTGTGTTATAAATAAATCAACTTAAAATATTTTTGAAGAATTGGTATAGACTGTTTACTAAATAGTTGGTAGAATTCATCATTGAAGCCAACTAATTCTGCTCTTTTGGTAGATTTTTATTAGTAATTCAATCTCTTTGCATATTATAGGCCTATTCAAATAATTTCTTATTGAATACTATTGGTAACTTGTATCTTTTGGAATTTGTCCATTTCATCTAAGTGATCCCATTTTTTGACATAGAGTTGTTTATGCTATTTCTTTGTTGTCCCTTTTATTTCCATAAGGTCTAATGATGGTCTCTGTTTATGTTAGCAATTTGAGTCTTGTTTTCGTTGGAATATTTAAGTTTTGTCAGCTTTATTATTTCATTGATTTTTCTGTATTGCTTCCCTACTCTAATTAATTTACCTTCTAATCTTTTTATTTCCTTCTTTGATAGCTTCTCAAGGTGGAGATTTAGAGTATTTATTTTCAATTTTTTTTTTCAAATAATTTACAGCCTTAAATTTTCCCTTAAAACTTACTTCACTGCATCTGGTTTCAGTAGGTTGTGTTTTTGTGGTCATCTCAGTTTTTTTCCCCCTGATTTCCTTTTACCTCATCCTCTGACATACTATTTATAAATGTTTCATTTCCATATATTTAAAGGGTTTTCAAATTTTTTATTATTTTTGCTTTTTGAGAGAGTGAGAATCTCAAGCAGGCTCCAAACTCAGTGGGAAGCCTGATCCAGGGCTCAGTCTTGCTAATGGTGAGATCAGGAACTGAGGCGAAATCAAGAGTCAGATGTTCAACTGACTGAGCCTCCCAGGTGCCCCCCCCCCCAAATTTTTACTATAATTTCTAATTTTATTCCACTGCGGTTATAGACTATCCCTTGTGTGATTTCATTTCTTTTGAATTTATTGAGGATTTTGTTAGAACATAACGGGTGATATAAACAATGTTCCATGTACCCTTGAAAAGCATATTCTCCTGTTGGGTGAAATATTAAATTGATGTTAGGTCAACTTGGTTTATAGGGTTGTTCAAGAGTTTTACCTACCTGCTGTTCTAATATGTATTTATTCGATACGTTATTGAAAGTGAGGTATGTAAGTCTCATTTCAAAAATAGTGACATGTCTATCGATCCTTTCAGTTAGGTCAGGTTTTGCTGCATGTATTTTAATGTCCTTTTGTTTGATTACATATTTTTAGTTGAGATATAACTGATGTAATGACATTAGCTTCAGGTGTAAAACAATTTCAGTAAGTGTAGTATTGACTGTTTTGGATTCTGTTAGGAATGGAATAGTTTTTATTTCTTTTTCAGATGTTTTGTCCTTAGTATATAGAAATGCAACTAATTGGCATCTGTTAATTTTTTTTTATCTTGCAACTTAATTGAATTCATTGCTTAATTCCACCAGCTGTTTTGGTTGAGTCTTCTGTATTTTCTAGATATAAAAATCACCTCATCTGCAAGTATTGAGTTTTAATTCCTTCTTCCTGATTTGTATGCCTTTTGTTTCTTTGTCTTGCTTAGTGGCTGTAGCTAGAACTTCCAGTACTATATTGAATAAGAGTGGTGAGAGTGGGGCATCCTTGTCTTGCTCCTGATTTTGGAGGAAAAGTTTTCAGTATTTTGTTTATGTATATTCTTTGTATATTCAAAATGCTGTGTTTTCACCATGAAAAGATGTTGTATAGGGCCAGTTTTTCTTTTGCAGCTATTGAAATGGTCATAGGAATTTTATCTTTAAAATTTTGTTAATATTTATTTTATTTTTGTTAGAGACAGAATATGAGCACGGGAGGGGCAGAGAGAGAGGGAGACAGAATCCAAAGCAGGTTCCAGGCTCTGAGCTGTCAGCACAGACCTCAATGCAGGGCTCAAACCTGTGAACCACGAGCTCGTGACCTGAGCTGAAGTCTGAAGCTTAACCAACTGAGCCACCCAGGTGCCCCATCTTTAATTTTGTTAATATATTATATTAATTTGTCTATGTTAAAATATCCTTGCATCCTAGGGATAAATTCTACTTGGTCTTGGTCTATAATCCTTTTGGTATGTTTTTTAATTTGCATTGCTAATACTTTGTTCAGAATTGTTCCATCTATATTCACTAGGAATATTGGTCTGTACTTTTCTTCTAGTGCCCTTACCTGGTATCACGGTCATGTTGGATTTATAAAGTGGGTTTGGATGTATTTTCTTAATTCTTTCAAAGAGTTTGACAAGGATTGGATTTAACTTTTCTTTTAATGTTTGGTAGAATTCACTAATAAAGCCATCTGATCCTGGGATGTTCTGCGTTGGGAGGTTTTTGACTGCTGTTTTTTGTTTTTGTGTTTTTTTTTTTTCCATTTTGCATAGTAGTGATCTGTTCATATTCTCTATTTCTTGGTAGCAGTGTTGGTAGCTTGTGTATTTCTAGAAATTTATTCATTTCTTGTAGGTTGTCTAACTTGTTAGGACCTTAAGAGACTATTGTGAACAATTTTATATGCTATGTATTTCTGTAGTATCTGTTGTAAGGTCTCCTTTTTAATTTCTGATTTTGAGTCTTCTCTGGCTACAGCTTTACCAATTTTATCTTTTTGAAAGACAAGAATGGATCAAGTTATTAGTTGTCTGATTTTTATTTACATTATTTCTGTCTTTCTGCTACCTTGGGCATAATTTGTTGTTTATAGGTGGATTATATAGTTTGATAAACTTCCTTTTCAGGACTGTTTTTGCTGCTTCCCTTAATGCTTGATATGCTGTGTTTATATTTTTATTTATTTTGAAATTTTCCCCTTTTGACTTTTTCTTTTACCCACTGATTGTTCAGAACTATATTCTTTGTTTCCCCTAATTTGTATATCATCCAAGTAGCCTCTTGTTGTTGCAAACATAGGTGGTATGATTTCAATTTTAAATATCCTGACATGTGTTTTGTGCCCTGTCATATGACCTATCTTGAAAAATGTTCTGTGCTCACTTAACAAGAATGTCGATTCTCCTGTTGGATGGAATGCTTTATATAAGGCTAAGTCCATCTGGTCTAAAGCACAGTTCAATTCCAATATTGCCTTGCTGGTTTTCTGACTAGATAACCTTTCCATTGTTGGCAGTTGGGTACTGAAATCTTCTATTATTTTGTTGTCTATTTGGGGCCTCCAAAATATATCTTCACCATTATTGTATCTTCTGGATGCATTGAACCATTTGCTGTTATGACATAATGACCTCTTGATAAGTGTTTGGCTTGAAATCTGTTTTGTCTGATGTAAGTAGAGCTACACCTGCTTTCTTTGGGAATATCCTCTGTGTACTTTATCCTAATGAGTTTCCTAAAAGCAATATATGGTTGGGTCTTTTTTCTTTTTTTAATCCATTCAGCCACTCAGTGACTTTTGATTAAATCCCATCCATTTATCTTGAGAGTGATTACTAATATGTAAGGACTAACTATTGCCATCTTACTGTCTGTTTTCTTGTGGTTTTGTACTTCATGGGTTTCTTACTCTCATTGTGTCTGTCTACCTTTGCAAAATGGTGGTCTTCCCTGGTGATTTGCTTGATCTCCGTTTGTATGTGTATGACTCTAGATCTTATCTTTATTCATTTATACAGTTTCCACGCTTATACTATTTGGGTCTTATGTTTTTGATGTCACAATTGGCCTCTTTTCATATTGTGAATGTGAAGACGTAATAACTAAAGTCATTAGCACGCCATCCTAATACAGAATTCTCTGAATTTAGATGGTTCATATTTTACCTTTGCTAGAGTGCTGTCTACAGAGCTTCCTCTATTTAAAACAGGGTTATTGGGACATAATCTCACTTTAAGTTGAAAAAATCCTAAAAGAGATATACTAAATACACCTAACGTACCAGACATAGCTCAATTTAGCTTAGATTCAACATGCCGAGAAGAGTTATATTAGCCTCCATCTGGGCAAAGTCATCTAACACCAAAGCCTATTTGAGAGCAAAGTGTTGAATGTCTCAGGTGATTTATTGAATACTATACTGAAAGTTGAAAAACGAATGGTTGTGTGGATATAGAATGGTTTCAAGCAAGTATGTTGTTTACCTTCATGACTGCATGGCTGACTGAGAATCATCGCTCACTGCGGCTTGCCAATATTATGAAAGATGATCACATCACAAAATACTAGACCGGAAGGAGACTAGAATTCAATACTCAATGTACTGTTTCTACTGCATGTGTACTGCTTTCACACCACTGTACGACTGAATAATTGGAAGTCAACCACTGTAATTCAGGCACCACCTGCACTTTTCTCTGACTTTTATGTAGTAATTCGTGTCATTTCATTTGAGTTTGAGGAACTGTTTTCAGCAGTTCTTGCAAGGCAGGTCTAGTGGTGGTGAACTCCTTCATTTTTGGTTTGTCTGGGACAGACTTACCCTTGCATATCTGAAGGTTAACTTTGCCAGATAAAGTATCTTGGCTGGCAATTTTCATCTTTCAATACTCTGAATATGTCACTCTCCTCTCTCCTGGCCTATTGCGTTTCTGCTGTGAAATCCACTCAGTGTTCTGGGGGTTCTCTGGTAGGCTACTTTCTTTTTCACTTGGCTGGAATTAAAAATGTTTATCATTGATGATAGTTTCATTATATTACATCTTGGAGGTCTTTTTATGTTGTATAATAGTGTTTTCTGTTAGCTTTATGAACTGGTATGTCCACTGTTTTCCCAGTGTTTGGGCAATTCCCAGCTATTACTTCCCTAAATACACTCTCTCTTCCCTTCTTTGCTTCTTCTTTTTCTGGTATAAAAATTACTCTTAAATATGCATTTTCTCATCAATACTGATAACTCTGTAGGATTTCTTGACTTCTTTAAAAATCTTAGTTTGGGCTCTCATTTCTAAATTCTTACCTTCCAGATTGCTTATTATTTGTTTGATCTGATCTGCCCAATTTCGTAATTGGGCATTCTAGTGCATTCTTCATCTGATTCATTAAATTCATAAACTCCAGATTTTGTCTGGTTCTGAGTTCACTCAAGTGCCTTTCTGGGTATTCTTGTAGCTGACTGAATGTCTACATGAGTTATTTGAAATCTTGATCAGTTAGATCAAAATATTCCATGCTTTTGGTTTCGGTTCCGGGAGAATTATTATTTTTTATGATATCATACTACTCTGGCATTTATAGTGTTTGATGGAATATTTCTCTGCCATCACATTTTAAGTAGTACAAACCTGTATTAGTTGTTGACTTTGTTACAGTTCATCAGACTAGCCATTAAGAACCCTTCTTTCATTTTTCAGAAGATGGCATTATAGCTCAAGTTGTTGGCTTCTCTTTATCTGAGGTGCCTCTGGGGCTGCATTCTTGAACATGTGCTTTAAAAAGAGCTGGTTGGAAGGGGAAGTTTGGGTTGAACACCTGAAGCTTTGTGGGTACCCACTGTGTGGTATGAGGACCCTCCCACATTTCCATGGGTAGAACTCTTGCTGGAAACAGGGAGCATGTTCCTTCTCAAGTCTTTGTTATTCTTGTGCATTTTCCTTTCCTTTCTCTCCCCACCAGTAAGAGGACCCTCCTTAGAAATCATACTGCTTGTGCACCATAAACCAGTCATTCACCAGTTTGCCTTTACACCTCCTCTATGAGATAGGTGACCGTGGTCACCACCAGCAAAAGCACAGCAGTTTGCAGTGCTGCCTTGGGAGGGGTACAGATTCTTTGAGATCTGTCTTGACATTGCACTCCGATGACATACCTGGTTCTCCCATCAGGCCAGCTGGACACCCACAAATTTTGCTTTTGTCTTGCAGGCTCACCTTGTTTTGCACTCACCAGTTTTGCTTTTACTCAAATTGCAATGACTAGGAGTGGGGCAGTCTCAGCGACTCCCTTGAATCTGCAGCCCCATCAAATTCCCATCCACCCACTTCCTGTAGCACAGGTAGGAGGATATCTAAGTTCTCCAGTTTACTGTGCAGAGGCACCTTTGTTTGGTTACAAAGGACTACTTCAGTTGCAAATAAAAAGGGAGAGAAAAGAATGACTGATGCTGCCATCTCATGCTGATGTCACTGCTATTAAGCATTTTGGCTTATTTCTTATTGGTTTTCCTGGGAATTACAATTAGCATCTTAATTTAAAACGACCAAAATTCAGAGTAATTCTAATTTATACCAATATTATATGAAAACTGAGCTTGATTAAGCCGCTGTCCTTACCTCTTTTCTGTCATATTACTGCCATACGAATTACCACTTTTTGTGTTACAGCCACACAACTTAGTTGTATAATGACTGCTTTATGCAGTTGTTTTTTAAAACCTACAGAAGAAAAGTGTTACAAACAAATATTAGATAGACTCTTTCACAATATCTACGTGGAGAGGGACGTGGGTTAGGAAAGCAGGAGTAAAATAATGGAAACTGAAAATTCAAACAGGTTTGTTAGGCTCTATGTACAATGCAGTACAGATTTGATTCTACTGTGTGAATATACAGGTAGATTATCTCAGAAATATTTAATAAAAACAAAAGTTAAATCTTACATTATAAACTAGTTAAATGTGGAAGATCTTTAAAACGTGGGTAGGTTCTAAAAGGAAAAATGAGAAATTGTTACTTCCTTAATACTATTAGAAGTCCGAGCCTCTCTCCTACTTAATCCTCTATCCTCACCTACAACTCCAATATTCCAATTAATGTGTTTATTGTACGCAGCGCACTTCATGTGCCTGCATTTAGCCCTAAAGGGAACATGGTTTGATTGTTACTTTTTTTTTTAGATTAATCATTCTTTCTTCCTCTGGCAGTGCACAAGTATTTTAGTTAATGTAGTCCTCTTCATTTATTGATACTTTCATAGGGTTTGCTTTTGGTGTTGGAGCCAAGAAGTCATTGCTGAGACCTGTGTCCAAGAGTCGACTGCGTAGGTGGTTGTTTAGGAGTATTAGTGCTTTAGGTCTTCTATTCAAGTCTTCCATCCATTTTGAGATGATTTTTTCTGTTTGGACTAGGAAGCATTCCAATTTTCTTCTTTTACATGTGGCTGTCCAGTTTTTTTCACAACCACTTGTTGAAGAGACCGTCCTTTTCCTATTGTATATTCTTGCCTCCTGTGTCCCAAGTTAATTGAGTATAAATGCATGGGATTTTTTCTGGGCTTTGGATTCTCTTCCTTTGTTCTATGGGTCTGTTTTGATTACTACAGTTTTTAAATATAATTTAAAATTGGAGAGTGTGATCTATACAGCTTGGTCCTTCTATCTCAAGATTACTTTGTCTTTTTGGGGTCTTTTGTAGTTCTGTACAAATTTTAGGATTTTTCTTTTATTTCTGTTTGGAATTTGGATGGGGATCGCTGAGTCTACAGCTGACTTTGAGTAGGAGGGACACTTTCACAATATTAAGCCTTCTGATTGATGAACAGAGAATATCTTTCCAATCATTTGTTTCTTCATTTCCTTTCATCAGCATCTTAAAACTTTGTACAAGTCTTTCACTTCCTTGGTTAAATTTATTCCTAGTATTTTGTTCTTTATGATGCAATTATAACTGAGGCTGTTTTAATAGTTTCTCTGATAGTACATTATAGGTGTATAGGAAAGTAACAGGTTTTTGTACATTGTGTAACGTGCAATTTAACTGTTAGAACTAATAAATGAGTTCAGTATTTCTGGTGGAGTTTTTAAGGTTTTATGGATGTAATACCAGGTCATCTGCATATGGTGACACTACACTTCTTTCTTTCCAATTTTGCTGTCTCTTAAATTTCTTGCCTAATTGCTCTGGGTAGGACTTCCAGAGCTGTGTTGTGACAACGGCATACTTCTTGTGTCATTCTTCATTTTTTGAGGAAAAGTTTTCAGCTTTTCACCATTGAGGAGCATGTTGGCTATCAGCTTGTCCTATACTGTGCCTGTATTATGTTGACGTACATCCTTTCTCTACCCATTTTGTTTAGAGTTTTTGTGCTAAATTTGTGTTGAATTCTGTACCATGCTTTTTTGGCATCTATTGGAATAATCACATGATTTCTCCTTCACATGTTGTTAATATGGTGTACCAGTCACGACAACTGATTGGCAGATGTTGAGTAATCTTTGTATCCCTGGAATAAATCCCATTTGATGATGGTTTATAAGCCTTTTAATGCATTCTCGAATTTGGTTTGCTTATCATTTATTCAGGATTTTTGCATCTATATTAATCAGGAATTTGGACTGAAGTTTTCTGGTGGCATCCCTGCCTGGATTTTATATCAGGTTAAGGCTGGCATCATAAAATGAGTTGGGAATTTGGGGAGAGTTTGAGAGGGATTAATATTTTCTTTAGCATTTGGTATAATTCACCAGTGAAGCCATTTTTCTCTGGACTTTTGTTTGATGGGAGGTTTTTGGTGACTGATTTAATCTCCTTGCTTAAAAATCTGTTCAGCTTTCCTGTTTTCATGATTTAGTTTAAATTCCAAGAAACATGCAATCTACATATTCATTTCTTCTTGGCTGGTCATTGTATTGTCACATAATTGTTTGTAGTAGCCTCTTAGAATCCTTTGCATTTCTATGGTATTACTTTTAAGATTTTTCTTTCATGCCTCATTTTGGGTCTTCTCTCTGTCTCTGTGGGTCTTTTGATCTAAGGTCAATCTCTCACGGGGCAGCATTCAGCTACCCTGTGTATTTTGATTACATATAAATAAATAGACTGAATTCTTCAAAGTAATTATGGAGGGGTGTGTGGGTGACTCAGTTAAGTGTCCCTCCTTTGATTTTTGGCTCAGGTCATGATCTCACGCTTTGTGAGATCGACATTCCAGTCCAGCTCTGTGCTGATAGTGTGGAGCCTTCTTGGGATTCTCTTAAAATTAACGTATAAACATTAAAAAAATAAAGTAATTAGGGATAGGCATGCATTTAATGCCGTTTTGCTAATTGTTTTCTGTTATCTTTGTACTTCTGTCTCTTCTCTTGTTATTTCATGATTTTCTGTAGTGTATGCTTAGAGTCCTTTATCTTTTGTTCATCTACTATAGGTTTTTGCTTTACGGTTAACCTGAGGCTTACCCATAACAACTTACATTTATAACAGTCTTTTTAAAGGCCGTAACAGCTGAAGTTTAAATGCACTCTAAAGCTCTGCATTTTTACTCTTCTTCCCCTGGCCATAATTTATATTTTTAATGTCACATTTTACATCTTTTTATCTTGTGTATCCCTTAGCTAATGATTATAGTTACATCTTTGGTCTTTAAACCACAACCTCTACAACATTAAATTATTCTGAATTTTTGTACATATTTACCTTTTCCAGTGACATTTATACCTGATAAGTGTTGTGAGGCTCGTGTGCATTAGAAGGGTAAGAAAAGTCACTACACACTGACTGTTTGCATTGCCCCTCCAACAAGGCTGGTATAGCACCACAATGAGTGGTTTCCCCTGAGCTTATGGTTCTTTCCCTTGAAAAAAAGAGCATGAGGGGGACATCCTGTGCCCTCCCCTAGTGCTGTGGGTCATTTAGGGGAACAAAGACTCTGATCTTGCCCCATGTCGAATGAGGGAGAATCTATGAGCTCCACTACTTGGAAGGTGATTGTGACACTGAAGGGGGTGGGGCCTGTAACGACCACCACTCAGATCCGGGCAGATGGAGTTTAAACCTGCAGAGCCAAAATAGCAGTCCCAACCAACAGTTCTGCTCATCTGCAGGACAAATGGTGGCACTACTTAGGAGTTTCACAAAGCACATAATTCTAAGGATATTATTAAAAAGTTAAGACCTATTTCTAAGTCAATTAAAACCCTTTGGAAAACAAGTAGTGATGGATGTTAAACAAAGACTTCATATAGAGAGTCTAGAGAGTCAGATAAGGACAGAACAGGGTAGACTCTTCAACATAAAATGATAGAACAAGTCTAGGTGATAAAGGTTGGCCTAATGTGGGCATTCAAACAAGGAATTTTTCCAGCTCTACACCTTATGTGCTCAAGCAAGAGGGAAATCAAAGCCCCACAATTGTAAGGAGAATATTTCCTGGCCCCGTCTGTCTAGAAGGATTGGCAAGAACACAAGGAGGTTATATACTAAAGCATTGCTGAGAGTTGGGCAAGTAGAGCTGATCACAGCTATGACAAAGCCAATAGCAGTGGAGGAGGGTTCCCCTGCTGGGTCTAGGAAGGGGAATTAATCCACAGCCTCATTTGAAGCTGAGAGTAGCTACTGCCCTGATGCTATAAAACTCCTTTGTGAAACTTGGGAGTTCCCTTGAGAAGCCCCTCCCTGTCTTGCCCAGACATGGAATTAAAACATAGCCCTCACAGTAGACCCTGGCTCCCCAGACCCTTCTGAGCAGAGGGCTAGTGACAACATCTGGAAGCTGTATAACTCAGCAACACTCAAGCCAAGATCTGAGCAAGCACCGCAGACAGTCTGCAGAGCAGAGTCAGTGGCCCTGTTCAGTCATGAAACATAGGGTGTGGGTCAGATAAGACCACAAACCAGGGACCCTACAAGCTACAACAGCACATACACAGACAACTAAAATGAAATTAGGAAAATTGCATGAATATAAGATGTTTGACAAAGGAACAGAAACCATAAACAACAAGACTACAGAAATCTCAGAGTTGAAATAATAAATACAGTGCCTGAACTGTAGATTTCAAGAGAGAATTTCAAAGGTAAATATAACCTTGCAGAAGAACCAGGCTGTTTGAAATTATCCAATCAGAAGAACAAAAAGTAAAAATAAAGAAAAAGTGAACAAAGTCTCAGGGACCTATGTAACAAAATGAAAAGAAACAATATTTGCATTATGAAAATTCCCAGAGGAGAAAGGACAGAAGTTTTGAATATATAAATATACAGTGGCTTAAAACTTTACCTTTGTAGGGAGAGAAATAAACATCCAGATGTATGAGGTCTAAAGTAGCTGAAAGGTTGAAATCAATAGGGCTATTCTGAGACACATTTAATTATATTGTCAAAAATCAAAAACAAGAAAGAATTTAAAAAGCAGCAAAAGAAGTAACAAATAAGGGACCCCACCCCCCAAAGAACTGGATTTTTCAACTTTTCAGACCAGGAGAGAATGGAATAACATATTCAAATATGTCAAGCAAGAAATCTATACCCCGAAAAGCTGTAGTTCAGAAATAAAGGAGAAATAGACTTTCCCAAACTTAATACGGGACCTGCCATAAAAGAACTCCTAAGGAGATTGGAGAAGAAATAAGTAACATCATAAAAACATAAGAAGGTTGCATAAAACTCCCTGGTAATGGTAAATATATAGTCAAAGTTAGGTTTAACATGCTTTGGTGATGTACAACTCAGTTTCTAGTCTAACTTAAAGTGAAAAATGAATGTAGTAAAAATAAAAACATGATTACAATAACTTGTTAGTTATGCAATGTAAAAAAGTAAATTGTAACATTAGTAATCTTAAACATGAGGGGCAGGAGATGACAAAGTATACATCACTTTACTCATTTTAGCACAGTGATATAATTTTAAGGTATTTTATGTATACCTCCTGATACACACAAGGGAAAACCCGGTAGCAATTTTATCAAAGAACATGATAAACTATACTGATGTGAAAAGCCATCAAAACACAAAATAAGGCATCAGATAAAAAGAAAGGAACATTGGATCTACAAAAGAATAATCCTTCAAAATTTTCAACCAAAGATAGAATGACTGTGAATGGAAAAGAAAACAACATCCAGTGATATTCTGCCTAAAAGAAATTCACGTTAGCCTTAATGATACACAGGAACTGAGAGTGAAGAGAGGGAAAAAGATATTTTAAGCAACAACAAAAAAAGGCAAGGGTAGTTACACTCACACAAAATAGACTTTAAAAAAGATGAAGAATATCATTGTAGGAGTGCCTGGGTAGCTGAGTTCATTAAGCATCCAACTTGAGCTCAGGGTATGATCTCACAGCTTGTGAGTTTGAGCCCCACCATTGGGCTCTGTGCTGATAGATGGGAGCCTGCTTCAGCTTCTGTGTCTCCCTCTCTCTTTGCCCCTACCCTGCTCAAGCTCTGTCTCTTTCTCTCAAAAATGAATAAACATTAAAAAGTTTTTTAAAAAAGAGTATCATTGTATAATGATAAAATGTTCAAGCCAAGATAGAACAGTTGTAAATACCTGCGCACCCATAATCAGCATACCTAAATCTATAAGGCAAAAACTAACAGAGCGAACAGGAGAAATAAACGGCAATACAGTAATAGAAGGGGACTTTAACATCCCACTTAGAACAATGGAGAAAGACCATCCAGATAGAGAATCAATAATCAAAGAGAATTGAACAACACTGTAGAACAAATGGACCTAACAGAAACACATTGTGCTCCCAACGCCCCCCTGTCCACTATCCTAAAATAAGAAATCTTTAGCAAGCAGAAATGGCATAAAGTGAAGGTGCAATGACCATTTCATAAAAGTGGTAAGTCTATTTGTATTTCTTTTGGATGGTGCACACAGGTAGGTCTCTCATAAAAATACAGTGGCACAAAGCAAACCTCTAGATAGTGAAAACTGAATACATAATCTGACAACCGAATATGCTTTCCTTTCAAGTCCACAAGATGCATTTTCTAGGGCAGAACATATCTTAGGCCACAAAACAGGTCTTAGAAAATTCAAGAAACTGACACCATACAAAGTGTTTTCTCTGACCATAGTATGAAACCAGAAACTGATAAATAAGAAAACTGGAAAATTCACAAATACATGGAAATTAAACAAGATTCTCCCAAGCAACCAATGAATCAAAGAAGAAAATAAAAGGGAAATAAAGTTTCCTTAGACACCAAAAAATGGAAGAGCGACATATGAGAACTTAGGGAAAGCAACGAAAGCATTCCTAAGATGGAAATTTAGAGCCAAAAATGCCTCCATTAAGAAGGAATACCCCCCATAACCTAACTCTACCCCTGAAAGAATTCTAGAAAAAAGAGTAACAAACCAAATCCAAAGGAAGCACAAGGAAGGTTAAAAAAAATTAGAGCAGCTATAAATGAAATAGAGAAAAGGAAAACAGTAGAAAAGATTAACCAAACTAACAGTTGGTCCTTTAAAAAAATAAAATTAACAAACCTTTAGCTAGAATACCAAGGAAAAATGAGAATATCCAAATCACCAAATTATAAATAAAGGAGACAAGTGATACCACAAAAATACAATTGTAACAGATGATTATGAACTATAAAACAACAAACTGGATAACCTAGACAAATGGAAAAATTCTCTGACACATACAATATGCCAAAAATGAATAGAAAGAAAAAAAAATGTGAACAGACCAATCACTGGTAAAGAGAAGGAATCAATCAAAACCCTCCCAAGGAAGAAAAGTCCAGGACGAAATGGCTTCTTGGATGAAATTCAGCAAACATTTAAAGAATTAGCACCAATCTTTCTGAAATTCTTCCAAGAAAGGGAAGAGAAGGCAATACTTCAACCTCATTTTACAAGGCCAGATTTGCCCCAGTATCAACTTCAGCAAAGCACACTACTGGAAATGGAAACTACAGGCCAATATCCCTGATGAGTATAAAAGAAAAAAAAAAAAATCAACAAAATGCTAGCAAACAGAATTCACCAGTGTAGTGAAGGATCATTCACCATGATCAAGGGGGATTTATCTCTAGAATACAAGGATGACCCAGCATTTGCAAACCAACCAATATGATCCATTACATTTTTAGATCTCTCGACAGACACACATGAAGTATTTGACAATATGGAACAGTTGTTCATGATACAAGCACTTCACAATTAGGCATAGCAAGAATGTATCCCAACATAATAAAGGCCAGGTATAACACACACATAGTTAACCTGATAATCAATAGCAGAAAGGTAAAAACATGCCCACTCTTGCCACTTCTGTACAACATAGGCACAACTAATGTGATTGCACTTGCTTGTGCTTTACAGATAGTGCATTTTTTACAAATTGAAGTTTTCTGGCAAGGCTGCACTGAGCCAATCTCTCAGTGCCATTTTTCTACCATCATGTGCTTGCTTTCTATCTCTGTATATTTTGGTAATCCTTGCAATGCTTCAAACTCTATTACGTTTTGGCATGATGATCTGTGATCAGTGACAGTGACTTACTGGAAGTTCAGATTAAGCTTAACACTATTTAGCATAAAGGCATTTTTATTATTATTAAAAAAAATTATGTTTTATTTTTTGAGAGAGACAGAGTGCAAGCAAGGGAGGGGCAGAGAGAGAGGGAGAGACAGAACCCAAAGCAGGCTCTGAGCTGTCAGCACAGGAACTGCTTCGGGGCTCAAACTCACGAACCACAAGACCATAATCTGAGCCAAAGTCAGATGTTAAACTGACTGAGCCACCCAGGCACCCCTAACATGTTTTGTTGTTTTTTTTTTTTAAACAAAGGTATGCATTGTTCTTTAGGCATAATGCTACAGCACATTTAATAGCCATCTGTATATTGTAAGCCTAACTTGTATATGCATTAGGAAACTAAAAAGTTCATTTGACTAGCTTTACGGTGATATTTGTTTTATTGTGAAGGGTTTCAAACTAAACTCTCTGAGATATGCCTGTATGGTAAGTCTTAGCAATGACAATTAAGCAAGGAAGAAATAAAAGGCATCCAAAGGCATTGGAAAGGACGAAGTAAAATTATTTGCATACGATGTAATACCACATATATAAAACCCAAGATACTCAACTAAACTGTTAGAAATAACAGATAAATTCAGTAGTTGAAGGATACAAAATCAGTGTACACAAATCTGTTCTTTATTCTCATAATGCACTATCATAAAAAGAAATTAGTCCCATTTGCACCTCCCTCAAGGCATAAAATATATGAATACATTTAATGAAGGAGGTCAAAGACATGTATAATGAAAACTCTAAGACACTGGTGAAATGAAGATGCCACAAGTAAATGGAAAGATTTTTTGTGCTTATGCATTAGAAGATTTAATATGGTAAAAATGTCCGTATTACCCAAAGCAATCCAGAGATGCAATGAAGTCCCTACCAAAATTCCAACGGCACTTTTCACAGAAATAAACAATCCTAAACTTTGTACGGAATTACAGGGGGTGTGAAATAGGCAAAAAAAAAACCAGGCTGGAGGCATCACACTCCTTGATTTCAAACTAGATTACAAAGATACCCTAATCAAAACAGTATGTTATCAACATAAAAATAGACACACAGATCAAAAGAACAGAGCTTAAAAATAACCCATACATTTATGGCCAGTTCATTTATGAGAAAGGAGGTAAGAATACACAATGGGGAATGGACAGTGTCTTTAACAAATGGTCTTGGGAAAACTGGACAGTCACATGGAAAAGAATGAGGTGGTCTACTATCTTACACCATATGCAAACTTCAATTCAAAAGGGATACAAGACTTGGGGGTAAGACCTGAAACAGTAGTCCTAGAGGACAGCATAGGTGGGCAGCTGCTCCTCAGAGGTCCTGGCAATGATATTTTCGCTGTGAACCCGAAAACAAAGGCAACAACATCAAAAATAAGTGGATTCTCTCTCTCCTTCTCTTTCAGAAATAAACATTTTTTTTTAAATTAACAAGTGGATAAATACATCAAACTAAAAAGTTCTGTACACCATAGCAAATCCTCAACAAAAGATAAAAGCAGCCCAGTAACTGGGGAAAGTATTGGTGAAATACATACCTGATAAGGGGTTAATAACCAAACTATATAAAGAACTCATATAGTACTATAGCAACAAAGAAGCCTCCCCAAATTGGTGGGACAAAAAGGGGAATATAGACTTTCACAACTTACCAAAGCATAAACCCCATGGTGGAAATGTGTGTGGCAACCCGTACAGTGGTACGAAGACCTGAACTCTAATTGACAAATTTCTGGAAGCTTAGTGTGTGATGAGCCAGTGAGATAAACAGCAAGGGGGTCCAATCACCGAAGGAGGGGAAGCATATGGCTTTGAGTTTTTACCTCCAGAAGCTTAATCAGCTTCTTACAGAGAACATGAGGGCAAAATCTCCTCTTGACTCTAGCAGGGAGAGGGGAAAATCAATCATTTTGAAATATACCAGTAAACTCTGTTCTTCTTAGCAAGGCCTGCCCTTAGGAGTAATTTTTTTATCAGAGCCTCATGGGGAAGGCATAGGACTCTAGCTGCCTCTGGTCATCCTATCATACCCACAGTGGGTGGACACTGAAACACCATGGTTATATTCACAGCCCTGGGACACAGGTTTACCCAAAGACTGAGATTTATCGTAGGAATATAGAATGCTCTCTTCCTCACATATTATGACTGCATTACTAAAAGCCTATCTAGTACAATTCCTTTTTATGTAGTGCATCATGTCTACCTTTCGACAACAGCAACAAAAATGGAGAAGGCACAGTAAAAGGTAAACACTGCTAAGAGAGCAAGCATCAGGACCAGGCTGTTGAACTGATCAGACTATGAATTAAATAAGTATTAATATTATAAGGACTCTAATGGAAAACAATAGACAGTATGCCTTACAGATGGGTAATGTAGGCAGAGAATTGGAAGTTTTAAAGACAAAAATTTAATAACTAGAGAAAGAGAAGAATGATAGGTGAATGAGAGGGCTAATTCAATATCAAAGGCAACTGATCAATTATATCCATTCTGCTCAACTACCAGAAAAGAAATGAACGAGAGGAGAAAAGGCCTTTTCAGCATTTGTCTGCACTGATTTTATTGTATTTATAGCTGATCTAAAAGATAAATACAAAATTGTTATTTTTTTCCATATATGAAGTGTATTGTCAAATTGGTTTCCATACACCACCCAGTGCTCATCCCAAAAGGTTCCCTCCTCAATACCTATCACCCACCCTCCCCTCCCTCCCACCCCCCATCAACCCTCAGTTTGTTCTCAGTTTTTAAGAGTCTCTTATGCTTTGGCTCTCTTCCACTCTAACCTCTTTTCTTTTTTTCCTTCCCCTCCCCCATGGGTTTCTGTTAAGTTTCTCAGGATCCACATAAGAGTGAAACCATATGGTATCCGTCTTTCTCTGTATGGCTTATTTCACTTAGCATCACACTCTCCAGTTCCATCCATGTTGCTACAAAGGGCCATATTTTATTCTTTCTCATTGTCACGTAGTACTCCATTGTGTGTATAAACCACAATTTCTTTATCCATTCGTCAGTTGATGGACATTTAGGCTCTTTCCATAATTTGGCTATTGTACAAAATTGTTATTAAAAATGCCACAAAGTAATAATGACTCTGATGTCCCGATAGTTATATACCACAAAATATGGTGTTGAGATGCCCTCAGTGGAAAATACTTGGCCATTTTTACCCCTGAAGAACTGACCATAAAATTTTAATTTTTCATTATTTATGGATTTGGGGTGTATATATATTTTCAAAAATCTTTTCATGGGTATATGGATGGCTCAATCAGTTGAGCATCTGACTTCAGCTCAGGTCATGATCTTGCATTCATGTGTTTGGGCAGTGTGTCTGGCTCTGGGTTGACAGCTTGGAGCCTGGAACATGCTTCAGATTCTTTGTCTCCCCCTCTCTCTGCCTGTCCCCAGATCTCTCTCTCTCTCTCAAAAAGTGAGTAAACATTAATAAAACAAAAATTTTTATATCCATGCTCTGCCTATCCTTTAACACCCGCCCCCACTGCCAAACATCAAAAACACAGCTGTAAACTGCAAGCTCTTGATTCACATATGGTCAGTACGTTCTTCATTACAACATTGTAGTCTTCACTGCCACAGACAGTAGCTTTAACGGTCGCAGAGGCCTAATGGTTATTTCCTGGTCAAGTTCTTGAACAGGTAATATGATCCACCTCACTTCCTGAGCTTCCCACTCAGATGCACAGCCACTCTCCATTAACCCAGGGTCTGTGTCAGGGTGTCCAAGTCCAAACACCTTGGAAGGTTCATTCATATACTGAGAAGAAAACCAGACTCATAGTCTGCTTTCTAGGGTCTAAATCCCCAACTCAGTCTCCTGCTGTCCACTTTAGGAGTCCTCCGTTGAGGCCAGTAATAACCTTTAATGCATAGAAATTTGGTTGTGAGCCACCGAGGGCTAATTCAATGAGGTCTTTGACTTTGGTTTTGGGGACAGAGATCCTAGTCTTTGCTTCTGCTTCTGTAATATGTTCTAGCCTGAACTTGGAACATAGGCAAATTGTGGAAGTTAGTCTCCCTTTGCCAAAGGTGAATGGTCAACAGCCAAGGATAAAATTTCCACACCAAAAAATACTTGGTACCTGATGGTAAGGAGGAACAGGCTATCCTAGGGGCTCTCTGCATACACCATACAGTTTTAAGTATTTTTTGTGCCTAACATAGGAGCACTGAAATATAAAAAGCAAATATTTATGGACCTAAAAGGAAGATTGGACAGCAATATAATAATAGGAAGGGGCTCTACTACTCCACTTACATCAAAGGATAGATCATCCAGATAGAAAATCAATTAGGAAACATTGGCCTTAAAAGGACACATTAGACCAGATGGATTTTACAGCTATATACATAACACTCCTTCCAAAAACAACATATGTACATTCTTAAATGCACATAGAACATTCTCCAGTATAGATCTTACATTAGGTGCTAAAACAAATCTTAACATTTTTAAGTAAAATGAAACCTTATCAAGCATCTTTTCTGATTACAGTGGTATGAAACTAGAAATTAATGACAAGAGGAAACTAGAAGAATGACAAATATGTAGAGATGAAACCACCTGCTCTTCCAAAGAGTGAGTCAAAGGAGAAATCAAAATAATTGAAATGAGTGGAAAGGGAAATACAACACATCAAAACTTATATAGCAACAGCAGTTCTACTGGGGCAATTCATCGTGATGAATGCCTACATCAATAAAAAAGAAAAAAAAAAACCAACAACCTAACTTTATACCTCAAGGAATTGTAAAAAGAATAAACAATGCTCAAATTTAAAAATATAAAATAAATGCTAATAGAAAAGGTAAGTGAAACTAAGAGCTGATTCTTTGAAAAGATAAGCAAAATGGATAAAACTTGAGCCAGAATCACCAAGAAAGTGAAATAAATAAGAATAAATTTAACCAAGGATGTGAAAGACCTCTACAATGAAAGTTGTAAGACACTGATGAAATTGAATAAGACAAATCAATGGAAAGAAATTTTGTGGTCATGTGTTAGAAAAATTAATATGGTTGATATGTCCATACCATCCAAAGAAATCTACAGATTCCAAACAATCCCTATCGAAATTCCTATAATTTCTCACAGAAATAGAACAATCCTAAAATTTGTACATAACCATCTAAGACTTTGGAAAACCAAAGCAATCTCAAGAAAGAACAAATCTGAAAGCATAACACTCCACATTTTTCAGGCAAATGGGAAAGCTCTCCTAGAGAACCTGGAAGGCAAATTGAATCCTTCCCCCATTTGTTTCCTGCACAGAGAAGAAAGTGACTTCAGAGTTTAATTGACATCATTGCCTTCTCTCTTGAATCCTGAATTTGAAACCTAGAGACAGTCAGACTGTTGATGGCATTTTCTTGAAAGGTTGATCTGTTCACTTGGTCATCATCCTAGTTTTAACTGTGGGCAGTAAAACTCATTCATGTCAATGGCTGCACTGAGCATACTAGATAGATATATGTATGTCTGTATGTGTGTCTTTATGTGGATGTATACATATATGTTAACATAGCCAACATTACTGATTATACAGGGTTCTTCACAGGAACAAAACCAACAGGGGGTGTGTATATATGTCTGTTTATGTGTGTGTGTGTGTGTGTGTGTGTATAAATGTATATAAATATGTATATCAATAAATATATAAATCTCTATTTTTAAAAAGGAAATATAGATGACTAATTTCCTTCCACTGTTCTCTAGTACTTTTCCATTAGCTCACCCTGACACTTAAAATCTCTCTTCTTTGTGTTTCAGCAGAGTTGAGTTCAATTTCTCACTCCTATTGCAATAGTCCTGAATATTAACAAGTGTCTGGTACAGTTTTCTTTTACACACACACACACACACACACACACACAAAGTTTCAAACAAACATGGCCCAGTATAGGAATACGAGTTGACTAGTACTATTTTGTATGATTGATAGGCACAGTCCCTTTGAGCTCAGTTGATTTTGAAGATTATAAAATTATGGTAAGAGCAGTCTATCAAACAACTTTGTGCAATGGGACTTTGTCCTACTGTTTTTAATTAAGAGAAAGTGGATGGGAGAATCTAGTGAGGTTAGAATTTGGCAAGCTGAATGAGTTGGAAAGAGGTTAAAGCAACAGAGCTTAAGAGTATGGTCAAAATCTTTGTGAAGTGATGAAGCATGGATTCTAGGTAAAACAAGGAAGCAAGTGAAAAACAGAACTGTTGTATAGAAAAAAACAGTATGTCAATAAAGAAAATCAACACAATGGTCACATTTTATAAATGCACATTCAAAATGAATTCAGCAGTTTTAAAAAACTACACTGAGGCATTCATATTATAGTTGAGAAAGACAAGAATGACTAAAAGGTACTAGGCAAATAAAAATATTAGGATTAAAGTTAAAAGTTAGAGTACTCTTTTTAATGATGCAAAAAATATTTAATATAATTCAGTCTTATTTATGAACAAGCTCTTAATGAACAGAAAGCTCATCTCCCTCATCCTGACCAAAGTTACTCATAAAGAAAATTTTAAAATTCTTTGCATTAAAAATAAAAGGACAGGAATGTCAGTATCACAACTTCTTTGTAAACTTGTCCTGAAGGTTCTGGCCCATACCAGGATCAAGAGAAAGTAGAGGATTGTAATGGAAGAGACAAACAATTAATTGGCAATAAGATCAATGTGATAGGGCAACAGTGACAGAGGGAAAAACTCGACTTAAAAGGTATGAATCTCAGAGAATCCTGATATTTGTGGCTATTTTCAGTTTTGTTTGTTCAGCATTAAGAGGTTAACTGTTATAAAGTTATACAATAGAAAAAAAAAGAAATTTTGTCTTCTTGGTAATGAAAGACTTAAGAGAGGAAAAGACTTACTTGAAGAGCTAAAATGGAAAAGATGTCATCAGGAAAATGTTTCTTTATTGTAAAATACCATAAATAACTTTTAGAGGACATAGGAAGCTTGTGGAACTACATAGGTAACAATGATTAACAGATTTACGGAAGTAGGCATCAACTAGATTATCAGTAGCCAGGAAATGTTACACCTTGGGCTTTGATGAAATTAAGGGTCACAAGCTGGATATGGCTCAATATTCTCCTCAAAGAGGACGAACATAATACTTAATAACTTGCCCACCAATACCTTCTGAGTAACTTCTAATGGAAGTGTTGCCCTTTCAACATAGCCTACTTTTGCCTCTCTAATATTACACACTCCTCTGCAATTTCTGTTGTTACACTACAGCTACAGGGGCACAGCGAACAGATCTTTTTTCCCTACCTTTGACTTCACTTTCAAATTTTAAATAAGACTTAATCCCAAGAAAGATTAAATATCATTCGATATCTTCTAGTGTTTTAAACATTATCACCAATTTTCTTAAGTTTATTTATTTTGAGAAAGAGAGATGGGGGAGGGGCAGAGAGAGGGAGAGAAAGAATCCTGATGTGCAGCTCAAACCCATGAACAGTTAGACCTTGCCCTGAGCCATAATCAAGAGTTGGACACTCAACTGACTGAGCCACCCCGGCACCCCAACATTATCACTAAAGGCCTATTTAGCTGGAGAATTTGGGGTACAGAGTAGATTGAGACAACAAATAGTTTCAGTGACTTTAGAGATGGTCCTACTACACTCAGGGAAACCAGTTTGTAGCCCTACCCATCATTGAATCCAGCCTTTAGCCTGCCCAACCAGGAAACCTAACCAGGCTGTGAGAAGCTGTGTCACCCATCTAATAGCTCTACTTACAGTGTCACTTGAATAAAGAGCACAGCCCCTAGCTTTCCCTATCTGCAGTGCAAAACCAATGACCTCATCAGACCAAGTAATTCAGTACACACTCAACAGATTTGCAACCCCAAACAAAGAGCCTTATAGGCACTGAGGGGTCCAGTCCTGCTAACTTGTCAGGACAGGGAAGCAAATTCTTATTTCCATTCTTATTCAGCGTATTACCCGGTCCTGACCCTCTCGTACACCTGACCAGAAAGTTCAGGCAACTACGGCAACATCCTACAGCTTCGCTTGGGTATGGAACCAAGCCAGCTGTCTTGTTCAACTGTTCTCAGCCAGTGGCACACCCTTCCATCACCAACATCAGGGCTCTGTCACCTCACCACAATAGCTGACCTGCCTGTCCAGGACATTATCAGCATTCATTCCCAGACACCCAAACGAACTGACTCATGATGATTGATCTTGGCTAAGGCAAACTTGTAAAGTCTGGAAGAGGAGCCCTATTCCCCGAATGTTCAGCTATCAATGTAAAACAAGAAAAACAAAAACTCAAGTAAATATGACACCACGAACAGAAATAAAGTTCCGATAACCGTCCCCGAGGAAATGAGTATATGTGAACTGTCAAGGAACTCAGAATAATCCTCATAAGAAAGTTTAGCAAACTATAAGAACACACAGACAACAACAGGAAGTTTGGAAAACAACGCATGAAAAAAACCAAGTTTGATCAAAAAACAGAAACCACCAAAAAGAAAACCAGAAATCTAAGAGCTGAAAAATATAGTAACTGAAAACTTCCATACAGACTTGCAGAAGATTTGATTATCCAGAAGAAAGAATCAGTGACCTGGAGAATATGGCATTTATAATTAGAGTAGCAGGAGACGGGGGGGGGGGGGGGGAGAGGAGAAGAAAAAAGAAGAAAGAGCCTAAGGGCCTTATGGGACAAACAGCAGTATATGTATACCTTGGAGGTGTTGGGGATTTGATTCCAGACCACCATAATAAACAAATGTCACAATAAAGCAAGAGAAAGTTTCTGGTTTCTCAGTGCATACAAAAATTATGCTTGTCTATACTGTCATCTATTAACTGTCATAGCATTATGTCTAGAAGTACAATGTACATGCATTAATTAAAAAAGTTCTTTGTTGCTAAAAAATGCTAACCATGAACTGGCCTTTTAGTGCAGACAGATGGAGCACACTCCCTGTCTAGAACTTAGCACAGCACTGGGCACATAGTAGGTCGTAGGTAAATGTTCTCTGAACTGAATTGGTAAGTTCTGATAGGATAGTGAAATCAAATAAACTCATAATATACTTTCATGGTTTAAAAAATACATACTTGAGAAGATCAAAGTGAATGACAAATCAATGAAATATATTTTGATTTTTTTAAGTCATTACTCTTTTCCCTCCGACCCCCAATACGTCTGTATCATTCCTACTTTTGATCATTTAGTAGACGGTCTAGTAACTTCACCTCTTGATGCTCAGCACTCATATTCCCTTACATGTAACTGCTTGTAGGATGTTCGAACACATTGTGCCTAACATTCTAAATGAAAGAAAACCATTACTAATTTATTGCCCATCTGATTCAGAATACCTATTCTCAAAATAGTGTTGTTCCTTTCTTGTCAGACAGAAAAATCAATGTTATCCTGTTTATCATTCTTTGTGAGGGAAGAATGCAACTATGTTTCTGCTGGAAGAACCTCTAGTAAGGTAAAATCGGTTCAAAATGGTAAGACCGCTTTAATACTCTTTATTTTAAGTGCAAGAGTACAGTCCAAGAAGAAAAGTGCTTTATTGTCTTTAAGGCTAGTCATAGGCAAGCTTAACTTGCTTCCTGAAAGTTATATGTGAACTAGTGTATCGTATCAGAACACAGCCTCCTTTTCAGGAGCCACCATGATGGAAATCCACCTAGACTTGTTCTATCATTTCATGTTGAAGAGTCTATCCTGTTCTGTCCTCATCTGAGCTCTTTCACTAGAATATCCATATGAAGTCTTTTTTTTTTCTACTTGAATTTAACATCCATCACTATTTGTTTTCCAAAGTGTTCTAACTGACTTAGAAATCTGTCTTAACTTTTTAATAATATCCTTAGAATTATGTGCTTTGTGAAACTCCTGAGTAGAAATAGGCAAGGCATCCCTTCCTACTTATTTATAAGGACGATGCAATTTATATGATGGAATCCTTTATAATAATTAAAAAGGTTATAAAAGAGTATTTGTTGACATGGAAAAACATTAACAATACACACCAAAAGAAAAAGCTTATTACTGTATAGAGTATGATTCTTTGTGTTAGCATAGATACATGTATACAGAGGAGAGACAAGAAAGACACACACCACAGTATTAACAGTGGCTGTTTCTGGGTGACAGTTTTGGATGATGTGGGGAACATGGGGGAGGTGTGCCCCTCTCTTCCTAAGTTCTCTTTTTTGAGCATATATTACCTTCCAATAGAAGAAAAAAGTAAAAGGCTTGTCCCTTAAGGTCATCTGTTGAGCAACAGAAATTTCATTGTAATATGAAATAGGTCATTAAGAGAAATAAAGCTATGTAATTAACAGATTTTTCAAGTTATCTGTCTTGACATTGTTCCCTCATTAAAATAATTTCTTTCACCAGAAGACTCCTTGCTGAGGGACCAAGACTGGTTTTTAGCTCAACCTAGTTTGTTGGAGGGTATAGGGTGGCAGCAATGATTTGGTTTCTTGATATGAAATAAATATCACACAAGCTTTTAGTTAATTCAGAGAAGGAACACTTTTCAGGTTAGACTCAGCAAGAGATGATAAAATAGTTTTGGTACTCATTTTTGTCTAGCACCATTGATTCTCTGGGTGAAGTGGTTTGCCAGTGACCTTGAGTAGCTCAAAAGATGGCTAGTTACCATCACTGGATGTTGACAACACAATGTGGCTTGTATAGAATGTAATGCATTCTCTGATCCTAGAGGTAAGCCTTCATTTTAATTTGCAATATAGTTACTAAACTATTGTGCTATGCTCTTTCATGTGATTATTGAAGAACCTAAGGTCTTTTTAAAGAAAAACTATTAAAAGAAATTTATGTTGACTGGCATCAGAACAACGACCAAGAATTTTTTTTCCCCCAACACAGTATCATTAGAGACACAATATTAAAATAGCATTTCCCCATCTCCCTCCTGTTCTCCCCCCTGTACTGGGTGGTGGGTAACTGTTCCATCTGGAGAAGGGAGTCTCCAAAGTAACCAACAAGGATGCAGTAAAGCTTAGATATTGGAGAAGAAGGATGCCTTCTGAATTTTCTGTTTTAAAAGCACTTTATAAGAGTAATACTCCAGAACATTAGCCATTCATTTATAAAAGATTTGAGTAGAAAATACGACATGAATATAATTTCTCTCACTTTATTACAGTTCCTTTGTCCTCTCAATTATATGAATATGTTAATAGATGAACTTCATAGAGAAAAGACATGATAAAAAATAATTTAAGGTTTTAATGTTCATTTGACTTCTTCCCCATGTAAAACAGTATCTATGGTTATTAAAAGCAGAACTAACCCTGTAAACATTAAATACGTATATGGAAATATTATAGCTACCTGGTGCTTAATGTTTAAGGTATATGTTTCAGATCTTAATATTTTAAAATTTGAAAACAGAGGGGCAGAGCTAGCTTAAAAGTAGTCAAGGAGATCAGCAGTGCATTTTCACATTAGAGCCTAATACCTTTAGATGGTTCCACATGCTGTTATTTTCTTTCATTTGTGGATTGTATTCGTTGTAGAATACATGAAAGACATTTCTTCCAACGGCCATTCTTAAACTTTTGGTTTATACTTTCACACGTGGCCTACCCTTCTGCTTCTAGGTTCCCTGGCTGGTAGTAGTAAACGAAGCAGATGGGAGTGTGGGTATTTTTTCCCTCCTAGACATTGTGCGAGCCCTGGTACTCACATGTGCGGGTTTAAATGCCGCTTTCTGGCCTTTCACATAGTGTGTGGGGAGAAGAGGTGGGCGGAGCAATCAGCGGCTTCTCTACCACCCATCTACACGTTACAGCTTCATGTGCATTACTTTCTAAACTGTTTTCATTTTGTGTGTTTTTTTTTTCTTTAAAGTCCATTTGTTTATTTTGAGAGACAGCACGAGTGGGGGAGGGGTAGAGAGAGAGAGTGAGAGAGACAGAGTCCTAAGCAGACTCCACACTGTCAGTACAGAGCCCAACGTGGGGCTCGAATTTACGAACCTTGAAATCATGGCCCGAACAGAAGTCAGATGCTCACTTGACTGAGCCACCCAGGCACCCCTGGCAGCTTTGTGGTTTTCAAGTTTTACTCCTCTGCTTTGGTAAGAGAGAAAAGTTTATATAAACTATGTTGATTTAGGAGCCTTCTATCAACAACCAGTGGTGCCTGAATAATGGACTTCATTGCCATATTCATCCAAGCTAAGATCTTTTCCGTTTTGCTTTATTTTCAGGACTACTAACTGGAAAACATAGACAAAAAAAAATTCTTTGAGCTCTAACTATTGAAAACTTCAGCTACCCTTTAAAAAAAAGTAACTACTATTTTGAGTACATAAAACAAAAGACCTAGACACCTGCATATAAACTTTTTTCCATTGATACTATCAAAATTACATTAATTATCAATGAGCATTGAGGGCTAACTTCATTTTCTTCCAGAGTTTCTCTGAGTAACCTCTCAGATCACAGTCAGGGAGCATGCAGAGAGTGAAGGCGGGATCTGTGGACAAGAGGGGTTGGTGATTTCCCTGTGTCCCATGTTTAGTAGTGAAACATGGGCTGAAGGGGTCCTAAAACTGCCCACTGTCTCTTCTTTCTGTCACTCCCCCTTTCCTCCCTTGTGAAGTGCAAACAATCCAGCCTTGGGCTGCACAGACTTACACCAAGATGTGCCAAGACATCCCAAGACAGCAGACTATGACATATACTTTGAACTCTTACAAGTATTAAAGTGTACATACTGTAGTACTGATTTTTCTTCAAAAACCAACCAAAGTAGCTAAAACTAGTTTTTACAGTTGGTGTATAACTGAAAGATACTCACTCTAAAGGAATCCCAGTGCCAGCAAGAAACATATCCCATTCACTCAATGGGAACACCAAGGGCGTGATTTTAGTAGAGCTAACACAGGACCTAGAGACTGTCACCAATATACATTGTGGAGACCTAACCCATATCTACTGACTCAAAAACTCTACAGATAGGACCTTGGAAACTCATTTTCAAATTTCAGGTGTCGGCGAACCTCAAAGTCATGTTAAATGTTATACTCAGGAAACATTGATAATATGACAAAATGTGAATGTGATATTGCTTACAGCATAATTTGTAATAACCTAAAACTGGAAATAACCCAAATGTCTGTAAGCAAACAGTGAACAGATTTCATTGCATTCATTCCCCAGAATGTTATGGCACCTTAACAGTGAACACACATAGCTGTATTCAACAGGGAATGAACTTCACAGACCTAACAGCAAAGGAGCAAGACCAATCCAAAGTGTGAATACATTTAGACAGAACTATACAGCTCCTTCATGCACATTAGGAAAAGGCCTCAACCCCGGACAGACTCATCCCCCACAGGCACGTAACTTGGCACCTTAAAAAAAAAAAAAGATCCCTTTTCAGGCGGCTGGCCCTGAGCCAAGCCACACAGTTTGCCCAGTGGACTCAGGCTGGATTTCAGCTCTTTTCTGCCCAGGAGGCTAAAATTGTTTGTGCACTGCAAAGTCAGAGTAAACAAGTCAAGTTCTTTATCCTCTCTATGCCTTGGTGTCACAAACCAGAAGAATGTTGAGTTGGATGAGTTTCCATTTTCATCCAGATGTGATGTTTCAAAAATTCTAAATCATTAAATGCTCCTCTGTGGGGACGAATCCTGTTCCACAGCCAGAATATGAAATGTAATTTACCAGTGAAAAAACACTGTAAACATAGGGATGGGTGATTTCGAATTCTCTACGATATAGTTTGTATAATGCTGTGGACTTCGGAAAATTCTCTGTGTTCCTAATAACTGGATCACAAACATTTGGAGCTGAACTCCCTTGGAACACAGCAGCAGCAATTCAGAGGCTCATGTGCATGGGATGTGGAATGGTACAAGCATCAAATTATGGGTTCAGCCTGGTTAGCCTTCTTCCCATGATCCTCTAGGAGCTGAGTGTGGGCAGGCTGCTTACTTCATGTAGCCTCTAGGCCACCAACTTTAGAATAAGGAGGCTAACACAGTCCCAGAATCTCTGCAAAGATACCTTAAGTTAAAACCAAAAGCATGAGTGAAAACTGTGGACTATAAGGCGCCATACCCAGGAGAAGCTGTGTCAGGTGGGTGTTTATGGAATAACCAGTGTGAATCACTTTTAGAAAACATCCACTGTTACGTGAATAAAAGGTACCAGTGGTTATTCTTTCTGTCAGATGATAGACTGAACTTCACATTAAGGATACCGATTCGATATAATAATATTTTCTCTTTTTCAAAAAGCGTTTTGCTCCTTGTCACACTTAACTTGGACTGGCAAACGAGCCTAAGTATCTACATACACAGCTGATGAGTACGCAATCTCATGGAAGTATCTATCATTTTTGAACCCTTTATTTTTTTATAGATTGCTAATCTCTTTGAAAAGTCTACTGTCTTCTAGTGTCTGATGACAAAAGAGGAAAAAAGCTACTGTCATGAGAAAAATGGTAGCTCTGTTTCCCACAAACTATGTCAAAATATCCTAGCCAGATAAGTATAGGTGTTATGTACAGTTATTCTTAAACATGGTATAATGCTTCCTTTTTTTAAATTTAGGTAATTACATACAGGCATACCTCAGAGATGCTGTGCATTCAGATCCAGACCACAAGAAAGCGAATATTGCTGTAAGTTAGTCAAAGGGACTTTTTGGCCCCCTGATGCATATAAAAGTTATGTTGCCAGTACAGGTTAGTATAATGAGTGTGTAATAGCATCATGTTTAAAAGACAATGTACATATCTCATTAAAAAATCCTTAATTGCTCAAAAATGTGACCTGTCATCAGAGCTAGTGAGTTGTCATCTTTTTCCTGGTAGAAGGTCTTGCTTTCATGTTGGTGGCTCTTGACCCATCAGGATGGTGGCTGCTGAAGGTTGGGTGGCTGTGGCAATTTGTTTTAAATGAGATAGCAAGGAAGTTGGCCGCACTGACGGACTCTTCCTTTCACAAGCAATCTCTGTTGCATGTGATGCTGTTTGATAGCATTTTACCACAATACCACGTCTTTCTAAATTGGATTCAAATCTCTGAAACCTGCCTACTGCTTTTCAACTAAGTTTATGTCATATTTGAAATCCTCTGTTGTTTCAAAACCTTAATGGTGTCTTCATCAGGAGTAGATTCCACCTCAAGAAACCACTTTGTTTGCTCGTTCACAAGAAACGATTCCTTATCCATTAAAGTTTCCCCATGAGATTGCAATCGTTCAGTTATAGTGACAGGCTTCATGTATAATTCTAGTTCTCTTGCTGTTAACACCACATCTTCAGCTATTTCCTCCATAGGAGTCTTGAGCCCCTCAAAGTCATTCCTGAGGGTTGGAATCAACCTGTTTGAAGCTCCTGTTAATTTTGATATTTTTACCTCTTCTGATGTTCTGGATGGCACAAATGTTCTAAATGGCATCTAGAATGATGAGTTCTTTCCAAGAGGTTTTCAATTAACTTTACCCATATCCATCAGAAGAATAACTCTTTTTTTTTTTTATTTTTTTTTTCAACGTTTATTTATTTTTGGGACAGAGAGAGACAGAGCATGAACAGGGGAGGGACAGAGAGAGAGGGAGACACAGAATCGGCTCTTCCAGGCTCTGAGCCATCAGCCCAGAGCCTGATGCGGGGCTCGAACTCATGGACCGCAAGATCGTGACCTGGCTGAAGTCGGACGCTTAACCGACTGCGCCACCCAGGCGCCCCGAAGAATAACTCTTTATGGCAGCTACAGCCTTACAAAATGTATTTCTTAAAAATGAGACTTGGAAGTTGAAATTACTTCTTGATCCATGGGCTGCAGAATACATGCTACATTAGCAGGAATCAACACAACACTGATCTTGTACATTTCCATCAGAGCTCTCGGGTGACCAGGTGCTTTATGAAAAAGCAGTGTGCACAAAATATCAGTGTGCATAAAATATTCAGTAAACGATGGTGGAAACAGGTTTTCTGTCACCCAGGGCTTTGTTGTTCCATTTAAAGAGCATAGGCAGACTATTTTTAGCATAATTCTTAAGGGTCTTAGGATTTTTGAAATGGAAATGTGCATTGGCTTCAACGAAAAGTCATCATCTATATAAGTCCCTAACAAGAGAGTCAGCCTTTATTTATTTATTTATTTTTGTCTATTTATTTTGAAGGGGAGAGAGAGAGAAAGTATGAGTGAGTAGGGGAGGGGCAGAGAGAGGAGAGAGAGCAAGAATCCCAAGCAGGCTCTGCACTGTCAGCACAGAGCCCGACACAGGTTTCAAACTCACAGACTGTGAGATCATGACCTGAAGTCAAGAGTCGGACTCTCAACTGACTGAGCCACCCAGGTGCCCCCAAAGTCCCCATGTATGTAACTCCTAACTAGAGAGTCAGCCTGTCTTTCATAGCTTTGAAACCAGGCATTGACTTCTCCTCTTTAGCTATGAAAGTCCTTGATGGCATCTTCTAATAAAAGCTATTTTGTATACATTGAAAATCTGTTGTTTAGTGTTGGCACCCTCATGAACATCTTACCTAGGTCTTCTGGAAAACTTGCTTGCAGCTTCTATATTGGCACTTACTGCTTTATGATGTACTTTTATGTTATGGAGATAGGTTCTTACATTAAACCTTATGAGCCAATCTCTGCTAGCTTCTAAGTTTTCTTCTGGATAGTCAACACTTTTAGCTTTCACAGAATTGAAAAAAGTTAGGGCCCTGCTCTAGATTAGGCTTTGGATAAAGAGAATGGTGTGACTGGTTTGATCATCTATTCAGACCAGTAAGACTTTGTCTGTATCAGTAATAGGCTGTTTTACTTTTCTATGATTCATGTGTTCATTGGAGTAGAACTAATAATTTCCCTAAGAACTTTTCCTCTGCATTCACAAATAACCATTTGTCTTGAGAGGCCTAGGTTTGGGCCTGTCTCGGCTCTCAACATGTCTTCCTCACTAAGCTTAAATATTTCTAACTTTTAATTTAAAGTGAGAGATGTGTAACTTTTTATTTCACTTGAACACGTGGAGACCAATGTAGGGGCATTAAATGGCCTAATTTCAATATTGTTGTCTCTCATGGAGTATGAAGCCCAAGGAGAGGGAGAGATTGGGGGAGCGGGAAGACGGTGGTTTGTGCAGCAATCAGAACACACACAACGTTTAGTGATTAAGTTCACCATTTGAAGGGTGGCCCAGTGGGTTAGGTGTCCAACTCTTGATTTTGGTTCAGGTCATGATCTTACAGTTCGTGGGACTAAGCTGTACACTGGGCTCTGTGCTGAGCATGGGCCCTGCTTAGAATTCTCTCTCTCTCTCTCTCTCTCTCCCCCTTCCTGACTCATCCTCTCTCTCTCAAAGTAAATAAGTTCACCATTTTTTATGAGAACAGTCTATGGTACCTTAAAGTGAGTGGAATAATAACATCAAAAATCATTCATCACAGACCACTGTAACAAATATAGTGACAATGAACAAGTTTGAAATACTGTGATAATTACCAAAAAGCGACATAGAAACAAGTGAACAAATGCTGTTGGAACATAAAAGGTACCAAGAGACTTGCTTGATGCAGGTTACCCCAAATGTCCAATTTTATTTTTTAAAACTTTTTTTTTTAACGTGTATTTATTTTTGAGACAGAGACAGAGCATGAACAGGGGAGAGGCAGAGAGAGAGGGAGACACAGAATCTGAAACAGGCTCCAGGCTCTGAGCTATCAGCACAGACCCCGTCACGGGGCTCGAACTCACGTACCGCGAGAGCATGACCTGAGCCAAAGTTGGTCACTTGATGACTGAGCCACCCAGGCGCCCCCAAATGTCCAATTTTAAAGACATTCACTATCTGTGGAACACTAGAGAGTAAAGTACAATAAAATGAGGTATGTCTGAATTTGCATTATGGGAATTCCAGAAGAAGAGAAAGAGAAAGTTTAGAATATATATTTAAAGCAATAATGGCTGAGAATCTGTGACACCTGTGAAAATAAATGCACATTTCAATCACTGAATAGGGCTACACCAAGACAAATGACTCAAAAACAAAAAAAATAATTTCAAAAGGAATGAGAGAAAAATTACAAACATGAGCCTATTGGCAGATTTCTCAACAGAAATTTTTTAACCTAGGAGAGAATGAGATGACATATTCAAAATATTGAAAGAAAAAAAATGGCAACCACAAAGTCTATCCAGTGAGGCTTTCTTTCAGAAATGGAGGGATAAAGACTTTTCCAAACAAAAAAAAGCTGAGGGAATTCGTTACACTAGGCGTTTCTTACAATATAAACTATAGGGAGTTCTCTGAAAGGAAAGACATATTGACATAAGAGCATAAAAGGTAGAATAAAAATTACTAGTAATGGTATATATAATCATATATTCTGTAATATGATAATGATGATACATAATACACTTAAATTCGAGTTTAAAAATTAAAAAATGAACTAGGGTACCTGGATGACTCAGTTAAGTGTCTGACTTCGGCTCAGGTCATGATCTCCGTGAGTTTGAGCCCCACATTGGGCTGTCTGCTGTCAGTGCAGAACCCACTTTGGATCCTCTGTCCCCTCTCTCTATGCCCCTCCCCCATTTGTGCTCACTCTGTGTCAAAAACAAACATTAAAAAATATTTATAAATAAAGAACTGGTAAAAGTAATCATAGCCACAATAATATGTTATTAGTCACACAATATAAAAAATATGTCACCTGTATTAGAAATAACCTAAAAGGGGGTTAAACAGTAAAAGTATAAAGCTTAGGAATTCTATTAAAATTGAGTTGCTAGCGGGGCGCTGGGTGGCTCAGTCGGTTAAGCGTCCAACTTCAGCTCAAGTCATGATCTCACAGTTCATGTTCCAGCCCTGTGTCAGGCTCTGTGCTGACAGTTCAGTGCTTGGAGCCTGTTTCAGATTCTGTGTCTCCCTCCCACTCTGCCCCTCCCCCATTCCTGCTCTGTCTCTGAAAAAAAAAAAAAAAATCATTAAAACAAAAATTTTAAATTAAATTGCTATCAGCTTAAAATAGCGTTATACTTTTAAATATATTATGTAAGCTTCATGGTAACAACAAGGAAAAACCTGGAGCAGTTACACAAAGGAACATGATAAAGAGGTCCAAGCCTACAAATACCTAAAGACATCAAAGTATGATCAACGATAGCATAAGAAACAAGAAACAGGGGATCTACAGAGCAACCAGAAAACAATTAAGAGCCAGAGTCAGTCCTCACCTATCAATAAATTACTTTAAAAAGATTAAATTCTCCAATCAAAACACAGAATGGCTGAATGGTTAAAGTTAAATCCATGTTATGTTGCCCACAAGAGACTCATTTGAAACTTAAACACACATAGACTGAGAGTGAAGGGATGGATGAAGAGACATGAAGCGAATGATAACAACAACAAAAAAAAACAGGGGTAGCTCTACTTGTACAAAATAGACTTTAAATTGAAAATGGAGAAATAGACAAACTAAGGTCATTATCCTGGGATAACGTGGTCAATCTATCAAGATATATCAACTGTAAGTATCTTTCTTTCCAACATTGGGGCATCTAAATATATAAAGCAAAAACTAACAGAGCTAGAAGGATAAATAAACAGTGAGGTACTTTAATACCTTACTTTCAACAATGGATAGACCATTTAGACACAGAATCCATAATGAAACCAAGGATTTGAATAACACTGCAGACTGAACAGATCTAGAAGACACATGCAGAACATTCTATTCAACATCAGAATATACATTATTCTGAAAAGCGCTTGGAACATTTTCCAGGATATACCATATGTTAGTTTACAAAACAACTCAGCAAATTCAAGAAGACTGAAATCATGTCAAATGTCTTCTCTGACCACAGTGGCATCAAACTGGAAATCAGTAAGGATTTCTGGAAAGAAAAGGAAATCTGGAAATCTGAAAAAGTCATGAATATGCGGAAATTAAACAGCACTCTCATGAATAACCAATGGATCAATGAAGAAATGAAAGAAAAATAAAATTAACACAAAACATATCAGAACTAATGGAGTATTGCAAAATTATTTCTAAGAGGGAAATTAGCAATAAATGCTTAGGAAACATTTAAGAAGCTAGGAAGATGCCAAATAAGAAACCTAAGTGTATATCTTAGTGAAATGGAGAAAGAACTAAATAAACCAAACATAACAGAACAAATAATAAAGAGCAGAGCAGAAACAAGTGAAATAGAGAAGAAACAAGCAAGCAAAAAATCAGTATAAAAGATGAGCCTAACTACCAGTTGGTTCTTTTAAAAAGTTAACAAAATTGACAAAACATTAGGTAGGCTAATCAAAGCAAATGGAAAAAACCCAAATTGCAAAATTATAAATGAAAAGGGAGACATTACAACTGAGCCCTGAAATACAAAAGATCAAAGAGGCTACTATGAACAACTATATGCCAACCAAATGGACAACACAGAACAAATGGAAAAATTCCACTTCCAACATAAATTTTTGGAAAAAAATAGAAAATATAAATAGCCCAATTACTAGGAAGAAAATTGCATCAGTAATCAAAATCTTCCCCACAAAGAAAAGCCCGTGACCAGATGACTTCACTGGTGAATTTTACCAAGCATTTAAAGAAGAATTAACACCAATCCATCTCAAATTCTTCCAGAAAATTAAAGAGGGTGAAACACTCCCAAACTCATTTCACAAGGCCAGGATTATCCTGAAACAAAGCCAGTTAAGGGCACTGCTAGAAAAGAATACTATAGGCTAATATTCCTGATGAATATGAATGCAAAAATTTTCAGCAAAGTACCAGCAAAGTGAATTCGGCAGTACATTGGAAAGATCATTCACTGTGATCAAAGGGGATTTATCCCTGGGATACAAGAATGCCTCAACCTATGCAAATCTACCAATATGACACTTCATATTAATAGGAAAAAAAGAATCATATAATTATCTTAACAGACACAGAGAAAGCATTTGAAAATATTCTATATTTTCTCATAATAAAAAACTTAGTAAATTAGGCACAGAATGAATATATAAGAACCTAATAAAAGTCATATATGACAAACACCCAGGTAATAATATACTCAATGGTGAGCTACTAAAAGTTTTTCCTTTAAGATCAGGAACAATAAATTCAGCTCAGTCTCTCTACTCCTATTCAAAGTAGTACTATAAGTTCTAGATAGAGCACTCAATCAAGAAAAATAAATAAGCAGCATGAGAACTGGAAAGAAAAAAAAAGTAAAATTGTTTTTGATTCACATGACATGATTGAAAAAAATCTCAAGACTCCACCAAAAAAGAAAACTGTTAGAATTAGTCAGTAAATTCAGTTATACTGCACATAGAAAATAAAGATCAGTAGCATTTCTACACACAAACAATAAATTATTTCAAAAATATTTTTTAAATGTCATTTTTAATAGCACACCTAAAATACTTAGTCATAAATTTAATCAAGGAGGTGAAAGATTTCTACTCTGAAAACTCGAAGACATTGATTAAAAAAAAATCAAAGACAACATAAATAAATGGAAAGATATCCTGCTTATGATTTGGAAGAATTCATATTGGTAAAATGTCAATACAACCAAAGCTAGCCAGAATTTTAATACAATCCCTATCAAGATTACAATGGTGTTTATTAGAGAAGTAGAAATAAAACTGTCCTCCTATGTGCATAGGGCCACAAAAGACCCTGGCCGTGGATATTTTAAGAAAGAAGAACAAAGCAGAAGTATCAACATATACATTCAAGCTACAGTAATGAAAACAATATAGTGTTAGCATAAAAACAACTAGAACAATGGAGCTGAATTGAGAGCCCAGATATAAACTCAAGTATGTATAATCAAGTAATATTTAATAGGGGAGTTAAAAAATTACTCAATGGAGACAATTGTCTCTCTTTTTTATTTTAATGTTTATTTTTGAGAGAGAGAGACACAGAATGAGAGTGGGTTAGGGGCAGAGAGAAAGGGAGACACAGAATCTGAAGCAGGCTCCAGGCTCTGAGCTGTCAGCACAGAGCCCGACGTGGGGCTCAAACTCACGAGCTGTGAGATCATGACCTGAGCTGAAGTCAGATGCTCAACTGACTGAGCCACCCAGGCGTCCCAAGACAATTGTCTCTTAAATAAGTGGTGCTAACAAAACTGGATATTTACATGTAAAAGAATGAAAATGACCCCTATCTTGCACCACTACAAAAGTAACTTGAAATGGATGACACTTATATTTAAGACTTGAAACCAAAAAAATCCTAGGGGGGAAAATACCCAAAACAAAACATAGAAATAAAGTTCCTTGACCTGGGTATTGGTAATGTTTTGGAAATCATACCAAAAGCAGAAGCAACCAAAGAAATAATAAGCAGGTGGAACAACATCAAACTAAAAAGACTGGGGGCACCTGGGTGGCTCAGTCAGTTTAGCATCCAACTTCAGCTCAGGTTATGATCTCACGGGTTCTGAGTTCAAGCCCTGCATTAGACTTTCTGCTGTCAGCACGGACAGCAGATCCTTCTTTGGGATCCTGTGTCCCCCCCCCCCC
>NW_024412423.1:9920210-9922219 GCF_014898765.1 Herpailurus yagouaroundi | reverse complement strand
TTAAAAAAAAAAAAAAAGCTTCTTCACAGCAAACAAAAAGCATCAACAAAATGAAAAGTACCTTTGGAAATGGGAAAATTATTTACAATGATACGTCCACTAAGTGTTTTATATTCAAAATGTACAATGAATTCATACCACTCAAAAACTAAACAAATCTCCAATTTAAACATGGGAGAAGGACCCTAATCAACATTCCCCCCCCCCCAAAAAAAGATATATAAATGGCCTAGAGGCACAAGAAAAGATGGTAACTAGTTATCAGGGAAATTCAGATTACACCTACCATGAGATACCACACTTGTTAGAGTGGACATCATCAAAAGGTAAGAGATAACAAACGCTGCTGTGGATGTGGAGAAAGACCCCTGTGTTCTGTTGGTGGGAATGTAAATGGGTACAGTCACTGTGGAAAAGAGAATGGATGTCTCTCAAAATTAAAAATAGAACTACCAGGCCACCTGGGTGGCTCAATGGCTTAAGTGTCTTGATTTTGGCTCAAGTCATGATTTCACGGTTTCCTGAGTTCAAGCCCCACATTGGGCACATTGCTGACAGTGCAGAGTTTGCTTGGGATTCTCTCTCCCCATCCTCTCTCTCTGCCCCTGCCCCACTCATACTGTCTTTGTCTCTCTCAAAATAAATAAATAAACTTAAAAACAATAAAAAAAATTGGGGCGCCTGGGTGGCGCAGTCGGTTAAGCGTCCGACTTTAGCCAGGTCACGATCTCGCGGTCCATGAGTTCGAGCCCCGCGTCAGGCTCTGGGCTGATGGCTCAGAGCCTGGAGCCTGTTTCCGATTCTGTGTCTCCCTCTCTCTCTGCCCCTCCCCCGTTCATGCTCTGTCTCTGTCCCAAAAATAAATAAAAACGTTGAAAAAAAAATTAAAAAAAAAACAATAAAACTAGAACTACCATATGATCCACCAGTTCCACTTCAGAGAATATATACAAATGGGACAAAGTACAAACTTGAAAAGATATCTGCACCCCACGTTCACAGCAGATTATTTGACAGTAGCCAAAACATGGAAATAACCTAAATGGCCATTAATGGATGAATGAATAAGGACAATTTTAGGTAAAAGTACAACTGAGTATTATTCAACTATAAAAAATAAGGAAAATTTTCCATTTACAACAATATTACAGACCTTGAAAGCATTATGCTAAGTAAAAAAAAAGTCAGAGAAAGACATGTTGTATGATCTCGATTATATGTGGAATCTAAAAGTAAACACAAAACACCAAACCAAACCCATAGAAGAAGATATTAGATTTGTGGTCAGTAGGGGTGGGGGGTGTGGGGAGGAGGAATGGGAAGAAGGTAGTCAGAAGGTACCAACTTCGAATTATAAGATAAAAAATGTACTAGGGATATAATATGTATGATGACTACAGGTAACACTGCTCTGGGATATGTAGGAATGTTTTTATTTAAAAAAAAAATTGTAAGGGTATTTATTTATTTATTTATTTATTTAGAGAGTGCACAAGCAGGGGAGGAGCAGAGGGAGAGAAGAAACCAAGCAGCTGGCAGCACGGAGCTGGACATGGAGCTCGATCCCATGAAGTGCGAGGTCGTGGCTTGATCCCACCATATACAAAATCATGACCTGAGCCAAAATCAAGCGTCAGAGGTTTGACATGCTGAGCCACCCATGCGCCCCTATAGGAATGTGTTTAAAAGAGTAGATCCTACGAGTTTTCATCATGCAGGTAATTTTTTTCCTTTTTTTTTTTTTTTTTTTTTAATGTTTACTTATTTTTGACATAGAGAAAGAGCATACAAGTTCTGGGGCAGAGAGAAAGGGGGACACAGAATCTGAAGCAGACTCCAGGTTCTGAGCTATCAGCACAGAGCCCCAAGTGGGGCTAGAACCCACGGACTGTGAGATCATGACCTGAGTCGAAGTCAGATGCTCAACCGACTAAGCTACCCAGGGACCCCTTTTTCTTCCCTTTTTTTTTTTTTTAATTTTTTTTTTTTAACGTTTATTTATTTTTTTG
>NW_024412423.1:9772767-9915210 GCF_014898765.1 Herpailurus yagouaroundi | reverse complement strand
CTTCACAGCAAACAAAAAGCATCAACAAAATGAAAAGTACCTTTGGAAATGGGAAAATTATTTACAATGATACGTCCACTAAGTGTTTTATATTCAAAATGTACAATGAATTCATACCACTCAAAAACTAAACAAATCTCCAATTTAAACATGGGAGAAGGACCCTAATCAACATTCCCCCCCCCCCAAAAAAAAAGATATATAAATGGCCTAGAGGCACAAGAAAAGATGGTAACTAGTTATCAGGGAAATTCAGATTACACCTACCATGAGATACCACCCCACACTTGTTAGAGTGGACATCATCAAAAGGTAAGAGATAACAAACGCTGCTGTGGATGTGGAGAAAGACCCCTGTGTTCTGTTGGTGGGAATGTAAATGGGTACAGTCACTGTGGAAAAGAGAATGGATGTCTCTCAAAATTAAAAATAGAACTACCAGGCCACCTGGGTGGCTCAATGGCTTAAGTGTCTTGATTTTGGCTCAAGTCATGATTTCACGGTTTCCTGAGTTCAAGCCCCACATTGGGCACATTGCTGACAGTGCAGAGTTTGCTTGGGATTCTCTCTCCCCATCCTCTCTCTCTGCCCCTGCCCCACTCATACTGTCTTTGTCTCTCTCAAAATAAATAAATAAACTTAAAAACAATAAAAAAAATTGGGGCGCCTGGGTGGCGCAGTCGGTTAAGCGTCCGACTTTAGCCAGGTCACGATCTCGCGGTCCATGAGTTCGAGCCCCGCGTCAGGCTCTGGGCTGATGGCTCAGAGCCTGGAGCCTGTTTCCGATTCTGTGTCTCCCTCTCTCTCTGCCCCTCCCCCGTTCATGCTCTGTCTCTGTCCCAAAAATAAATAAAAACGTTGAAAAAAAAATTAAAAAAAAAACAATAAAACTAGAACTACCATATGATCCACCAGTTCCACTTCAGAGAATATATACAAATGGGACAAAGTACAAACTTGATATCTGCACCCCACGTTCACAGCAGATTATTTGACAGTAGCCAAAACATGGAAATAACCTAAATGGCCATTAATGGATGAATGAATAAGGACAATTTTAGGTAAAAGTACAACTGAGTATTATTCAACTATAAAAAATAAGGAAAATTTTCCATTTACAACAATATTACAGACCTTGAAAGCATTATGCTAAGTAAAAAAAAAAGAGAAAGACATGTTGTATGATCTCGATTATATGTGGAATCTAAAAGTAAACACAAAACACCAAACCAAACCCATAGAAGAAGATATTAGATTTGTGGTCAGTAGGGGTGGGGGGTGTGGGGAGGAGGAATGGGAAGAAGGTAGTCAGAAGGTACCAACTTCGAATTATAAGATAAAAAATGTACTAGGGATATAATATGTATGATGACTACAGGTAACACTGCTCTGGGATATGTAGGAATGTTTTTATTTAAAAAAAAATTGTAAGGGTATTTATTTATTTATTTATTTAGAGAGTGCACAAGCAGGGGAGGAGCAGAGGGAGAGAAGAAACCAAGCAGCTGGCAGCACGGAGCCGGACATGGAGCTCGATCCCATGAAGTGCGAGGTCGTGGCTTGATCCCACCATATACAAAATCATGACCTGAGCCAAAATCAGGAGTCAGAGGTTTGACATGCTGAGCCACCCATGCGCCCCTATAGGAATGTGTTTAAAAGAGTAGATCCTACGAGTTTTCATCATGCAGGTAATTTTTTTCCTTTTTTTTTTTTTTTTTTTTTAATGTTTACTTATTTTTGACATAGAGAAAGAGCATACAAGTTCTGGGGCAGAGAGAAAGGGGGACACAGAATCTGAAGCAGACTCCAGGTTCTGAGCTATCAGCACAGAGCCCCAAGTGGGGCTAGAACCCACGGACTGTGAGATCATGACCTGAGTCGAAGTCAGATGCTCAACCGACTAAGCTACCCAGGGACCCCTTTTTCTTCCCTTTTTTTTTTTTTTAATTTTTTTTTTTTAACGTTTATTTATTTTTTTGGGACAGAGAGAGACAGAGCATGAATGGGGGAGGGGCAGAGAGAGAGAGGGAGACACAGAATCAGAAACAGGCTCCAGGCTCTGAGCCATCAGCCCAGAGCCTGATGCGGGGCTCGAACTCATGGACTGCGAGATCGTGACCTGGCTGAAGTCGGACGCTTAACCGACTGCGCCACCCAGGCGCCCCTCTTTCCTTTTTATTATATCTACATGAGATGATGGATGTGAACTAAACCCAATTTAATTATTTCACAGTATATGTACATCAGACCATCACGCTGTATACCTTAAACTTATACAGTTATTTTTCAGTAAAATGAGGGGAAAAAGCATGAAAAGAAAAGCATATGGTCCACTGGAATTAAAATAAACACAAGCAACATATACATCACAGAATAAGAAAAACAAAATTCGGTGCTTGAGGCTAAAATAACCAAGAAGAAATTCATATACTCTGTGTCACTAATGGGCGAAATTGATTTGCATCAAGTTTTGCAAGTGAAGAAGTGCTTAAGTTCCAAGTTAGAAAATATAATACTTTCTGCAGGATAAGCTGAACCAACCATATTGGGAAGAAGGTGAGACTCTCCTTGCAAATTCACACGTAAAAACCAAACATCAAAAGGCTCTGTTGAACTGCACTGTTCCCTCATTATGCTGGAAACAGTCAGGTTTTTTGCTTAAAAATTTACTCCTCACTGAAGTAACTGAATACTGAATACATGATGACAAATAAATAAGATAAAACGCAGTAAGACCAGATGGAGGCAGAACACACATCATTCTGTAGTTTGAAGATAAAGGAGCTGAAACTTTTAAAATCATTAATCTGCTTGGTTTTTCAAGTCTCTTTTGCCAATATAATTGAACAAAAGAGTTAATGCACGATGATAATGAGGATAGCTTTTACATGCTTCCCTTTTGTTTCTTTTTTATCAAGTTCTTGAGGCCTTGCCAGAATTTTGGTTCTTATGTTAATGTGGAGTGCTCTGCATGTTGAATTTCTTTCTCCTTTGATTATGGAAAGAACTACTTAATTTTGTTAAAGACACGGCTAATTGACAGCACTATATTTGTTAAAACAAATTTATTTATTTGTTTAACCTTAGACTTCTAATAAAGAGGTATTTATGATCATGTTTAAGGCTTTTCTCTAAATACTTCCTATCTCTTCGCAGCCCCTGCACTGAAAAACTGAAGTCTAGAGATTAAGTTTTCCCCTCAAAATTGTCAAACCCATTTCTACTTAAGACATTTTATACTCTCTGACCCTCCCCCGTTCATGCTCTGTCTCTGTCTCAAAAATAAATAAATGTTAGGAAAAAAAAATTAAAAAGACATTTTACATTTTTTCTGTCTTCTCTCTGAAATGCTGATCTACCAGTCTTCACAAGGCTGGCTCTTTCTAAACATCCAGTTCATTGTGCAACATCACATCCCCAGAAAAGCCTTCCTCAACCATTTAATTCGCTGTCCTTTACTCAACCTGTCACAGCATTCTGCTTAGTTTTTCTTAATGAGCAAGAAATATATATTTCGTTTCTAGGATTATTTTTGTCTGTTACCTTCTACTAGAATATAAGCTTCACATGCACACAAAAAAATCTTATCTGTTTTGTAAATTTCTTTATCCCCAATGCCTAGAATACCACCTGACATTAATGGGTGAACAATAAATACTTTCTAGTGAAAAATCCACACATGCATGTGCAGCACGTATTTTGTAATGCTAAGTAGAAGAAATCAAACAAGATATTGTGAAATTGTAGCCTCATCAGCATCATCTTGATCCTGGCTCAATTTCTAGAATGAATAAATAATTAGATAATTTGATAAAAAAAAGTAGTCATTCTTAGGACTTAATCGATTCCTGAAGAAAGCATGTCATGTTGTGACACATGCAGATAAAAAAATATAAGGAAAAATAGTTGATGTAAATTCACAGATAACCCTATCCTTCAGTGAGAACCTCTGAACATTTCAGTCTCTACTAGAGTTTGAAAGTATATGCCCTGAGATGTGACTGCCTCTTTAAGTCCTTGTTCTAACACCCAATAGTTTGGTGTACTTGTGTATGTTATTTAGCATTTCTTTTTAAATTTTAGGGTTTGTTTTGCCCACATATAACTTTCTAAGGTTAGAGTCAAGATTGACTAAGACAATGTAAAATGCTTCCTGCATTGCCTGGAATGTGGATGTGTAATAAATGTTACTGTTAGAATTTTCTACATCTATATCTAAATATTGATTGGCGGTAAATGAGGTTATCAATTTCTGTCCCTCACTGCCACACTCTTTTCAAATGATGTATCATGGTAATATCTCCATATTAAGAAATGCAAATTTGAGTCATTATTTTTATTACTGCTTAGCATTACATTTTATGAACACCCAAAAGTTTTTATTGTCATCTCCATTGTTGAATATTATATTGTTTAATTCTTTTCAAGGAAGCTAGATTGATAAACCTTAGAAATAAAATAATATCAAATGTTTGAACTATAGCAAGGTAAAAAGACAGAGTGTGCTTCACTATTGTTAGGATTAAAATGTGAAATTGGGACTGACTTATTCCCAAAGAAATAAAAGATTGGTTCAGGGATCAGTATTGATTTTTCAAAGATATAACCAGGACATATCTGAAGTCCTATAGAGGAAAGGACCTCAGATCTCAGGGGAGAAACTTCTCTACTGGAGCTGTAGAGTGTGGGTCACTATGGCTGGATTTAGAGCCGAAGTCTAAGTATTAGAAAAAAATGATAGGTTCTGGCACAAAATGGGAGCATAATCTTCTAAACTTACAATTTAGCCACTCTGCTACTGTGGTGACAATACATGGGAGGGTGGGGGACTGGACAAGTTGAGACATTTTGACGCTCAGGCTACTGGCACTGAATCTGTGGCAGAGGAAGGAGATAAGCGTTCCTCTGGTTTCCTTGACTTCCTAGGGGAACCGGAGAAGATGATCCCGGCCTGAAGTACACGAAGAAATCTCAGTAGTTACTAAGTTCCTACAGGTATGGAGGGTCTATAGTTTCAAGTCTCTGACTAGCCGGCTGTGGCACACACAACCTCGGTGACATTCCGGCTTCCCCAGTTCATCAGCAAATCTCTGGAGTTACTACCAGAAGTCCACTGGTAGCATCTCAAGATTGTAAGTCAGGGGTGGCAAACCTAAAATAGTTACTCTCAAAAACAAGTTCACAGCCTAATGGTGGGTCATAAGGACTATTTGCTAGGTATCGATAGATGAAAAACAAAAGTATTTTCTCTCATTCTTATAGATGAATGCCATTGATCCTTAAAGGCTCAATTTTAAACATAGGAGTAAAGGAATATTTACTAGCAATTTACTATCCTTAGTACATTACTATTACTAATCGTGAACACACACAGTATTTCTCTGTATTAGGCACCAACTGTTTATATACTGGTCGAGTTAACCCACACAAGAACTCAATAAAGCAAGGACTCTTGTTATCCCAAATTTCTGAAATGAGAAACTCAAACTTGGAGGTCAAATGATTTGCCCAGGGTTACAAAAGTGTTGGAGCTGGGATTTGAACCCTGAACTATGAAAATGTATTTGAATTAGGCACTGACTAAAGTAAAATCAATGAAAAATGATATAAGAAATGTTTTTCTTTTAACCTTTATAATATAAAAACATGTGGTCTTTAAGAGTTGACCCCCAGGGCGCCTGGGTGGCTCAGTCGGTTGAGCGTTCGACTTCGGCTCAGGTCATGATCTTGCGGTCCGTGAGTTCAAGCCCCGCGTCGGGCTCTGTGCTGACAGCTCAGAGCCTGGAGCCTGTTTCCGATTCTGTGTCTCCCTCTCTCTCTGACCCTCCTCTATTCATGCTCTCTCTCTGTCTCAAAAATAAATAAACGTTAAAAAAAATTAAAAAAAAAAAAGAGTTGACCCCCAGCCCTAAGGGCAATGACAAAATCATGTAAGAAGTTCTGAGGCAGAGGAACACAGCCAACATGGCACGGATACAGAATGAGACAATGAAGACCCAGAAGGGTGTGCTAGTATTTCTGCACTTGACCAATGGCAGTGACAGGAGAACCGGCCAGTGATTCATACCTTAGAGGATGAAGGAAAATTTTACATAAGAAGGAAAAAGAGGAGCACCTGGATGGTTCAGTCAGTTGAGCATCTGACTCGTGATCAAGACCCTCGTTGGACTTTGCAGTGACAGCGTGGAGCCTGCTTAGGGTTCTCTCTCTCCCTCAAATAAACTTTTGTTGTTTTTGACTTGTTGTGTTTTTTGAAGAAGGAAAAAGAAAAAAAAATAACAAGATTAACACTAAAGGAAGCAGGAGCTCAGAGCGTTGATGTCTTTGGATTAGATTCAAGTTCCTAATTTGTACTCCCCACAATGTGGACACGTGGCAACAAGATTTACATGTGGTTTAAAAATAACAGGCCATGATTTTATACGGTGTCCATAAGAGTCAATAATTTCAATAGAGTCAAAATGGCTAAATCTCCCAAAGGTGCTGCTTTCCCCTTGTAGACTAGGCAAGTTAGGCCATATAATATAACAGAGTTCCAATCATGAGAACATTAGGTGTTTGAAAATGATAAGCATCTGAAAACAGGTAGGTGCTGGGAAATGTGGTAGCAAGCTTTAATTATCAAAGTTGCCATGGTGACTGTTTTAATTACAATGTTATTTCTGAAGTATTTTGGAACAGTACCCAATTACTTTTTAATACAATTTCCCAGTGTCCCTAGTGAAAGAAACAACAATATTGAAATATTTAACAGTACCTATAATTCAGTAGTTGAATTAATAATGGTTATAGCCCAACAACCTGTCTTAGGACCTGGCAAACTTTTGAAAGGTGTAGTCTTGGTATTTGTTACATTTATTTGATCTTATGACTTCACTGCAAAGGGTAGTAAATAGTTTTAATTTTAAAAAAATCACTAAGGGGGCGCCTGGGTGGTGCAGTCGGTTAAGCATCCGGCTTCAGCCAGGTCACGATCTCACGGTCCGTGAGTTTGAGCCCCGCGTCAGGCTCTGGGCTGATGGCTCAGAGCCTGGAGCCTGTTTCCGATTCTGTGTCTCCCTCTCTCTCTGCCCCTCCCCCGTTCATGCTCTGTCTCTCTCTGTCCCAAAAATAAATAAACGTTGAAAAAAAAAATTTAAAAAAAAATCACTAAGTATAAGTTTGTAAATAATTGTCAAAGAGGTAACTGCACTAAATTTCTCTCACAATTACTTTTGATAACAAAATATTAAGGAAAGCCAACCTTAGCCTTTGCTAACACAGAAAAATTCAAACAGGCAAGCATTCAATTCTATACATCTATACATCTTTACATTCAGAGTAACATCTGCCACGTTTTTCCTATGGTTTAATTCAATACACAAGTAAGGTCCAAGAGTAAGAAGATATTTGTCACTGTGTTCTCCTATTAACAGCTTATATATCCGTCTCATTTCATTGTATTGTTGACCCTTGAATGACACTGATTTGAACTACACAGTGAACGTGTAAACCTTGAAGTTACACAGCAATCTATTTTGGTAAATAGAGTACAGTACTGGAAATGTATTTTCTCTGCCTTATGATGTTCTTCATAACATTTTGTTCTCTCTAGTTTGCTTCATTGTAAGAATACAGTATGATTCGTTAGCTTTTTGGGGCATCACAAGTTATAGATCAACTGTCGAATGCCTGGAGGGTCAGCATCCCTAAACCCCTCAGAGTTCAAGGGTCAAAAATGTCACTGTGACATTTTTGAGCGCAGAGATTTTGTTTTTTTCATCACCTTTCTCTAGTAGCTACAGCGGTGTCTATATAAAATAGATGCCAAGTTATTAATTTATTTGTAATTTAATCAATTCAGTGTACACCTTATGGCTTTTAAAGAGTAAGGCACATAAGTGAGTCATGTAGCATTCCAAAACCTCTGATACCACGTGGAACAGAACCACCTCCTGGCTGAGCCCTGCCTAAGTTCCTGATTCACCCAAGTGTCAGATAAAACCTAACCGTGGTTATTTTAAGCCATCGTGTTTTGGGGTAGCCTGTCACTCAGTAATTCAGAACTGGAGCAAACTGCCTTCTCTTCTGCAACCTGAAACTGAAACTACAAAGCAAAACTGAGTACCAAGCATATTTCACATGACTTTATGATCTCAACACAAATTGCTTTGTATAAAAAGAGCTGTTTATGAAGATAGTATTTTTTCTCAAAAGATTTAAATAATTCATTTAAATAAATAGATGCCTTCCTCCTACCAGAAAAATCTGTATTATATTTTTATCCATATTAACAGATGTCAAAACAAAGGTAATATTTACTATGGAGTATTTTCTGTAATCTTCTTTGTTTTCAACAGCATCCTTCTGGAACTGTCTGAGCACTCAGATATAGTTGGATTTCAGCACCAATTCAGTATGAGAAGATAATTTTATTTCACATACTCAAAACACAGCATTGCATACTAGGGAAACACATCTTTTGTGAACATGAAACACAGTTTGGATTGATTAATGGAGAAAATTTCTTTTTCTATTTGTAAAAAACTATTTATTTTGAGAGAGAGAGAGAGAGAGGCAGAGAGAGAATCCCAAGCAGGCTCCATGCTCTGTGCAGAGCCCGACGAGGGGCTCAATCTCACAACTATGAGATCACGACATGAGCCAATATCAAGAGTCAGATGCTTAACTGAACCACCCAGGTGTCCCAATGGGGAAAATTTCTAATTGCTTCCTCTTACCCTGTTGATCTGATGTAAGATGACATCAGTGAGATGAGACCCACCAAAGAGAGTCTAGCAGCTTCTATAGTTTCTTTACATCTGCCCAGGATTCACAGTGTCTTAGCTTCAGTAGGCCTGACCTTGCGCTAATGTAGTATTAGCCTAAGTTCAGCCTCTGATTACTTTCGTGTGCATATAGATATGGGTCACATTTGCCTCTGGGTACATGAACATTGCTATCAGCTAAGAAAAGATAAGTTCCTCACACATATGTGCAGATCTAAGACAATCATGGTCTCTTGTGAGCAAAAAGTGTGTACAGAGTTCTCAATAGTGAATGTTGTTGGCACAGATGTGCTAGAAAATAAGAGTCTCTTCATTTACTAGCTTAAGCAAAGGGGCCTATGCAAGAAAGAAAAAAAAAAAGTATATGGTGAACTTCAAACAGAAGAACACTGACCAGCCAATTTTAAATAAGAGATTCTCTGTTATGTTTCGAGTTTAACTTTCCTTATCAGGGGTCTGGGAAGGTGATGTACAGCTGATGAATATGCCTATCTATGGAAATTTCCGTATCTATGGAAATCAGCCAACTCACCCAGAACAGCACAGGGATGAGAATTATACTAATTTCTATTAAGTGCAGTCTCTCTGTTAGTTTGCATACACATGTATGCAGTATTCACAGAAATCTAACTGGCAAGTCTTGGAAATTACTCAAGTGTTTAATTTTTATTGTCCAACTCAGAAAGCTCCATTTCACATTATTCATTTATAACAATAAACCTAAAAGTTTTCACTATTCTCTGGCATGTAAAAAGAATTTAATAAAAGGGAGTTATTATGATTACTATTATTACTGTGTTTATGCTATAAAGGACCTGGTAGAAAAATGTAAAGATATATGATTTATGGACCTGACAATATAAGGTCTTGCTATCTAGTTGGTAAGGGCAAACACAGAGGCCAAACTATCAATATAATTGAAGGATGTTAAAGAGCAGGACTAATGACTAAGTTATGGAAAGAATTTCGAAAGCATATTTTATTTCAGCAGGAACTGGAGGAATGACTAAGAGCTTAAAACAAGAGGCTCAAGATGAGTTTACAAGAGAAATAGAAGTACTAACAACAAAGATTAGCAAATTTGAATGAACATATCATACTCAGTTTTGTGAGACCAGAAATACAAATATAATAACTTCATTGTGTATGAGGGATAAAAAGTTAAATATGATTTAACAGCAAATGGTGTGCATGTCTCAGGGTTGATAAACCCTTTTATTCTATAGGCTGGGAGAACGGGACATACACGTGAAAGAATGATGTCAGAAGCATGCACAAACATCAACCCAATTATGAACTGACGACTTAAGATACAAAATTATAAATTCCTAAAAGAAATCATAAGGAAAGAGCCCCATGACAGTGACTTGGGAAACATTTGTTTTTTGGATATGACATCAAAAGCACAAGCAACAAAAATAAAAAATAGCCAAGTGGGATTATATCAGAGCATATTTATTCAAATCAAAATAGTCAACAGAGTGAAAAGACAATCTACAGAATGGGAAAAAGTCTTTGCAAACCACCTATCTGATATGTTAATCTCCAAATTTATTTAAGGAATTCCTACAACTCAAAAGCACAAACCAAATAACCCTATTTAAAAATACATACAAATTGGGGCACCAGGGTGGCTCAGTTGGTTAAGCGTCCGACTTCAGCTCAGGTCATGATCTAGCGGTCCGTGAGTTAAAGCCCCGTGTTGGGCTCTGTGCTGACAGCTCAGAGCCTGCAGCCTGTTTTAGATTCTGTGTCTCCCTCTCTGACCCTCCCCTGTTCATGCTCTCTCTCTCTGTCTCAAAAATAAATAAACGTGAGAAAAAAGAATTTTTTTAAATACATAAAATATTTGCATAGACCTTTCTCCAAAGAAGCCATATAATGGCCAACTGGTATTTAAAAAGCTGTTTAACACCAAAAATCAGCTGGGAAACTCAAATCAAAACAACAGTGAGTTATCATCACCTTACACCAATAAGATGGCTACCATCAAAAAGACAAAGATTGGGAATGCAAGCTGGTGCAGCCACTCTGGAAAACAGTATGGAAGTTCCTCATAAAACTAAAAACAGAACTACCCTACGACCCAGCAATTGCACTACTAGGCATTTATCCACGGGATACAGGTGTGCTGTTTCAAAGGGACACATGCACCCCCATGTTTACAGCAGAACTATGCACAATAGACAAAGTAAGGAAATAGCCCAAATGTCCACTGATGGATGAATGGATAAAGAAGATGTGGTATATATACACAATGGAGTATTACTCCGCAATCAAAAAGAATGAAACCTTGCCATTTGCAACTACGTGGATGGAACTGGAGGGTATTATGCTAAGTGAAATTAGTCAGAGAAAGACAAAAAATCTTATGACTTCACTCATATGAGGACTCTAAGAGACAAAACAGATGAACATAAGGGAAACAAAAATAATATAAAAACAGGGAGGGGGACAAAACAGAAAAGACTCATAAATATGGAGAACAATCTGAGGGTTATGGGAGGGTTTGTGGGAGGGGAGATGGGCTAAATAGGTAAGGGGAATGAAGGAATCTACACCTGAAATCATTGTTGCACTATATGCTAATTTGGATGTAAATTTTAAAAAATAAAAAAATTAAAAAAAAGACAAAGATACCAAATACTGGTGAGGGTGTGGAATAATGGGATCTCTTACATAATTTTAATTGGTATGGAAATCGATACAACCATTAGGTAAATCAGTATGGAGGTTCTTCAAAAAATTAAAAATAGAACTAGCTTGTGATCCAGTAATCTCATATCTAGGTACACATATAAAGGAAATGAAATAAGTTTTTGGAAGAAATCTGCACTTCCAAATTCACTGCAGCATTATTCACAATAGCCAAACTATGTCAACCACTTAAATGTTCATTAGTGGATGAATGGATAAAGAAAAGGTTATTTTTCACACACACACACACACACACACACACACACACACACACACACACTGGGAGATTACTCAACCTTAAAGGAAATCCTTTAAGGATTTTTCAGCCTTAAGGATTACTCAGCCTTAAAGGAAATGCATGCAACAAAATGGATGAACCTGGAGGAAACTGTACTTAGTGTGAAATCAAAATGAGTCAAAAGCACAAAACCAGAGAGTATAATGGCAGTCACCTGGGGCCAAGAGAGGGAAATAGAGTGATATTGATCAAAAGGTCCAAAGTTTTATTTATACAAATTCTGGAGATTTCATATATAGCAATGTGATTATAGTTAACAAAAATGTATTACCTACTTAAAATTTGCTTAGAGAGTAGGAAGGAAGGGCAGATGAAGGGAGGAAAGGAAGTAATATAGAGAATGAAGAAATAAAGAAAACAAGGAAAATGGTATCCCCCCCCCAAAATAAGAAGAAAAATGGTATATACACCTAGTAGAATATTATTCAGCCACAAAAAGGAGGGAATCCTTATATGTGCAACAACATGGATGAATCCTGAGAACATTATGTGAAGTGAAATAAGGCAGTCACATAAGGACAAATACTATATGATTCCACTTATATGAGGTATCAGTAATAGTAATATTCCCAGAAGCAGAAGAAGAATGGTGGTTACCAGGAGCTGGGAGGAGAGAAGTGAAGAGTTGCTGTTGAATGGATATAAAGTTTCAGTTCACAAGATAAATAAATTCTAGCTATCCTCTGTATATTATGCTTAGAGTTAAAAATATTGCAACACTAGGCAATGCTTCAGAAAGTTCATGGCTGTTGCTGCAAAAGAAATTTATCAGAACTTACTCTTGATAGGGTCCTTGGCTAAAGTAGTATAAAAAATGCTCACGTTTACGGACACAAAAATAAAAACATATAAAAGATTTTACAACCTAAGATCCTGTTAAATTCTGTTCATAAACAGAAGCAAAGAATATACTGCTTTTGCCTCTTGAGAAACACATTAGTTAAAAAATCCATACAAATGTGGTGGGACAATGTGAGAGAAGTTAACTCTATATAAAGCTGTAAGAAGTTAACAGAGATTTTTAGGTTGTTTCCTTAAAATGATATCTGTTAGGAAAGAAAAAGAGATGGACAAATTGGAAATCGATAATGAATTTTGAAGATACACACTTATTATTCTCAATAATGAGTTTCCACTTTGTACTTGTTCTCATTCGCTGTGAAGAAATAAATTAAATGATTGTGAGTAATTAATAACATGTATAATTATACATCATTTGTTATTCATTGGAAAATGATGACACATTAACCACCAAAATGAGAATGATCCATAATGTATCTGTCATATATGAAAAACTGAATACATAAATTAATATGTGATAGTCATACATCAATGTTCTCAACTCATCTAGCAGTAACATTTCCATCCACATGTTACCACACTTGAGGTTAGAAACTCAAACTCAAGACAAATCTGAGGCAAAAAGAAATCAAACTGAAAGACAATATGCACTACAATAAATTGATGAGATAGCAAAAAAAAAAAATAAAACATAATAAAGCTTGTATATGGCATGCTCTTTTTGAAAATCAATAAAGAGGATAAAAAGAAAAAAATTAGGACAGCCGTGTGCCAAACAACAAGATACTTAGAGTAAGGGATGAATGTAAGGAAATCTGGACCAAATTAAAGGATAATAGCTACAGCAGATACACATTGGCACAGCACACAGAGTAAGTTGAGACTCTGGAGCAGCTTATCCAAAGTTCCCTTACTTGGAGGGGTGCCTGGGTAGCTCAATCAGTTAAGTGTTGGTTTTCAGCTCCGGTCATGATTTCGCGATTCCTGAGTTCTAGACCTGCATTGGACTCTGTGCTGACAGTTCAGAGCTTGGAGCCTGCTTCGGATACTGTGTCTTCCTCTCTCTGTCTCTTTCTCTCTCTCTGCCCCTCCCCTGCTTGTGCTGTCTCTCTAAAAATAAACATTCCCTTATTTGGAGAGTGAGATCTAGTATCCTTAGACCAGGAGAACCTATTTACAACACATTCTACATGCAGAAGGGAAGTTGTAGTAAGTTCTAAGGAAGAAGCATACTGATTTAATAAAATTAAGTGGTCAGAAGTAGCTAAATGAACAAATATGCAGAAATGCTAAATCAACATACACTTAAGCCAGTTATATAAAAGATTTTCCCAGAAAACCACAGAGAGATTACCTTCATATCCAAATGGAACCTGAAATGAAAAAAATGCCCCCAGGACAAAGTGCCCAGAAGATTAGAGGATCTGTATATTGAAAGACTACTTACGCACAGATAATTTCATTATTTAGGCATTATACTTATGCCTAAAGCTTATTAAGCCTGAGATTATAGATACAACCATTAAAAATGATCAACAAATTTTAGTGGTCATCTTCAAAATCATAAAAAAAATACAAAGACAAAGGAATTGGAAATACATGAGCCCTACTACATGCTGAAGGAAACAAAATATCTAACAATGTAGGTTTTCTTAAAAATAGAAATGACGCATTAAATGCCAAAACAGGAAATATAAGACTTTGTTAAATAGTTTTCAAATATATTTCCCAAGTGGAAGCTTACGACATAGGAACTCCAAGCCATCAAGGAGGACAACGATCAATGTGAGCTAGCTTTGTCAGTGAAATGTTTCAGGACGTACTCCGAATGCTGTTTCGCACAATGTTTGGAGATTCTGAGGTTAAAAGGTGAATAAATGAAGTTTAGAGAAGGGAAAGAATAGAAACAAACCCCTCATATTAGTAAGGAATATGGCAAGCTTGGAAATAAGGAGGTGGGACACATAATGCAAAGCTTAAATACTAGGCATAGATGTGGGACTTCACATTCTAAGTAGCTGAAGCAGGTTGACTGACTGCGAAGACTGTGCACATTGATTGCTTCATCCTATATTTCTTGAGATTTCTGCTCAGCGTGCCTTGTTGCAGTAATATTTTGCAGTGGCACAGAGTCATAGCTTCTTGATCAATGTCTAGTCCTATCAGAATTGAAACCCACTGTGAAGAATACAGGTCAATGTTCTAGAAGAACAGAGGAGAGGAGCATGCTTTGAGGGAAAGCCAAAAAGAAAAGAGAATGTTCCTGTAAGCAGATGAGTCTCTATGCCTGACAAGCACTATGTGAGCACCCCTAGGTACTCTCCGGGGGTGGGGGGGGACATTTCTCAGAATATATATAGTTTCATTTTTAGAAGTTTTCAACCACTGCCAGATAAACTTACAAAGTGCCTTTTTAACACCTATGGAGATAAAAATAGGTGTTTTTTTTTCATTAATGCAGAAAATTATCTGAATAATTTTAGAATTCCTAGCATAAGCCCACTTAATTAAAAAGCATTCTAAAAGGAATGATATAACCACCTGTAGTTGTCCACTTTATACTGTCTTTGTTGGGTTTTGATACCAATGTCAGCTTAGCAGCATAAAAAAATTATAAATAATTTAAATACAACTGACGTTTTTATTTCTTGGAAGTTTAATAGAATTGCCCCATTAAAATAACTGGGTTTGTTGCTCTTTTGCAGAGTAGTTTCTCAATAATTTTCTCTTATTTATTTTTATTTTTTTTAACATTTATTTATTTTTGAGAGAGAGAGAGAACACGAGTGGGAGAGGGGCAAAGGGAGAGGGAGACAGAATCCGAAGCAGGCTCCAGGCTCTGAGCTGTTAGCACAGAGCCCAATGTGGGGCTTGAATCCACAAACTGTGAGATAATTACCTGAGACAAAGTAGGCACTCAAGCAATTGAGCCACCCAGGTGCTCCCTTCTCTATTTAATTTATTGTGATTAGTGAGTTTACATTGTGTCTTCTGAGGTCAGATTTGATCATTTCATATGCCTATAAAGTTATATATTTCATTTCATATTCCAAAATTTATTTGTATAGTTAATCAATAGGATTCTTTTAGCGAGCTTTTGTGTGTGTGGTTATTTCCTTATTAGCATTTATTTTGTGATTTATGGTTTCTTCCTCCTTTTGTACTCTATTATCTGAAGGTTTATCATTCCCCTGCTCCTACCAAAGGTCAAATTCTTGCATTACTTTACTAATGCTGCCCTTTTATTTTTGTTTTCTAATTTTTTATTTCTTTCTACCTTTATTATGCTTTGTTATGCTTTATTTTAATCTTCTTGTTCTAACTTCAGTTGAATTCTTAATTCACTTTTCATTTTATTTAATTTACTAATATATGCATTTCAGAAAATGTTCATCTAAATATGGCTTTAACTGTATCTCAAGCTATACTGTAAAATGATTAACAACCCCCAATCCTAGAGCTAGACTTCCTGGGTACAAATCCTATTTATTTTATTGACTAATTGCAAGATTAGGAAGCAAGTCAGTATGCCTTGCTGCAGCTCTATTTTCTCATTGATAAAATGTGGATGATAATAGTTCCTTCACTGGATAGCAGTGATGATTAAATTGGTTAATATTTATAGCAAAACCTGACATACAGTAAGAGGTTTAGAAAGTTCTTGAATAAAATAATTACTTGGCAGTATGTTTAAATTCAACTTTAAATTTTATTTTGCTGAGTCACTATAAAGGCTACACTATAAGCCAGGCATAAAGGATATGTGAAATTTCTGAATCTTAAGCATAATCCAAAATCTTAAAACCACAAAAAAACAAAAACACAAAAAAATACATTGGGCTGGTGAAAATATCTTGGCTGAGGGAAACTTTCCTAGCAACTATGTAGACTCAAGGCTAATGGACTACCCACCCCCATACAGTGAATTGCTGCATCATCTAGTAAAAGGTGTGGAATAAAAAAAAAGCAGAAAGAGCCAAGCTTTATTTTCATGAGAGGGTAAAATAATTGGAATTTAGGACAAAATTATGTTGATATCAAGTATACACACACTTGTCAACTATCCTTTAGGGCGATCGCATAACAGAGAATAGATTTAGCCTTGTGTCCCAAATGGAGAGAAAACCAGACAAAATTTATAAAATACTTTTTTTTTTCAAACAAATTTTCAGTTGGTGGTAACCTGGACTATTATTCTTTAGCACAGGGAAGAGAAAAGAAAACTCTATAATTGCATCACCAGAAGGCAGTTTCCACAGCATGAAGTAAATTCCAAGCAAACTCACCAATTCTGATGAATTTAAGAGAAAGAAGAGTCTCAGCAGGTAAAGGTGACCAGAATTTATGAGGCTGAGTGCCAGAAGTAGAGAGGTTCACACCCCAATGAGATCTTTGGAGATAAAAGCTTCCTTCTAGTTTTGACTGTGTGCTAAGCTTGGGAAGTATGACAAGAAGCCTCACATTCAGGAAAGAACTATCACAAAGAAGTAGGTAGAAAAATCCTTAGAGCTTACAAAGGACTGGGAAATGTTTATATTTCCATAAGCCAGAATACATGAGTTTTGGATAACATATTCTAAAAGATAGTATAGTAGGGGTTCAAAATTAACTGTGAATTAAGCATTTCTCAATGTGTTCAACAAAAAAAAAAGCTTGAAAAGGGTTAAATGGATTCCAATTAACTGCATGATAGAAGAAGACAGTCCGGTACTCATTTAGAAAAACAAACTGCAGCATCCAATAATGTACAACTTACAGTGTGCAGGATTTAATTTAAAATTACCACTCATAAAAATAAATAGGAAAATGTGACCCATAATCAAGAGATAACAAATCAATAAAAGCAGACCCAAGAATGACATAAATGGAGAAACTGTAAGACAAGGAGGTCCAAAAAGTTATTATAAATATGGTCAAAATTTCAAAAAGGTGGAGAAAGAAATGCAAAAGAAGAGAAATGGAAGACATTAAATGAGCACAAATTAAACAGTGAGTCATGAAAACACAGTACCAGGAATGAAAATAAACAATATACTTGACAATGCAAAAGATTAGTAACGTTAAGACCTAGCAGTAGAATGTATGAAAATGAAACAAAGGCATTATAAAGACAAAAAAAATTTTTTAAAAAGAAAAATTAAAAAAAAAGTATATGGTAATCTATAGCAACAGAAAAGGCAGATTTTGGAGTATCAAAGAGTCAAAAGATTTTAACATTTAATGAAAATTATAATCATACTGTTCTAAGAATCTCAACTAAGACCAAAGATATTCTTTAGAGGAACATAGATAACAATACTTTTCTTGTGAGAAATAGTGCAAGCCAGAAGACAACAAAACAATATCTTCCAATTATGGGGGGTGGGGATGGAAAGGTGGGACCTGTCAACACAATTCTATACACAATAAAAATATATCTCAAAAATAAAGGTGAAGTGTTAAGGCTAACAAATAAAAAGCTGATAGCATTTGTCATCAAAAAACATCCAAGAAAGTTTATAGAAAGCTTTTCAGACCAGAACAAAAAAATGTGGACCCATGCTAAGGAATGAGCACCACAGGAAATAACCATTATGTGAGTACTTATAAAAACATTTTTTCCATATTTTAAATTTCATTAAAGAACAAGTGACCATTTAATGCAAACAAGACCTTAAAATGGGTTCATAACAAATGTGTAAAATGGATGAAAATAGTATCACAAAGGATGAGTGGGAAAAGAGATGTGTATTGTTGTAAGTTTCTTAAAAAAAATCTATGAAGTAAAGGAGTGCCTGGGTGGCTCAGTCAGTTGAACGTCCGACTTCGGCTCAGGTCATGGTCTTGTGGTCTGTGAGTTTGAGCCCTGCGTTGGGCTCTGTGCTGACAACTCAGAGCCTGGAGCCTGCTTTGTATTCTGTGTCTCCCTCTCTCTCTGCCCCTCCATCTCTCACACTCTGTCTCTCTCTCAAAAATAAATAAACCTTAAAAATTTTTTTAAAAAAATCTATGAAGTATGAAATTATTTGAAGGTATATTAATTATATAGATCATATTAAATTTATAGCAATCCATTAAGAGTCATAATGCAAATAATCTAATAAAATTTGGATTTGAAAAGCATGCAGAAACTCTCCACTCAATGAAGAACCAGAAAAAAGTTTGAAACATACAAGTAACAAATGTGACAGAAAGAAAACCAAAGCAAAACTAAAACCATAATTCCAAATATGTCAATATACAAAATTAAATATAAAAGGTCTAAATACCCAACTAAAACTGGAGATAAAAATAAGATCAAAGAGCAAGATGCAACACCACGTGCTTCTGAAAGATCTAGTTTCACTGTAAAGCCACTGATATGTTACACGTAAACTGGAGAAAAAGATACTCCATGCAAACACTAAACACAAGAAATCTGGTATAATATCAGCAAAACAGATTCTTGGATGAGAAATATATTCATGAATAAGAAGTGACATTTCATGATGCTAAAGTGCTCAAGTCATCAAAACAGCTTGACAATCCTAAAAGTACATATAAATGTGATAAAGGAATGTTAACGCACATGAATCACACCTGCTATAACTGATGAAAAAAATGGACAAATCCACAATTATAAATGAAGTTTTAAGTTCTCCAGTTTCAATTACTGATACAAACGGGCAGAAACTCCCCAAGAGCACAGATGGTTTAAATAACATTATCAACCTACATGAATGGAATGCTTCATGTGACAAAGCAGCATAACAATTTAGTGCTACAGAGAGCATTTACCAAGATAGACCATATAATTGGATATAAAACAAACATCAATACATTTTTAAAACTGAAAATATACAAAACAGGGACCCCCCCCACAAGGGGCTGATACCTGAAATAAAAAAAGCAAAACAAAAACCTACAACAAGAGTAACAACAACAAAAAAGGGTGGTACCTCTAGTGAAAATATTTTGAAATTAGACAATACAATTTAAATAATCCACAAAATTTAAACAATCATGAGAGGTGATGAAACATTTTGAAGGAATGGAAAATTTATCTCGATTATGACGGTACGGGCATAAATATATACATTTGTCAAAACTTTTACTTTTTATCAGTCAAATCTAACAATCTTTTCCTTTTCTTTTTTAGCTTTCAAATTGATGTTTAACGCAGTAATATTAGTTCCATGTGTACAATATAGTGATTCAATAATGCCACATTTCACCCAGGGCTCATCATGACAAGTGTACTCTTTAATTTCCATTACCTATTTAACTCATCCCCCCACCCACCTCCCTCGGATAACCACCAGTTTGTGTCTTGGTTTGTCCCTCTCTCTCTTTTTATCCCTGTGCTCCTTTGTTTTCTTTTTTAAATTCCACATATGAATGAAACTATATGGTATTTGTTCTTCTCTGACTTATTTTGCCGAGCAGTATACTCTCCAGCAGCGCCATCCAGGTCTTTGCAAATGGCAGTATTTCATTTTTTTCTTATGGCTGAATATATTCCATTGTATATGTATACCACATCTTCATTCATTCATCATTTGATGGACACTTGGGCTGCTTCCATATCTTGGCGATTGTAAATAATAGTGCTATAAACATAGGGGTTCATATATCCCTTTGAATTGGTATTTTTGTGTTCTTTGAAGAAATACCCTGTAGTGCAATTGCTGAATCTTAGGGTAGTTCTATTTTTAACTTGTTGAGGAACCTCAATCCTGTTTTCCACAGTGGCTGTACCGGTTTGCATTCCCACCAACACTGTATGAGGGTTCCCCTTACTCCACATCCTCACCAACACCTGTTGTTTGTATTGTTGATTTTAGCCATTCTGATAGGTGTGAGGTGACATCTCATTGTAGTTTTGATTTGTATTTCCCTGATGATCAATGATCATGAGCATCTTTTCATGTGTCTGTTGGCCATCTGTAGGTCTTCTTTAAAATATATATATATATATTTATATATAAAAATATACATTTTTATATATAAAATATATATGTAAAATATATATAATGTATATATATATCTATAATATATATGTATAACATATATATCTATAATATATATCCTATATTATCCTATAATATAGGATATATTATAGGATATATTATAGGATATATATTATCCTATAATATAGGATATATTAGGTATATTTTATATATATATATATACCTATATTATCCTATAATATAGGATATATTAGGTATATTATATACCTAATATATTATAGGATATATTAGGTATATAATATACCTAATATATCCTATATTATAGATATATATCTATAATATATATCTATATCTATATATAGTAATATATATGTATAACATATATATATCTATATATAGATATAGATATAATCTGTTCATGTCTTCTATCCATTTTTAAATTAGATTATTTGGTTTTGGGGTGGTGAGTATTCTAAGTTCTTTATCTCATTCTGGATATATATCATTTTGGATACTAACCCTTTATAAGATATGTCATACCTTCTCCCACTCCATGTGGTGACCCTCAGTTTTGTTGACTGTTTCCTTTGCCATGCAGACACTTATTTTTATGTAACTCTAATAGTTTATTTTTGCTATTGTTTCCCAGGCCTCAGGAGAAATATCTAGAAAAAAATTGCTGTGGCTGATTTTTAAGAGGTTATAGTCTGTGTTCTCCTGCAGGATGTTTATGGTTTCAGATCTCACATTTAGATCTTTAAGCCTTTTTGGATTTATTTTTATGTAAGAAAATGGTCCAGTTTCTTTGTTTTGCATGTTGCTATCTGGTTTTCCCATTATTTATTCAAGAGGCTGTCTTTTTCCCATTGGATTGTCTTTCCTGCTTTGTCAAAGATTAATTGATGACACAGCTGTGAGTTGTCTACTATACTCTATTGATCTGTGTGTTTGTTTTTGGGCCGGTACCACAGTGTATGGATGACTGTAGCTTTGTAATATAACTTCAAGTCTTGAAATGCGATGCCTCCAGCTTTTGTTTTTCAAGACTGCTTTATCTCTTTAGGGCCTTTTCTGGTTCCATATAAAATTTCTAATTGTTTCTTCGAGTTATGTGAAAAATGCTGCTGGTCTTTTGTTAGAGATTGCTTTAAATCTGTAGATTGCTCTGATAATACACACATGGGAACAGTATCTCTTTTCTAATCCATGAGCACAGAATGTCTTTTCGTTTCTTGTGTCACATTCTACTTCTTTCATCAGTGTTTATAGTTTTCAGGGTACAGGTCTTTCACCTCTTTGGTTAGGTTTGTTCCAAGGTATCGTATTATTTGTGTTGCAATTGTAAATGAGATTGTTTTCTTAATTTCTTTCTGCCGCTTCATTATTAGTGTATAGGAATGCAACAGTTTTCTGTACATTGATTTTGTATCCTGCAACTTTACTGAATTCATTTATTAGTTCTAGTAGGGTTTTTGGTGGACTCTTTAGAGTTTTCTATATATAGTATCACGTCATCTGCAAACAGTGACATTTTGACTTCTTTGCTGATGTGGATCGATGCTTTTCATTTCTTTTGTTGTCTGATTGTTGTGGCTAGGATTTCCAGTACTATGTAGAATAAAAGTGCTGAGGGTGGAATCCTTGTTTTATTTTTAATCTTAGGGAAAAGTTCTCAGTTTTTCCCCAATGAGGATGATGTTAGCTATGGGATTTTCGTAGATAATATTTATTATGTTGAGGTGTGTTCCCTCAAAACCTTTTGTTTTCAATCATGAATGGATGTTGTACTTGGTCACATATTTTTTCTGCTGTGCACCAGGTGGCTGGCCAGGACCTGTGTGGTTTTAACAAAATTTTCTCTGAGCCCAGGGCCAAGGCAAGCAGACTTAGAGTGGGCGACTTCTCTGAAGAACTTGTGGGATGGGTGCACTGCTAGCAAGTTAGATAGCAAGTGGTCATGCAATGCCACCTTCTGCAGGTGGCTCTGTGTTTATGCTAGGGGGCAGGGGAGCAAAATGGCATCTGCCAGATCCCTCATTCTCAAAGTCACTGACATGTCCCAAATCTGTATGAATAGATATGGCTTCCAATTGCCTGGCATTGTATAAGCTTCCAGTTGTTTTGCCTCTCTGTGCAGGCTGTTGCGTCTTTAACGGCAGAGACCCAGCTTCCACTGGTCCTTGGGGACCATCCAGTGCTGAGTCAGCTCCAAAGCCCCAGCCTCCAAGTACCACTGCTTTTGTAAACACACTGAATTCAGCGCCTCTGGTTTAAAGCCATGCAATAATCCCTATAGTGATTAGTCTTCTCCATGTGAGCTCCCTGGTGCAAGGGTTTGTTTCTCTGCCACCTCACTGGAAAGCTCCCTCCCTCCTTCAGGCAGCCCCTCTCTGCTTTTCTGGCCTTCCTAACCTTCCAGATGGAGCATCATCCTGCTAGCCTTTGGATCCCCCTGTGGTTTACTGACTTGGGTGTGGATGACATCTAGTTGTCAATGTGAGAGAGGGAAAGCTGAGGGTCCACCTAGTCTGCCATTTTCCCAACCTCCTATCAATTGTGCACTTAAAATTGATGTACTTTTAAATGAAGATAATGCCATAATAAAGCTTAATTAATTAGGGGTGCCTGGGTGGCTCAGTCGGTTAAGTGTCCGACTTCGGCTCAGGTCATGATCTCCTGGTTTGTGCATTCAACCCCCACGTTGGGCTCTGTGCTGACAGCTCGGAGCCTGGAACCTGCTTCTGATTCTGTGTCTCCCTCTCTCTGCCCCTCCCCTGCTCATGCTCTGTCTCTCTCTGTCTCAGAAATAAATAAAACATTAAACAAATTTTTAAAAATTAAGAAGTTTAAGAAATTAATGCTAGTGGTATTTTCCTCATACTTGAATTTCCTCATTGAGTTGATCACCACTAAAAATAAGAAAACTGCTTTTCAATACTGACTTTTAGAAGGAATCCTCACACAATTATGTTTTTCTACTTTGTACTTGAATTTTTATTACCTTCATTTTTACCACCCCTTCATATCAATCACATTTATTTTTGCCATCACTTAATCCTAGTTTCACTGAGTACGCTTTAATTATAGGTAATTAATTCTTTATCTAGATTTGCTCCATAACCAATATTTAATAGTCTGTTCATATATCATATTTATATCATTCATCTCTTATATATTCTAGAATGTCACACTTTGTGACTCTCTGCATCAAATATAAACGAAGTTACTATTGGCTATTTGTGTGCTACTTCTTTTTTTTTTTTTTTTTTCTTATATGGAATAGCATCTACCTCAAGAGTTGTTTTGAGAATGCTGTAAGTTGAGAGGTGCCTAGGTGGCTCAGTCAGTTCAGCCTCTGACCCTTGATTTCTGCTCAGGTCATGATCTCATGGTTGTGAAATCAAGCCTGCATCAGGCTCTGCACAGGTATGGAGCCTGCTTGAGATTGTCTCTCTCCCTTTCCCTCTCTGCCTCTCTCTCTCTCTCTCTCTCTCTCTCAAAAAAGTATTTTAAAAAAGAATGCTGGAAGTTGAAATAAATTTGAACCTTCAACACTAATAACACTCTACCAGTTATTTGTTCTAATTATAACATTTAGTAATATTAAAAATAAAATATATTAGCCTGGATCAAAATGGCAATTTGTCATTCATTGTGCAGTAAAAAACAGAGAATAAAATTAATATTTTTATATCTTAATAACAAGGAAAATATCTAGGAGTAAGGTATAGCATAATGCAAGAATTTGGAGGACATCAATAAATATTATAAAATGAAGCAAAACGTAACAAGACGTACTAAGCCTTTGGCTTGGGGTATGCCTTGGCTTTGCTTCAAGTATGAGACAAATTAAGAAAAACAATAAAGGTGTCAATCCATGAATCTTCCAACCTAACTGAACTCAAAATATTGTGAAACATAACAGAAAACTAAAAAGTCAGAAAAAGATGATGGAGGCATGGTAAGTTATGTTATTTGTATTCTGCTTTAATGCTGAATATGAGGTGAGGGACAGAGACACAGAGACAGTGAGCCCTAGACAGCCTGGCAGTGAGAATAAAAAGACTTCTAAAACTTCATCATAAAACTAAAAGTATTATGTGATCTAATAATAAAAGAAGTCAAAGGGCAATGAATAAAGGGAATAACAGGACAGACTTTGTGTTTAGAAGCTACCTCTTGCTGTAGTATGGAGACTGGTCTGGAATACAACATGAGGAGCAGAAAAGAATTTGATAGGTCTGCTCGAATATAAGAGAGAAAGAAAATTGGAATTGGTTAGCATAGAGGGGTAGGAGTGGAGAGGAATGAAAAATATTTAAGAGATATTTTTAAAGAATACTATAAATACTCAGCAACTGAGGTAATGTGAAGAGAGAGGGAGAGAAGGAAGTGAGGGTGATTCCTATTTTCTGACTTGGGAGACAAATCCAAAAAAATGGGAAAAAAAAGGCTTGAGCCAACAGATGATCAATTCATCAGAAGACATGGAAATTCTGGGTGGCTGTGAGACATTAAAATAGAAATACAAAAAGTAGTGGTATATTGGTAGAATAATATGCATCCCTGTTTGTCCTCAACAGCTGTGGTTTGTCCTTGCTGCCCAGAAGGGTAGCTTTGCATTCATTCTTTCAAGTGTCCACGCAGATGACAAAGTAAAGGACGTAATGATGTGACGCTGTAGGAATCTAGGTGAAGCAGAGATATCAGTTTTGCAGTTAAGAAAACAGAAATGCTAGAGCTCTGTGTGTGAATGAGATTAACCATCAGTAATGTGAAGAATAGGAAGAAGGTGAAAAAAAATTTTTTGATGGACACCACCATTTTGAGAACAGGCAACACAACTGACAAGACAGTCAGTTACTGTGGGATAAGAGGAAAACCAGAAGCTATGCTCAGAGCATTCAAACCATGAAATTTTAATTAAAGAAAACATTCAACTCTGGAAGCTAAATACCACAGACATGATATTCCAGTGTTTGAAAACACTGTTTATCAAGTCCATTGTTAGCTATTTGGGTTAGGCTGGGTGTTTCACTGCTAAGAATAATAATGCTATAAATTTCCTTGCATAAATCTCCGGTGCTTGGTGCGAGAGTTTCAGCAGAGTATATTCTAAGGTTTAGAACTGCTAGGCACTAGGATATGCAAATGTTTAACTATACCACATGATGTGAAATTGTTTTTCAAAGGGGTTTAACAAAATTATGCTCATACAAGGAGACTCTGAAAAACCCTACTCTTGTAATCCTCACCAACACATGACTTTGTCAGATTCACACAAAAAACACTGTGCATCTGCTAGGCATGTAATGGCACCTCATTTGGTTTTAGTGTCCATTTCCCTCATCACTAATTAGACTAAATACCCTTTAAAATTTCCAAATTCATTCTATAAGGGAAACATTACCCTAATAATAAAGCCACAAAAAAGCACTACAAAAAAAGACAAGTATAAGCCAATGTCTCTGATGAACATAGACACAAAATTTTACAACAAAATACTACCAAGCCAAATAAACAATATGTTTAAAAAAATTCATTCACCCGAGTGCCTTGGGTGACTCGGTTAAGTGTTCAACTTTTTTTAAAAATTTTATTTTTTTTAAATTTACATCCAAATTAGTTAGCATATAGTGCAACAATATTTCAGGAGTAGATTCCTTCGTGCCCCTTACCCATTTAGCCCATCCCCGCTCCCACAATCCCTCCAGTAACCCTCAGTTTGTTCTCCATATTTATGAGTCTGTTTGTCCCCCTCCCTGTTTTTATATTATTTTTGTTTCCCTTCCCTTATGTTCTTCTGTTTTGTCTCTTAAAGTCCTCATATGAGTGAAGTCATATGTTATTTGTCTTCTCTGACTAATTTTGCTTAGTATAATACCTTCTGGTTCCACACGTAGTTGCAAATGGCAAGGTTTTATTCTTTTTTATTGCCGAGTAATACTCCACACATACCACATCTTCTTTATCTATTCATCCTTCGATGGACATTTGCGCTCTTTCCATACTTTGGCTATTGTTGATAGTGCTGCTATGAACATTGGGGTGCATATGTCCCTTGAAAACAGCACACCTGTATCCCTTGGATAAATGCCTAGTAGTGCAATTGCTAGGTCGTAGGGTAGTTCTATTTTTAATTTTTTGAGGAACCTCCGTACTGTTTTCTAGAGTGGCTCTACCAGTTTGCATTCCCGCCAGCGGTGCAAAAGAGATCCTCTCTCCCCACATCCTCGCCAACATCTGTTGTTGCCTGAGTTGTTAATATTACCCTTTCTGACAGGTGTGAGGTTGTATGTCATTGTGGTTCTGATTTGTATTTCCCTGATGATGAGTGAAGTTGGGCATTTTTTCATGTGTCAGTTGGCCATCTGGATGTCTGCTTTGGAGAAGTGTCTATTCATGTCTTTTGCCCATTTCTTCACTGGATTATTTGTTTTTTGGGTGTTGAATTTGATAAGCTCTTTATAGATTTTGGATACTAACCCTTTATCTGATATGTCATTTGCAAGTATCTTCTCCCAATCTGTCGGTTGCCTTTAGTTTTGCTGATTGTTTCCTGTTTGCACTCTCTCTCAATATTTAATAATAATAAAAAAAAAAAACTTAAAAAGTCACTCCCCATAATCATGTACAATTTATTCCAAGGGTGCAAAGGTGGTTCTTAAAATGAAAACCAATCAATGTGATACATCAAATCACAAGACGATGGATAAAAAAACATGATCATCTCAACAGATGAAGAAAAAGCATTGGCAAAATACAATATCCCTTCATAATAAAAACTCAACATAGTAGGTTTAGAGGGAAAATACCTCAATACAATAAAGACCATTATGAAAACGACACAACTAACAACATAATGAATCGTGAAAAACTGAAAGATTTCTGCTAAAATCAGGAACAAGACAAGGTTGTCCATTCTCACCACTTAAATTCAACATAGTGCTACAAGTCTTAGCCATAGCAATCAGACAAAAATAAATAAGTAAAAAGGATCCAAATTGATAAGGAAGAGGTAAAACTGTCACTATTTGTAGAGAACATGATTCTATATATAAACCTTCTAAATGCTCTACTGAAAAACTATTAGAACTTATAAATAAATTAGTAAAGTTGTAAAATAAAATTAATATGCAGGAGTGTGTTGTGTTTCTGTATACTCAATAATGAGGTAGCACAAAGAGAAATAAAGAATATACTCCCATTTATAATTACATAAAAAAAGAGTAAAATAGAAATCAACTTAACCAAGGAGGTGGAAAACCTATATCTGAAAACTTTAAAACACTGATGAAAGAAATTGAAGATGAAAACACAATTGAAAAGATAAACCATGTTCATGGAATGGAAGAACTAATGTTGTTAAAATGCCCATACAACCCAAAACAATCTACAGATCTGATGCCATTGCCCTCTCAACCCAAATGTCAATAGCATTTCTCACAGAACTATGACAAATAATCCTAAAATTTGTATGGAACCACCAAAGACGCCAAACAGCAGAAGCAATCTATAGAATGAACAAAGCTGGAGTTAACACAATCCCAGGTTTCAAGATATACTACAAAGTTATAGTAATCAGAAAAGGATGGCAATGGCACAAAAATAGAAACACTGAGTAATAGAACAAGATAGAGAACTCAAAAATAAACCCATACTTATATGGTCAATTAATCTACTACAAAGGAGGCAAGAATATCCAATGGTGAAAAGACAACATCTTTAATACATGATGTTGGGGCAAACTGGATAGCTACAAGTAAGAGAAGAATCTGGGCCAGTTTCTTACACCATACGCTGAAATAAACGCAAAACAGTTTAGAGTTGGATTAAAATTTTTTTAATGTTTATTTTTGAGAGAAAGATAGACAGAGTCAAGTGGGGGAGGGGCAGAGAGATGGAGACACAGAATCTGAAACAGGCTCCAAGCTGTCGGCACAGAGCCCCATGTGGGGCTCAAACCCATGAGCCATGAGATCATGACCTGAGCTGAAGTCACATGCTTAACCGACTGAGCCACCCAGGTGCCACAGAACAGTTTATAGTTTTCAATGTGGGACCTAAACCATGAAACTTCTAAAAGAAAACACAGGCAGTAACCTCTTGGACACTGACCTTGGCAACCTGTTTTATGGACATGTCTCCTTAGGCAAGGAAAATGAAAGCAAAAATAAACTACTGAGACTACACCAAAATAAAAAGATTTTGCACAGTGAAGCAAATCAACAACGATAAAAAGGACACATACTGAAATTAAAAACAGAAATACCATTTGATCCAGTAATTCTATTAGTGGGTATTCACTCAATGAAAACAAAAACACCAATTCTAAAGATATATGCACCCCTATGTTTACGTTTGCAGCATTAGGTACAAAAGCCAAGATACAGTAGCCACCTAAGCATGTGTTGACAGATGAATGGATAAAGAAGGGGTGGTAAATACATACACAATGGAGTGTTATGCAGCCATAAAAAAGAATAAGATCTTGCCATTTGCAACAACATGAATGGACCTGGAGACTATTATGCTGAGTAAGTCAGGCAAAGAAATACAATTTATCGTATGATGTCACTTACATGTGGAATCTAAAAAAAACAAAATGAGGGGCACCTGGGTAGCTCAGTCAGTTAAGCAACTGACTTTGACTCAGGTCATTATCTCCTGGTTGTGGGTTCGAGCCCCACATCAGGCTCTGTGCTGACAGCTCAGAGCCTGGAGCCTGCTTTGAATTCTGTGTCCCCTCTCTCTCTGCCTCTCCCACACTCACACTCTGTCTCTCTCTCAAAAATAAGTAAACATTAAAAAAAAAGAAGCAAAGAAACAGGCTTTTAAAACAGAGAACTGGTGGTTGCCAGAGGGAAGATGGCCATGGGATAGGCAAAACAGAACAAGGGATTAAGAAATACAAACTTCCAGTTATAAAATAAATAAGTCATGGAGAAGAAAATTGTATACAATATAAATGATACTGTGTGGTGACAGATGGTGTCTACACTCATCATGGTGAGAACGAATATGATATAGAATTGGTGACTACATTGTACACCTGAAACTCAATTAACAATGTCAATTACAATTAATGATAATAATAAAGTTGAATATTCTTTTATGGGCTTCTTTGCCATTGGGTTATCCTCTTGGCAAAAGTATTACGTTCAGTTTACTGGTAGTTTTCTCTTAGGATGGTCTTTATTTAATCCGAATACAATCCTTTCTATTTCTAACGTGTTTTTTCTCTTTTCGTATGCTTGTGTTGTTTGATGAACATTTTTTAAAGAAATTACCATAAAATGAATAGCACTTTATGTACCTTATTCCTACACTGGCACAGGATTTATGTAAAACAAAATGTATAGAAGTAATTTGCATGACAACATGGGTTTCCAAGAATGTTTACATCCATATAATCCAAGCCCCATAAAAATATTTTCCTCACCACAGAAAGCATCTCATGCCTTTCTTTTCCCAGTTCCTAACTGATTTTTGCAAAGGCATTTTATGAGTACAAGTTTTTCGGGTTAATGCATTCATTTATCCATTTTCATTTAATTATTAGTGATTTCTGTGTCCTAAGGTATCTATGCCTACCTCTAGGTGTTCTCCCATGATCTATCTCAAATTTGTTCACATATATAAATATAAGTAGGGACTGAGGTTTATGATTTTTCATACAGATATCCAATTATTCCAGCATCATGGTTGAAAATGCTTTCCATTCCACACTGAATTTCTCTGGTGCTTTTGTTGAAAGTAAAATTTCCATGTCAGTGTGAGTCTATTTTTTATCCACTTATGTACATTATACTAATACCTCACTGTCTTAATAATAAGAGTATATGAAATCAGGCTTTATGAGTCTTCCAAATATTTTTGGGAGCTATTCTAAATTTTTGTTTTTAATGTTTATTTATTTTTGAGAGAGAGAGAGAGAGAGAGAGAGAGAGAGAGAGAGAGAGAGAGACATAATGTGAGCAGGGGAGGGGCAGAGAGAGAGGGAGACAGAATCCGAAGCAGGCTCCAGGATCTGAGCTGTCAGCACAGAGCCCGATGAGAGCCCAATGCGAGCCCGATGCGGGGCTTGAACCCATGAGCTGTGAGATCATGACCTAAGCTGAAGTCAGATGCTTAACAGATTGAGCCACCCAGGCGCCCCAGGGCTACTCTAATTCTTGTGATCCAACCACTATTGGGATTACATTCAAATTATAGATTAATATGGATAGAATTGACAGTTTAAAACTTTATATTCCAATGGATACTCTTAAAAATTTAATCTCTGCTTAAAAATTAATGTAAAAAAATCACTATCACTCCTCTTCCAAAAGAAGAAGAAATTATAAGCACTTTAATTACACTAACCCCTTGCGTTCTTATTTGTTACCTCCTATTAATAAATTGCTAGAGTGCTTCTTGTTTTAACAGTCGACTTGCTTTCATTGTGGAAATGGTACCCAGGGTTTTCTTTCCTAATTTTTCTGCTATTTTCTATAAGCAGTATGAGGATATTTTACTCTTTTCTGTCTTATTACTCTTAATAAATCAGGGTATTTATCCTAAATTTCCATGTCCATAATCTGTCTATTCTGCTGATGTTTTTACCTATTTTTCCCTTATTTTTTATTCCTCAGTTTTACTACCCCATCTCCAGGTGTAGATATCTTCCCATTGATCTTGTTTAGGACTTTCCTTATTTCCTGAAACTAAATTTTTAAGTCTTTTATCTTTTCTGGGAAACATTCAAACATCATTTTAATAAAGTACCCCTGATGATCCAAGTATGATGGATATTTTGAATAATGAATTCCAAAATAGAAGAAAATTATATTCCATCTATTTAAATGCTACAATACAATAATTCACTTCCCACGTGTTAATTAAATCCATCAAAATTTTCTAAATATCATTTATATAATTTAAGTACCTGTATAAAAATTTCATTTTGTCTTATGTATGATATAAAACATTCCTAATATCAGTTATCTAATTTAACTTTTAATGAACTCATCAGTGTGTATATTTTTGTGCAAGTGAAATAATACTGAGTGAAGTATTATAAAGAAATAGCAAAATGGTATTAAAGTGACATGGAAAAAAAAACTGCTTTTTAAGTAAAATGACTAAAAAATGCGGTGATCAACAAGTATTTTTATAAATTTTTTTAACATTTATTTATTTTTGAGAGACATAGAGAGAAAGTGCATGAGAGGCGGAGTGGCAGAGAGAGAGAGAGACAGACACACACACACGGAATCCAAAGCGGGCTTCAGGCTCTGAGCTGTCAGCACAGAGCCCAAGGTGGGGCTTGAACTCATGAACCATGAGATCATGACCTGAGCCAAAGTAAAAAGGGGTGGGAGATGGGTATTGAGGAGGGCACCTTTTGGGACGAGCACTGGTTGTTGTATGGAAACCAATTTGACAATAAATTTCATATATTGAAAAAAAAAAATGCTGACTGAGCAACCCAGGTGCCCAGTATTTTCTGTATTATTAAAGCATTGCCTAAGTACACTTTCTTGGTTAGTCTTTCGTGTTGATTGAAGGTGAGAAGAATATTGTTCAAGCAGTGAGAAAAGCAGCAATTACTAAGTATTCATTTAGGTCCAAATACAGAGATCTGGTAGAAAGAATTATTTTTGCACTTAAGACTCAAAATAAGGAGGCAGAACAATGGCGTTCTTAAACCTACAGGAAGACGAATAATCAGAAAGAAAGCAAAGACATACTTAAGATGAATATATATTTACATTACTTAGGATTATTGCCTGGTAACTTGATGCTGCAATTCTATTAAATTTTTTAATGTGATGCTTGTGTTATGCTCAGGCTAATGCTCACCTACAGAAGCTATCATTTAGGCGTGTGATACAAGTTTGTTGCCCGATTTGGGGTCTAGAACGTGGAAGCTGCTTTTACAAATTATGTAGACTTGGAATTCCTAAATCTTTCAAACCATCTTTGACTTGCTTTGAAACTTCAGTTCTTGAACAAAACATGGATCTGCCCCTTCATCATTTTCAGATATTCAAAGGTATTCAATGATTTTGCTGTACAAGCTTGCTAACATACGACACCCCTCAGTGACACGGCTGTCATTCTACTATACAAGATGCTTCTCTAGGTTTTCAAAAAATGTTACACCATGTGAGAAACTCCAGCTTTATAGAAACTACAATGTACTCATGATTTTATTTAAGTTACCAAGAAGAGAAAAAATTATACAGAGTGGTAGGGTTGTATGGATGGCCAATCTTACTTTTATAGGCATTAATCCCACTGAATATGCTTTATCACTTGGAATTTTTTTCCCTGATGCTTCATCAATTCTAATGTTTTCTCCTAAATTTCTCCTAAACTAATTTTCATAGGAATTTCGGTCTTAGATGCTTTAGTTACAGACTTTGACAATTTTCATAAACAGAGGGAGAAAAAATGGGGGAAATTCAGAGCCTCCAAGAACAGTGCGACATATTTAATAGTCTAACATAAATAAATCTGGAATACCGGAAGAACACAGAATATGCAATTGGAGTATTTAAAGAAATAATGGCTGAAAGTTTTTATAAATTCATGACAGATGCTCAAATGACAAATCCACGAGATCCTGTGAATAATGTGAGGATGAATCCCAAACAAACATAAACACCTAGATATACATTATTGAATTCGCTGAACACAAAACAGAAACAAAAATTCCAGAAGGCACTGGGGGAAAAAGAGAGATACTACATATAGAGAATCAAAGATAAAAAGTATAGTTTTTTCGACGCATAATTTTACTTCCTTTTAGTCAAGGAGTTCCCCTCATTCAAATCAATCTTTGTTTATCAACTTTTTTACTACTGTATCTTTTTTTGAGACCATATTAAAACTCCCATTTGGTTTATTTTACCTCCTCAAACCTACCCGTTTGACGGAGAAGGAAGAGAAGTTCTATAATCCACACGAAAATGATTATAGAAGGAAAAGACACTAAAAGGAATAATTCTCATCCCAGCACTGACAGCAACAGTGTCACAGAGATCAACAGGAAGTAGCGTAGGAGAGATGCAGATTTTAGGGAGAATATTTTGAGGTATTAGATCAAGATGTGGAAAAATCCTCAGAGAAGATAGAAAAGTGCCCTGCTGGAATGTATTCCTAAAGAAAGGGGACTGAATATTACCAGGAAGTCTAATTTTGTGTGCGTGAATGGGGAAATCTCATGAAACTTCTTTTTTTATTACTCTCCGTATTTATTTTTATCTTTATTCCAACAAGTTTTTCATTACTCTGTAATACTTTTTTAAAATTTGTTTAAGTGTTTATTTTTTGAAAGAGAGGCAGAGCTTAAGCAATGGGGGGGTGGGAGGAGGGGCGGTTGCAGAGAGAGAGGGAGAAAACAGAATCTGAAGCAGGGTCCAGGTTCTAAGCTGTCAGCACGACAGAGCCCGACACAGGGTCTGAACCCATGAACCAGGAGATCATGACCTGAGCCAAAGTTGGCTACTTAGCGGACTGAACCACCCTGGTGCCCCTACTCTGTAACTCTTTTTATCTTAGCTTGAAAAAGTCAAACTGCTCAAACCAGCTTAAAATTCTTTCTCAAGGTAGGAGATGGTAGAGACCGTACATTTAGTTAGACTTCATTCATTTAAATTTCTTTATTTATTTGCAATTCAACTAGAAAAGATCTTTACACCACCTATTTATAAAAAAAGTTTGGAAACTACAAGTGTATATAACATTTAAAGTCTTTTTAAAAAAATTTTTTTTTCATTTATTCATTTTTGAGAGACAGAGAGAGACAGAGTACAAGCGGGGGAGGGGCAGAGAGAGAGGGAGACACAGAATCCGAAGCAGGTTCCAGGCTCCGAGCTGTCAGCCCGGAGCCCCGACCTGCGGCTTGGTCTCACAAACCGCGAGATCATGACCTGAACCGAAGTCAGACACCCAACCGACTGAGCCACCCAGGCACCCCTGTAACATTTAAAGTCTTAAACTGAGGGGTGCCTGGGTGGCTCAGTCAGTTAAGCGTCCGACTTCAGCTCAGGTCATGATCTCGCGGTTGGTGGGTTCGGCCTGGTGAGCTCTGCACCAAAAGCACTGGACCTACTTCAGGTTCTCTGTCTCCTTCTCTCTCTGCCCCTCCCTCTCCCTCTCTCTGTCTCTGTCTCTCTCTCTCTCAAAAATCAACATTAAAAAAAATAAAGTCTGAAACTGCGAATTAGTATGTTCAGTGAGTTTTAAAACTCTTAAGAAAAAACTATCTGTGGGGGCACCTGAGTGGCTCAGTTGGTTTAGTGTCTGACTCTTGATTTGGTTTCAGGTCATGATCACAGGGTCATAGGATCAAGCCCTGCTTCAGGCTATGTGCTGAGTGTTAGGCCTGCTTAGGATTCTCTCTGTCCCTCTGCCCCTCTGCCCCTGTCTCCTGCTCATGCTTGCCCTCTTCCTCTAACATTTAAAAAAAAAAAAAATTGCATGCATGACACTGGATGTTAATGAAACCTATTTTGTTGACTATTTCATAATACATACAAATATGGAATCATTATTTTGTACACCTGAAACCTACAATGCTATATTGTTAATTATATCTCAATAAAAATAAAGTCTTAATTTGGAATCAGAAGAATTCTAGATTGGGGGTGCCTGGGTGGCTCAGTCAGTTAAGCGTCCAACTTCAGCTCAGGTCATGATTTTGCAGTTTGTGGATTTGAGCCCCGCATTGGGTTCTGTGCTGGCAGCTCGGAGCCTGGAGCCTGCTTCAGATTCTGTGTCTCCCTCGCTCTCTGCCCCTCCCCTGCTTGTGCTCTGTCTCTGTCTCTCAAAAATGAATGTAAAAAAAAATTAAAAAAAAAGAATTCTAGATATGAAATTAGACATCATTTAGTTTAACCCATTTTTTTTTTGCATATGAAGAAAATACAGCTAATTGAGTTATTGAATCTGTTGCCCAAGAAACTGGCATAATGTAAAACCTTCAAATATAGGAATTCTGAGCAAGTGACAGAGCTCTTCAGAATACTGAAAAAAGAACTGAGGCAGGACCATAGCGTTTCCCCACTGACCAAGTCAGGGTCTGGACAACAGAAATCTTGCTATTATTTTAACAAAGATTAGAGATAACATGCTGGGACACCTGGGTGGTTCGGTCAGTTAAGCGTCCGACTTCAGCTCAGGTCATGATCTCACAGATTGTGAGTTGGAGCCCCGAGTGGGGCTCTGTGCTGACAGCTTAGAGCCTGGAGCCTGCTTCGGATTCTGTGTCTCCCTCTCTCTCTCTGCCTCTCCCCCATTTGTGCTCTTTCTCTCAAAAATAAATAAAATGTAAAAAAGAAAAAAAAAAGAGAGAGATAACATGCTAATTATAATCAATTTTATCTATTATGTGCTAGTAAGAAAGAGATTATATATAACATACAATCTATATGTTATATATGTTTATAACAAGAAATAGATTTCTTTTTTAACATTCTGTAATACTCTTTTTACTAATTTAGATCCTTGGTGAGAATTCTGTGTGTTTTTAAGATTATCCATTATCTTATAGAGTAAATGAAACACACACAGCACTATGGAAAACCGAATAGAGTATTATAAACTGATAATTTATATATATATATATATATATATATATATATGTATGTATAGTTGTCTAATTGTTGTACAAAAAACTCTCTCTATATATGTAATGTATACAATTTAATGAGCTTGGACATAGGTAGGCATATCTGTCATACCATCACTGCAATCAAGATAATAGATACATTCATCACTTCCTTGTGTCCCTATGTTGTTTTCTCTCGTACCAGGAACACTTAATAAGAGATCTACCCTCTAAATTAATTTTTTTAATTTATTTTGTATTTTGGAGAGAGAGAACATGAGCTGGGGAAAGAGGGAAATGGGGAGGGGGGAGAGGGAGAGACAGAGAGACAATCATAAGCAGGCTCCACACTCAGCACAGAGGCCAATGTGTGGTCTGATCCCATGACCCTGGGACCACACCTGATCTGCAATCAAGAGTCAGACACTCAATTGACTAAGCCACCCAGATGACCCTACCCTCTAAACATTTTTCTAAAGTTTATTTATTTTTGAGAGAGAGGGAAAGAGAGGAGAGAGAAAAAGAAGGAGAGCTCATGAGTGGGGGAGGGCAAGAAAGAGAGGGAGAGCAAGAATCCCAAGCAGACTCCATGCTGCCAGCACAGAGTCTGATGCGGGGCTCAAGTCCACCAACCATGAGATCATAACCTAAGCCAAACTCAGAGTCAGATGCCTAAGTCACTGAGCCACCTAGGTGCTCCACCCTCTAAATTTTTAAGTATACAATACCACATTGTTTTCTCTAAGCAGTATGTTGTATATCAGTTCTGCACAATGTACTCTTTTATAACTGTACATTTAAATCCACTGAATAACTCACCATTTCCCCTTCCTCCTGGAAACTACTATTTTGAGCTTTTATGAGTATTCTAACTAGATGCTTCATTTGTGTGGAATTATGCAGTATTTGTCAGTCCCAGAAGGACACTTACTTAGGATAATGTCTTCCAAAGCCATCCCTGTTGCCACAAATGGCAAGAGTTCCTTTTTGTGGCTGAATAATTTTCCATTGTATGTGTATAGTATGTATTCTTTTTCAATGATCTGTTGAACATTTGGGTTGTTTCTGTATCACAGATATCGTGAAGAGTGCTACGAAGAACATGGAAGTAAACCGATCTCTTTGAGAAGAGGATGTCAATTACTTTGGATCGATACCCAAGAGTGTGATTGCTGCACCGTATGGTAGTTTTTTTTTTTTTTCTGATAATCTCCACACTTTTTTCCATAGTGACTGTACTATTTCACATTCCCATCAGCCGTGCAGAACAGCTCTGATTTCTCCACCGTCACCAACACTTGTTGCTGGTTTTCTTGATAACAGCCATTCTAACAGGTGTAAGGTGAGAGCCGTATGATTCTTATTTGCATTTCTTTGATGATTAGTGAGAGAAAGCCTCTTTTCACATCCCTGTTGGCTATCCGTAGGTCTTTGGGAAAATGTCTATTCAGTTCCTTTGCCCATTTTTTAACCTAGTTATTTTGGCTTTTTTTTGTGTGTATGACTAATTTGTAGGAGTTCCTTATGTATTTTGGAAATGAACTACTTATCAAATACATGGTTTACAAATATTTTCTCTCATTCTGTATGTTACTTTTTCCCTCCGTTGGTCGTTCCCTATGCAGAAGCCTGTTACTCTTATATAGTCGCACTTCTCTGGTTTTACTTTTGTTGCCCGTGAAGTCATTTCCAAAGATCCGTGTCTTTAACTTCAACCCTGCCTTCTTTCAGCAGTTTTACAGTTTCAGGGCTTATGTTTCAGTCTTTAATCATTTTTAGTCGATTCTTATACAGAGGGCTTCGTACTATTTACCTGACAAGTCAAAAGGCAGTAAAGTGATGTCTTCCAGTGTTAAAGTCAGCTTTCAATCTATAATTCTCTGCCTCACATATCAAAAAGGAAATTAAGACTATCTCAGACATTACTAATAATACCACCATCACTACCCACTGAAAAAATCCAGTGTCACAAGACTTAAGCTACAAAAATACAAGTTACTCATTCAGGAGGGAAAGGATACCAGATAGAGGCTTTTTTATAGCCGATTAGATATAATAATAATAATAATAATAATAATAATAATAATAATGTGTCCTTAACCTACTCTTTGAGGAAATCAGGTAAAGACTGGTGTGAAAGAAGTATCAAGGGAAAGGTTACACTGTATTAAGCCAAGTGAAAATGAAAACACACCCTATCAAAACATGTAGAATACAATCAAAAGTGTTTACAAAAGAGAAATTTACAGCACTCAATACTTGCGTCAGAAAAGAAGAAAAATCTCAAGTCAATGACCACAGGTTTTGCCTTTAAAAACCAGCAAAAGGAGGGCGCCTGGGTGGCGCAGTCGGTTAGGCGTCCGACTTCAGCCAGGTCACGATCTCGCGGTCCGTGAGTTCGAGCCCCGCGTCAGACTCTGGGCTGATGGCTCAGAGCCTCGGGCCTGTTTCCGATTTTGTGTCTCCCTCTCTCTCTGCCTCTTCCCCGTTCATGCTCTGTCTCTCTCTGTCCCAAAAATAAATAAACGTTGGAAAAAAAAAAAAAACCAGCAAAAGAAGGACAATATCTAACCAAGTAGTGTAAAGCAGGGAAAAACCATCAGGGTAAAAACCAAATTAATAAACAAAAAATGTGCATAAAATATCAACGTGACAAAAACTGGTTCTTTGAGAAGATCAACAAATTGAGAAATGAAAAGGACATCACCGCAGACCCTTCAAATATTATAGGATAATTAATAAACACTATAAAGAACTTTTTAATCATAACTATGACAAATACATGAATTGTAGCAATGTTGTTGAAAAATGAAAGAAGAAAGACTTGTACAGTACAGGAACTATAGCTGCTAAATAATTTGAATTTAGAGTTACACAATTTCAAAAAAAAAAAAAAAAGTACCAAACCCCAGGACATAAAGGTCATTTTCCAACTAGTATTTCCACACATGCAAAAAATAAAAGACTTTGACACTTAGCTTCAGGAAATAAGCATAAGTCCTAATTGTCCTGGTTCACTCTATGAAAATCTGCAGCTGCCATAAAAAAAATGCAGGATATATATTGTATACCTCAAGCTAATGCTACACAAGAAATTATTTATTATTGTTTATAGTTTTGTATAATTTATTCATTTATTTACTTTGAGAGAGAGAGAGAGAGAGAGAGACAGAGCATGAGCAAACCTGGGAGGGGCAGAGAGAGAGCATGAGAGAGAGAATTCCAATCAGGCTCCATACCATTAGCGCAGAGGTCAATGGAGAGCTCGAACTCATGAACCGTGAGATCATGACCTGAGCCACGATCAAGAGTCAGATGCTTCATTGACTCTGCCACCCAGATACCCCAACTAACTGGATTTTAAATAAAAGCTTGAAAAGATAATCTACCAGAAATAAATGTAGGATGTATCATAGATGTATACATGTAAGAGTAAGTCTCTGGCTAAAATTCAACTTATAGTTCACTTTCCTGTGGTTATACAAAAGGTAAGTGTAAAATAACTGACTACTCATTTTCTGAAATAACATAAAATGAGTACAGATTGTAAGATGTTTAATTAGTATAGCAGATTGCCAGTGCATCATCCAATCAAGGAGGGGAAAGGTGAGGGATAGTCCCTTAGCAATAAAAGGAAATGCTCTTAAATGAATAACGTAAACACTTTAAGCTCATCTCTAAAATTTAAAATTTTTTTTTCAATGTTTATTTATTTTTGGGACAGAGAGAGACAGAGCATGAATGGGGGAGGGACAGAGAGAGAGGGAGACACAGAATCGGAAACAGGCTCCAGGCTCTGAGCCATCAGCCCAGAGCCTGACGCGGGGCTCGAACTCACGGACCGCGAAATCGTGACCTGGCTGAAGTCGGACGCTTAACCGACTGCGCCACCCAGGCGCCCCATCATATCTGAAATTTAGAATAGATTCTTGGTTGGTAAAAAACACAGAGTTAAACAGAGGTATTGCATTAATGCAATTTCAAAAGCAAAGACAGGTCAAAGACCTTACAATGAATATGAAAACAAGATAAAATACAGAATTCATAATGTAATGCTTACAGAATAAGTAGGGCTTAAATTGGAGAGACACTTCGTGTTTCTCCCTTTTACCTTCTCTGATTTTTTAAGACATGTGGTCAAGAGTGTGATTAACGATAATCTCTGTTTCAAAATATTTAGCACATGCGGGTATAGCTATCTATCTCACCATAGAAAATTCACTTTTCAGGACCACTTGGGTGGCTCAGTTGGTTAAGTGTATGACTTCAGCTCAGGTCATGATTGCACCATCCGTGGGTTTGAACCGCACATCTGGCTCTGTTGCTGATAGCTCAGAGCCTGGAGCCTGCTTCAGATTCTGTCTCCTTCTCTCTCTCTCTCTCTCTGCCCTCCTGCATTTATGCTCTCTCTCCAAAAAATGAATAAACGTTAAAAAATTAAAAAAAAATTAATAACAAAGAAAATTCACTTTTCAATCTAAGTAAAAAGTATCATTAAAGCTTTAGCTAAATACTAATGTTAGCTATTATACAATGAAATTACAGGATCTGTGGCCTTTTGTAAAATAATACTTCACCCAGTAAGACTCTTATGTATAACACACTATTTCAACAGCATTTTGTTCGTAAATAAACAGGCTGATTGTTGTTATCACTGAAACTGTGATATTTAAAAGCCAAACTGTTTACCAAAACTCTACCATCTATAATTAATATGCTTAGATTATTTTCTTGAGTGTAAAATACTTCAATGCTGCTAAAGCAAATACCTATAAAACATGTTGCTGTGTTCCTTTTCTCAACCTCAGGAAAACCTGACATGAAGGGAAAAAGTCACAGAAAGAGCTCTGCTCTTCAAACGATATTAGAGGCAAAATCATGATGATAATTCATAGTCGAATAAAAACACGGGGCCTGAAGGAGTGCAGAACTTATGTCTACTTGACTCCTTAAAGTCACAGCATGCGTTTTGATTTTAGAAGAAAGGTGATCTCTTAGCGAAACAGTTTTTATTGTGGTAACAGCACTTACCAGGAAATCTTCCCTCTGAACAAATGTGCTGAATACACTACAGCATTATTAACTACAGGCACTACTGTTGTGCTCTAGAATGGATTCAGCTTGCAGAACAGATACTTTATGCCCCTTGAACAACCTCCTACTTTCCCCTCCCCGGAGGTCTCTCCCCTACCCCCACCACTGCCCCAGGCCCTAGTAGCCAACTTTCTACTCTGCTTTCAAGACTTTGGGTACTTTAGATACTTCAAGTAAGTACTTGTCCATCTGTGACCGGTTTATTTCACTTAACCAATTTCTCTATTTTGGGGGAGGGGAGGCGCTTCTTTCAGATTAATCAAGTATTTTTCAGGTATACAAGTTTCCCTTGTAGACTTTTTTTTTTATTCTTTGTTTTTGAGAGACAGCGAGCCCTAGTGCGAGTCGGGGAGGAACAGAGAGAGAGAGGGAGACACAGAATCCCAAGCGGGATCCAGGGTCTGAGCTGTCAGCACAGACCCTGACGTGGGGCTTGAACTCACAAACCGCAAGAGCATGAGCAGAAGTCCGACGCTTAACTGAGCCACCCAGGCACCCCAAGACTTCTTTTGATATCTATTTCTTAACTAATTTACTTAGTGCTTATTTTAGACAGTACATTTGTATCCATGTCTTCTACCCTGTTTTCCTGGGCTCGTGAGAGCTCTTTGCTCTACCTTCATAAAAATGTCTCCAATTCCATTCGGTCTGTCAATGTCTCACTCATCACTTTCCACTTCATTCACTGTCCCTCCAATCTTTTACTCTGGGATTTTTCAGCACTTGATTCTCTGTTTCAGAGAATTTGAGCTATTTGGCTTCTAGACCTGGAAGCTTCAGCTAAAACAATGGTTTCACCTCAAAGTAAAAGTCTACCCAAAGTAAAATCAAAGTAAAAATCTTCTGTGCTGTGATCTCTTTTTGACCTTGGCTCCCGTACGTTTTCAGACCTTTAGTTGTTCTATATCAGATGTTACCTACGGGGTATCATTCAGATTTTGCAGTTATATGTTATGATGCTTTGTCTGATACCAACTATTCGTACCTAGCTGGAAGTAGTTCATAAAATATTTAATGTATTCCTTCACTAAATATTTTCGAGCACTTACTATTTATTTAGTATATATTTATTGAGCACATACTGAGCACCTGTTACTTTTCAAAGCAGTGGGCATATAACAGTGAAATAAAACATTACTTTTTTTTTTTAAGACGTCTTAGAAAGGTTTTTATTTTTTTTTCCCTTTGAATTTTGTCAGCTTGCTATTATTAATCACCAATTTAACAGAGAGGTTACATTAATATCTCCCAGTGCATTTATGAAGCTAATTACACTAAGTTGTTTCCAATTGCAAATCTGATCCTCTGTATCTATTCCAAAAAATATATTCTTGTAATAACAATACTTGTTTTTTAAAAATTATTTTACAGTAAACTTCTCAACTCCAAACCTCAAATACGTGAAAGTTATTTCTTTTTGGGGGTGGGGGGGGAGGGAGCTTTATTCTTTTTTTTATTGCACCAAAAATTAACAGTAATTCTTTTTTAAAATTTGTATTTCAAGTTTGTATTTAGTTTTGTATTTAACATAGTGTTCTACTGGCTTCAGGTGTACAATATATGATTCAACACTTCCATTCAACACCAGGTGCTCATCACAACAAGTTCACTCCTTAATCCCCATCACCTGTTTCCCCCACCCAGCCCTGCGCCTCCTGCCCCTCTAGTAACTCTCAGTTTGTTCTCTAAACTTAAGAGTCTGTTTCTTGCCAAAATAACTCTACTCTTATAAAATGTATATTCTAGTGTGGGGACATGAACTGAAAAACTATAAACACACATATTTACTATTATTTGTGCTAGGTGGGTAAATATTCTGTCCTGAAAAATTTAAAAAGTAAGAAAATAGTGATAAGCGTACCTTTAGATAGGATGGTTAAGGAAGTGCTCCTAGGGGAGGTTAACAGGAACACCATAGATGAAGTGACACAGTGAACTATTTGGGGGAAATAATATTACATAGAGAGAAGGGAAAGTGCACAAATCTAAAAGTATGAGATTGTGCGTTTTCCCAGAGAATAGCAAAAAGGCCAGTGGGGTGCGAAGAAACTATGGGTGATAACAATAGAATGGAAGCTGAGACAGATTCAGGGGGCAAGAATGTAGAGATTTAAATGTTGTAACAGTAACATGGGATTTTATTCTAGTTGTTAGTAGTTATTAGAGGGTGATATATGACTTAAAGTTTCAAAAATATTTCTTTGATTGTTTTGTTGATAATAGAAAGAAGTAAAAAAAAAAGAAAAAAGAAAAAAAAGCATTTCAAAATCATTTAGTTTCTACTTTTCTCCTTTTGGGCTCCTAGCAATGCTTAAACTGAATTAGGATTGTATTATATTTTCATGGGTATATCATGAGAAAGATGTTATCTCTGAGGTTTACATTATTTTTTTGCTGACTTATTTATAGTGTTTTCCTGATGAGAGAAATGACACATAAAATACTGATATAGTAACATTAGTAATGGATTATCATAAATTAATCCATGAACTGTATTCATAAATTTGAGGTATGAAAATTAGAAACAAAAGATTTTATACTATGTGTCATTAATATGGGAGTGCATGAGATAATTGTTAATACCTGTAGTCACATTTATTATTTTTGAGTATTATTAAATAGTAAGCACTATGGTAAGAGGTTATCTTTCTTTATTCTAAATTGCTCAGGGAGGTATGTGTTGTTACCATGCCTCTTTTTTGACAGAGGCAGCAACTAGAGTTTAAGTAACATTCTCATGATCACACAGCTACTAAATGAAGAAACTCAGTATTTGAGTTGGGGAAGAGACAGTGCTGTAAACCATTACATTCCAGTGCTTTCCAATGTATGGGGGGGTGGGGTGGGGGAGTGGAGGTAATACTAATATGAAAAACCTGAATTTCCTCAGTGAGTCTTTAACCTAATAGTCCAAATAATGTAACTTTTTAACTTCGTAATTTATTTGACATTTGGAGCTACCTTATAAAACCTAAACCCTGAATTATTTTAGGTAATTGTTCTTCAAAAACATTTAAACATCTTAAGGCCACTGAAATAGCCATTTCATTAAAAAGTACTGAGTTTGGGGGGCACCTAGATGGCTCAGTTGGTGGAACCTCTGCCTCTTAATTTCAGCTCAGGTCATGATCCCTGAGTTGTAGGATCAAGCTTCACCTTGATCAAGTTGTGGGATCAAGTCTCCCCGTTGAGTGTGGAGACTGCTTGGGATTCTCTCTCCTCCTCTGCCCCTCTCCCCGGGTTATGCATGTTCTCTCTCTTTCTCAAATTAAAAACAATATAAAATAAATAAAAATTTTTAAAAAGTACTGATTTTTGAAAACTGCACACGTTTTGAAAAAATTATTAAGGTTAAGTATTTTCCTGCTTCATATTTCACTTCCTGGAAAAAATTAGCCCCCAACTCCCACCACTCTCTGGTATTCCCTGTTTGTTTTTTTTTTTAAGTTTATTTATTTTTGAGAGAGAGAGAGAGAGAGAGAACAAACTAGGGAGGGGCAGAGAGAGAGAGCTGGACATCTACTCCCCCCTCAGGAATCTGACTAATGATCTGTTACATTCTTAAGAGGAACCTTAAGCCTGAGGGGGTATGTTGTGGTCAGGCACCTCGGCATTGTTCCAAAATAAGTTTTTCCCCACCCTGTGACCTCAGGTCTTATCCTTTCCCTCTCTGCCTATTTTATCCTATGTTTTCCTATCATAACTTGGTGCCCAGGGTCAACCAGAGGCTAATAATGACAAACTTTCAGCCAGTTCTCACTTCAACTATTTTTTGAAAGTAATGAAAAATGCAGTGTACATATGACGATGCAGGGGAGGAATAAGATAGGAGAGAGGATTTTTTCAGAGAAAAATCAATCAGAAAGCTAAAAAGAATATACAGTCAAGGAAAGTACCAGAAAGCCCAAACCACACATACTGTAGAAGAATAAAACAGAATGTGAGAAGTTCTGTTTTGTTTTGTTTTTAAATAAAAAATTGTCTTCCTTGGTTGAAAAGGGAAACCTGGCCTCCAGGCAATAGGAGATCTTCTAAACATAAAGAAAACTGGGATTACCAAAGTAATTTGAAAAATGTCACCTTTAAAAATTGTACTGTAATGACCATTTCTGGGGGGGGGAGCTCCATGTCTCATTTTAATTATAAATCTGACAGGGGCAATACAGAGGCTTCTGAACAAGATTTATGATAAAAGGACCAAGAAGCAGCTTATCATGCTCAACATGTATGTCTCCCAAAGGTAGGTGAAACCTGTTTCCATTACACATTTACGCAATAGAGCATCAAAGAAGTAATGTGGACAGATGGAAAGTTACTTGACTAAAGGAAAGAGCAAGTAGAAGTTTCTATATTAACTCAAACATGAAACAGTATAATGCAGCCATAAGAACTTAGATACTGGTGTCAGAATGCCTAGATTCAAATAGTCACTAAGTGATTTATGTGTTGTAAGCCTTATACTCAACTATCTTTGTTCCCAGTTCTCCAATGAGAAAATAAATATTATAGTATGTACCTGACAGGGCTGTCATAAACATTACATAAGAACAAGTATGTTAACCATTTAACTAAATTCCTGATAAAGAGATAATTATAATGAAAAGTAGCTATGGTGATGATATGATTTCTTTTAGTTGAAGATAAAATTTCTGGAATTTCTATTCCTCTTATTTTTTAGATTGTAAGTCATATAAGTATTAGGAAACACACAAAAAAAGATTTTATTTTTGCTTCAGTCTGTATATGCTAACCATTCTACACCTATATTGTAAGCAATTTGTGCCTTAAATTTAGACAAAATATCTAGACATTATCATTTTTTAATATTCGAGGTATTTCCTACATCAATAAATAGAAGGCACCTGATAAATCTGTTTAATGACAGGAGGAAGAAAAAGAGGCAGGGAGAAAGTGAGAGAGGAAAAGTGAATTGACATTAATCCAAAGTATTTAATGTATGTAAACAAACAAACAAACAGAAAACAACTGCATATGTAAGAGTTACCCTAAGATTTTATATGAATTCTGAAGAGCCTACATTAGCTATGAGCATGGATTAAAGCCAGGCAGGTAAGTAACATAGATTGTCTTTACTAATACTGTATTGACAAAGCCATATATTAGAGAATATCTTATTCACATTTATTTATTTAAAAAAAATTTAACATTTATTTATTTTTGAGAGAGAGAGAGAGAACGAGCAATCAAGCGTGAGCAGCAGAGCGGTAGAGAGAGACAGAAACACAGAATCTGAATCAGGCTATGCACGGAGCCCAATGTGGGGCTAGAACTCATGAGCCATTAAATCATTACCTGAGCCGAAGTCAGAGGTACAACCAACTGAGCCACCCAGGTGCCCCATGTCTCACCCGCATTTAATACAGAACATTTCATAGCTCATCATATACTTGGTTCTCAGTTATTCCTTCATGGATTTATTTTAAATTTAAAAAATGTGAAACTAGATTTGCACACCTAATCTGGAATTAAGAATATAGTGGAGTTCATTGCATTACTATTTACTGGAAAAATCTATGCTAATTATTGATAAAATATATATCCCAAATTCATTATATAAGAATGCAGTAACATTTCCTCCTGCTTGTAGCCTAAAAGGCAGGTGACTCAAATGAGAAGATTCATCTTATACATATGTTTTTCAAACATTTTTGGTATGAAATATTACTGGGAAGCCTGTAAAGCAGCTAAAAGTTGATAGGCTAGATAGAGATGATGTGGGAGACCAAAACCTCAGTTAGAACAAGGAATCTTGGGGCTAAATTTGACGTCCTTTGTTTTATTCAAACTCCCTCAAAATTCTCTAGAATTCAACATGTATCTGGAGAAAATGATCAGATGGGAGCATTAGCAAAGGTATCCGCATAAATAACAACTCCAGATAAGTGTGAAGTATCCTTGAGATTTCTTTCCTGATGCCATGATTTTACTTTTGAAGTTATTTTTTGTCTGTTTTTATTTTAGATTTGAAGATGGTGAAGCATAACCAGGTTAATTTAAAAAAATGGAAGACATATTATAATTTCAATGGGAAAGACTGAAGAAAACATAAAAAAATAAAGATATGGTGTCGAGATGTTCATCTTTATTCATTCCCTGTTGAGATAAGGTTGATTCTTTTCTTAACTTTATTTATTCTGGGGAGGGGGCGGCAGGGGCAGGAGAGAGGGAGAGAGAGAATCCCAAATAGGCTCTGTGATGGCAGCATAGAACCTATGCTGGGCTAGAACCCACGAACTATGATATCATGAACTGAGCCTAAGTCAGATGCTTAAACCACTGAACCGCCCAGGTGCCCCAAGGCTGATTTTTTTTAAGTGGACAATAGAGAGGAATAGTTCTAATCCACAGAACTATGGAACTATCTTGATACAAAAACTTACCAACGGGTTGAGGATCAATTTCAATAGTGAAAAATATGTGTGGGTTAAAAGCATTCTCCAAATGCTTTTCTTCTCAAAGTTATTTGCACTGAAGTCTCCTAAAGATACTGGAAACCTTCGTAAGAGTGTGAAATAATGTGCAATGGGGGTATAGTTCTATTTGTGAGTCAAAAAGATCTTATCAATATTTTACCAACCCATCTATTTTTAATCATATAAAAACATGGCACAGGAGCCTTTAGACGGTGAGTACTTTTAGCAACTTAACTATAAGCACTTCCAAGCAGATTTTTTCAAAGCAAAAAGAACTGCAAATTGAAAAACTCTTAATATGCTGTTATTGAAAAGTTAATCCAAGATCAGTAAGAGAATTTTCTGTAAGACTCAAATTTGCTTAACAGACAAGGTTCTGTTTCAAGATGATGGAATAGGAAGATCTGGTACTCACCTCCTTTTATGGACACACTAAACCTAAAGCTACATATGAAACAGTTTCCTCAGAAAAAAATGTAAAAACTGGCTAAGCAACACCTACACTTATCAGGCAAACAACAAACCAAAACAAAATCCAACAAGTCGATGTCGGAGGCTGAAACGAAATCTCAATGCCTCCAGTACGGTGACGATCAGGAGGTAACTCCAAATTTGAAGATTCTCTCTGAGAAACAAAGGGTTTGAACAGCACATCAGGAACCTCAAACCCTCAGATATCTAACCTTGAAAAACAGTAGAATTGACATCCTGAAGACCTAAAGCAAACTGATAAACAGTTTTTCAAAAAATCATCCTTTTGGACTCACCTGCTCCAGAGACCAGTGCAAAAGCACTAACTGATAGGCGCCCAGATTTTGTGTTAAAGAGGCTCCTTTACTCACTTTCAATTGTCCGCCTGAGGGTTGGGCATGTAACTTAATACACATGTAGAGGGCTACTAGGATGCTCTTCAGGGAAGATGGCTGGTGGGCACCATTTTTATACTCTCTCTGCTCCACGGTATATGCCATCTTTTGACTCCAGCTTGATGTTACTTCTTGGAAAAGACTTTGTAACCACCTCCGGCAACCTGACTTTTCTGGCTGCTGCCCAAAAGACACCAGATTGCCTGGCTCCAGTGGCCTGCAGGGCTAATTACCTGGGGTCCCACAAGACTATACCTAACAGAGAAAGGATTCTTCGATAACTACCACTCCCTAGACACAGCAAGAATCAATAGTCTCAAGAGCCTAGGCTTTATATGAAAGAGGTTAATTAGGTTATCTTCATAGTGTTGGCCCGAGGGGCCGACTTCTAATTAAATACACATCTAAAAGGTGACTGTAATCCTTTCCAGAGATCTAAGGCAGCAGGTTCTATCTTCAGATTCCCTTTGGTCCCGTTTCAAGTGCCAGTGAAAGGGACCTTTTAGACTGGGGAATCATTATAAGTAAAAGAGGATGCTTGAACAATTGCAAAGGTTGAAGAGACAACTAACAACTAGGGCAGGGTTGAACAATATGGTTTGTCTCCTTACACAAAGCCACTCCTTCAAGACAGGGGGAGGTACTTAACTAGTAGAGAGAGAGAGAGAGAGAGAGAGAGAGAGAGAGAGAGAGAGAGAGAAATGAAAAAAAAAGAGAGTAATTGGATCTAAATTAAAATAAAAAGAAAAGTTTAGAAAAAAAAGCAAATATCTCAGGTTAGTGATGTACCTGATTAAGAGCTCAAAATAATTATTATAAACATGCTCAGTGAACTAAAGAGAAGAATGAACACAAAGAGACACAAAGAGACAGAAATTATAACAAAGTACAAATTGAAGTCACAGAGCTGAAGAATACAATAGTTGAACTGAAAAATACACTACAGGGGTTTAAGAACAGAACAGATAAAGCAGAAGAAGTGATCAGTGAACTCAGAAAAAGGACACTAGAACTCACTCAATCAGAGCAGCAAAAATGTAGAGAAGGAAAAATGTGAATAAAGCTAAGAGACTAATGGGACAACATCAAGCAGACCAATATTCACATTATGGGGGTCCCATAAGGAAAAGAGAGCGTGAAAGGGATAGAAAAAGTATGTGAAGAAATGATGCATGAAAAATTGCCTAACCTGCAAATGGAAAGAGATATCAAGATCCTGTAAGTCCAGAGACTTCCAAATAGACACACACAACAAGACGTGTTATAACTTTTAAAGTCCAAAGTGAAAGAACAGGATCTTAAAAGCAGCAAAAGAAAAACAACCTGTTATGTACAAACGATCCCACTACGACAATAAGCAGATTTTTCAGCAGAAACTTGTCAGGCCAGAAGGCACTGGCATGATATAGTCACAGTGCACAAAGAAATAAAATCCCACCAAGAATGCTTTACAGGGCAAAGCTGTCCTTGGGAATTGAAGGAGTGGCCAAGAGTTTTCCAGACAGTCTAAAACTAATGGATTTCATCACCCGTGAAAGAGCCTTAAAATAAATGTTAAAAGGGACTTTTGTAAGCTGGCATTAAAACATGCTAACTAGTAACAACAACAACAACAACAACAACAACAACAACAACAACAAGATAAATATAAACTAAAGGTGGTGGATTAAGCTTTTACAAAATTAGTATGAAGGTTAAAAAGACAAAGTAGTAAAAAATAACTAACCACAATAATTATCTTAGGAATTTATAAGAAAATGATGTAAAATATAACTCAGAAACATAAAATGTGGGAGTCAAAAGAGTAAATATGTAAGGCGTTAGAATTTACCCAAGCTAAAATAGATGGCTATAAATATGTTATTATATGTATGCCATATGGTAACCACAAAACAAAAACCTATAGCAGACACATGAAAGACATATGAATATAAACATACCACTAAAGAAAATCATGAAACCAGAAGGGAAGAGGTCAAGAGGAGAAAAAAATGAACAAAGGAACTGCAAAACAGCCAGAGAACAGTTAACAAAATTGCAGTAAGTGCACACTCGTCAATGATTACTGTAACTATAAAAGAACTACGTTCTCCAATCAAAAGACCGAGTGTCACTAAAGACACATCTATATACTGTCTGCAAGGGAGTCAAGTGAGATATAAGGAGACACACAGACTGAGAGTGAAGGGATGAAAAAAGATGTTCCACATAACAGAAGAGACTTAAAAAAAATAATGCAGTAAAAGAGAAAAATAGGCACTACGTAATGATAAAGGGTCAATCATACAGAAGGATATAACACTTATAAATATTTATACACCTAAAACAGAAGCAGCTAAATACGAATAAACTTAAAGGGAGAATAAGACAGCAGTAAAATAATAGTAGGAGACTTTACTCCCCGACTTTCATCAATGGGTAGATAATGGAATATTGATCTTGAGTGATGTGTTAGATCAGAACGACTTAACAGATATACACTTCTGTATCCAAAAGCAACAGAATACATATCCTTCCCAAAGGCTTGGGACGGATACATCTTCAGGATACATCATATGTTAGGTCACAAAACAAGTCTGAATCAATTTAGAAAGACTGAAATCATACAAAGCATCTTTTCTAAACAGGATAGTGTGAAACTAGAAATCACATACAAGAAGAAAACTGCAAAATTCACAAAAATAGGGAGCTTAAACCACATGCTACTGAATCACCAATGGGTGAAGTAAGAAATCAAAGATGAAATAAAAAAAATACCTCGACTAATTAATTAATCAAAAGGGAAAAACAACATACCATAGTTTATGGGGCACAAGAAAAGCAGTTCTAAGAGGAAAGTTCAGATTAGTAAATACCTACCTGAAAAAAAAAATCTCAGATAAACAACCCAGCCTTACACCTCAAGGAACAAAAAAAAAAAAAAAAAAAAGAACAAAGCCCAACGTAAGGAGAATGAAAGGAATAAAAAGATTAAAGTGGAAATAAATGAAATAAAAACTAAAAGGACAATAGAAAAGATTAATAAATTAAAGAACTGGTACTTGCAAAGATACACAAAATTGACAAATCTTTAGCCAGACTAACCAAGAAAAAAAGAAAGTGGGGAATAAATAAAATTAGAACTATAATAGGAGACATTACAACTGATAGCACAAAAATATAAAGGATCATAAGAGGTTACCATGAAATATTACATCCAAAAAATTGGACAACCTAGAAGAAAAGGATAAATTATTCCTAGAAATATGTAAGTACCAAGACTGAATCATCAAGAAATGGAAAATCTGAACAGATCAATTCCTAGTAAGGAGACAGAATCAGTAATTAAAAATCTCCCAACAAACAAAGGTCTAGGACCAGATGGCTTCAATAGTGAAGTCTGCCAAACACTAAAGAATTAATACTAATAATTTTTCAATCTCTTACAAAAAAACACAAAGCAAGGGAATATTAATAAACTCATTTTATCTAGCTCTCATTACCCTGATACCAAAACAGATAGCTCACAACAAGGAAAGAAAATTATAGGCAAATATCTTTGATGAATAGAGATGCGAAAATCATCAACAAAAATTAGTAAGCAGAATTCAACAATCATTGAAAGGAACATACACCATGATCAAGTGAGATTTATTCCAGGGATGCAAGGATGATTCAGCATTGTTAATCAATCAATGAGATATACCCCATTAACAAAATGAAGGATAAATATTATGTGATCATCTCAAGAGATCCAGAAAAAAGTATCTGACAAACATCAACATCCTTTTATGATTAAAAACTCTCAACTAAGTGTATATAAGGGAATCATACATAGATCATTATAAGTTACATGGGCCAAACCCAAAGCTAACATAATCTTCTATAATCAGGAACAAGACAAGAATGCTCAATCTTATCACTTTTTTTCAACTTAGTATTGAAAATCCAGCCAAAGCAATTAGGTAGAAAAAGGAATGAAAGTCATTCAAATTGTAAAGGAAAAGTAAAGCTGTCACTATTTGACAGGATAAAATATTACAGAGCAAACCCTGAAGACTCCATCAAAAAGCTGTTAGAACTCATACATAAATTCAGTCAAGAAATAGGATACAAAATCAATATACAAAAACTAGTTTTTATACGTGAATAACAACATTCAAACAAATTAACAATCCTACTAACAACTGCATCAAAAATTATACAATACCTAGGAATAAATTTAACCTCAGGGGTGACAGACCTATATACTGAAAACTACAAGACACTGATGAAAGAAATTGAAGAAAATACAATTAATGGAAAGATCTATAGATCCATAGAATCAATAATCCCTATGAAAATTCTAACAACATTTTTCATGGAAATAAAAAAGTCCTAAAATTTGTAGGGACCCCAGAAGACCCCAAAGAGCCAAAGCAACCTTGAGAAAGAAAAACAAAGATGAAAGTATCATCCTCCCAGATTTCAAAATATATTCCAAAACCATAGAAATCTAAAAAGTATGCAAATGGCATGCAAATATCGATCCAACAGAATGGAGAGGCCAGAAATAAACCCACACAAAATGGTCGCTTTATTAATGACAAAGATTAACCATGAATATACACTTGGGAAAGCATAGTCTCTTCAATATGGTGCTGAAAACCTGAACAGTCACAAGCAAAAAAATAAAACTGGATTACTAGCTTACATTATGCATAAAAACGAACTCAAAATGAATGACAGACCTGAAATCATAAAACTCCTAGAAGAAAACAAAGGCATTAAGCTCCTTCACATGTCTTGGAGATGACTTCTTGGACTTGGCACCAAAAGCAAACATAACAAAAGCAAAAAACAAGTGACACTACATCAAACTAAAAGGATTCTGCATAAAAAGTAAACCATCAACAAAGTGAAAATCCAGTCTACCAAATGGAAGATAATATTTGCAAATAATATATATGCAACAGGGATAATATCCAAAATATATAAAGAACTCACATAACTCTGTAGTGAAAAAAAATATCTAAAAATTGGAAAGAGGATCTTACTAGATGCCAACGTTTCTTCAAAGATGGCCATACACACGTCTAAGAGGTACCCAAAAAACTGCTTAACATAACTGATCTTCAGGAAAATGCAAATTAAAGTAATGCAATGAAGTATCACGTCACAAGTGTTAGAATGGCTAGTAACAAAAAGACAAGAGAGAAGTGCTGGCAAAGATATGGAGAAAAGGGAATACTTGTGCACCCTTGGAATATGAATTGGTGTGGCTACTATGGAAAACAGTACAAAGATTGCTCACAAAATTAAAAATAGAACTGCCATATGATCCAGTAATGCCACTTGTAGATATTTATCCAAAGATAACAAAAACACAAATTTGAAAAGTGCTAAGTTGCCCATGTTTACTGCAGTATTTTATTTTATTTTATTTTATTTTAATTTTATTTTATTATTTATGTATTTATTGAGAGAGAGAGAGAGAGAGAGAGAGAGAGAGACGGATGGACAGAGGGAGAGACACAGTGCTTAAATAGGGGAGGGGCAAAGCAAGAGGGAGAGAATCTCAAACAGGTTCCATGCTGTCAGTGTGGAGCCAGACCCTGGGCTTGATCCCACAAACTGTGAGATGAAGACCCAACCTGAGATCAAAAGTTTGATGCTTCAGTGACTGAGCCACCCAGGCGCTCCCACTGCAGCATTTTTTAAAATAATAATCTAAATACGGAAACAATCAATGTGTGCACAGATGGATCAATATATAAAGAAATTGTGGTATATACATACAATGGAATACTAACGAGTCTTACAAAATATTATTAATTCTTGACACAACAACTTGAATTATGAATGACATATTGTATATCCTTAATTTTAAATTTCCTTTCATTTTATGGCATACTATATATTTAGTCATATATTACAAGGAAGAAAGCATGAAGAGACAAGACTGCCACAAGTTCATATTCATTGTAGGTTCACTCCAATTACAGAAACAAAAAGAAGTACATCTCAGAATTAATGAAATGCAGACTCTTGTTTTGAATACCCCTAATTCTAAAGCACTGGTACATTATAATGGGTAACTAAACAAACATTTTAGCATGGTTTTAATTTATACTGCTTTACATGAAGAAGTAGGACATGTGTGTCTTTTTTTAAACTTTTTTTTTTAAATTTTGTTTTTAGAGAGCCAGTGGGGAAGGGGCAAAGAGAGAAGAAAAGAGAGAATCCCAAAAAGGTTCCACACCATCAGTACAGAGCCTGACGTGGGGTTTGAACTCACAAACTGGGAGCTCCTGACCTGAGCCTAAGTCAAGAGTTGGACACGTAACTGAATGAGTTGCCCAGGTGCCCTGTTTCCTCTTTATAGAAGAAGACAGGAAATGGTTATAGCATGTCATTTCCTTCACCATCACTGAGCATGATCAACAGAGGATGTGCATCAATGCACTTGTCACAAAATTGCTCTAAAGTTATCTTCTAATGGGAGTAGGTTTGTAAATATTTTATCGGCCATTAAATGGTATTATTAGCTGTTGTTTTACAATGGTGCCTAAGACTAATCAGCCTGCACTAAAAATTGATTTTTCTCCTCCAACTTGAGTAATTCTAGAACAAATTATACAAAATAAGAAAATACATTATACAAATAATCAAGCATCTCACTTTTTCTTTTTTTTCCACTAAATTCTAATATAATTTACTGAAAATATTCACTTTGGAGTCCAGTTTAGGCACAAGAATCTAAAATAATAGCCCATTATCAATAATTGCCTCTGTAAGGCAACCCGTACACATTTCTGTATCCTATGTTCCATTATTGGGGGTCTTTTTCAAAGTTCTATCTGTCCATTACAGTGCTTTTTAATGCTGTAATATTAACACTGTTGTTTAAGTTTTTAAGCTCTTAAAATCTTCTAAGATCACAATATTAGTGGCAGAAATTCAAAGTACTGTCACAAAAGCTAGCTGAGAAAGTCTGGAGGAACTGTGACCTTAGGGTATCTTAAAATTATAATCCACAGGTAACCAAGGGATTTATAACAGTTTATTATTCTGGAACTTAGGAGAAAACATGAAAAAGAAATTGAGTTCCCAATACAAGTTTGACCAAGTCACACTGTATTGTTGTTGACAAAAATTGTGATAAGCCATGATATCCAATTAAAATAATATCATTTCCACAGATCTCAAAAAGCATGGACAATATGAGGAATGGAATTCAAAATTGTAGATTTTAAATCAGAAGGTTTTTATGTCATTTAAATTATAAAGGTGGAGAATTTCCAAGTTGTATTAAGTTGAATTAAATACAAACAAGATTAACAGGGCAGTGATGGATAATTTTTGGGTTTTTTTCTTTAATATATAGGAAGAACACAGAAATAACTGAAATTAAAATATAATGAAAAGTTCCAGAATCTAGCATTATTTCATTATTAATGGAAGAAGGTAGAAAACTCTATTATAGGCAAGAGAAATCCAATTTCTGTCATCTTTGTGTTGATTCTCACTTGCCTTCTTCACTCCGTCAATTTCAGCCCCATAGGGTATAATGGTGTGCCTGTGTTTTATATTTGTTTTTTAACAAGATGTCTCAATGAGCCTAATTTTGTCTCCTTTGGTCATACTTTAGTAAAAGAACTATATAATTTAATATTCTTGGAAACTAGTTCTCTCATTCATGATGTAAAATTGTAACACTATTTCTAAAAATAAAATAAAATATATATACAATTCATATAAAGCCTTTTATTTATGAGTATTTATTGCTAAATGTTCGGACTAGATCTTGTCTTTGCTCATAATACAACCTTAAGTTTTATGAGAACTCAAACTTATAGACCCATAAAAGAAAACAAGAACATGCTTTAAGTCACTTTAGAGTCTATGCTTAAGAGAAATTTTGTTGGTAGTATTTTACACAAACTCTAGAATTATCTATAGCTTTTAGAAAATTAGGCATTATTTACCTTCTAATGTTATTTCTTCTTTATCAGTGTAATGAGTCTGCATGTTTATAGACTAATAGATCTGTCTTAGTTTTCTTTTTTTTTTATTTATATATGAAATTTATTGTCAAATTGGTTTCCATACAACACCCAGTGCTCATCCCAAAAGGTGCCCTCCTCAATACCTATCACCCACCCTCTCCTCCCTCCCACCCCCCATCAACCCTTAGTTTGTTCTCAGTTCTCAACAGTCTCTTATGCTTTGGCTCTCTCCCACTCTAACCTCTTTTTTTTTTTTTTTTCCTTCCCCTCCCCCATGGGTTCCTGTTAAGTTTCTCAGGTTCCACATAAGAGTGAAACCATATGGTATCTGTCTTTCTCTGTATGGCTTATTTCACTTAGCATCACACTCTCCAGTTCCATCCACGTTGCTACAAAAGGCCATAGTTCATTTTTTCTCATTGCCACGTAGTATTCCATTGTGTATATAAACCACAATTTCTTTATCCATTCATCAGTTGATGGACATTTAGGCTCTTTCCATAATTTGGCTATTGTTGAGAGTGCTGCTATGAACATTGGGGTACAAGTGCCCCTATGCATCAGTACTCCTGTGTCCCTTGGATAAATTCCTAGCAGTGCTATTGCTGGGTCATAGGGTAGGTCTATTGTTAATTTTCTGAGGAACCTCCACACTGCTTTCCAGAGCGGCTGCACCAATTTGCATTCCCACCAACAGTGCAAGAGGGTTCCCGTTTCTCCACATCCTCTCCAGCATCCATAGTCTCCTGATTTGTTCATTTTGGCCACTCTGACTGGCGTGAGGTGATACCTGAGTGTGGTTTTGATTTGTATTTCCCTGATAAGGAGCGACGCTGAACATCTTTTCATGTGCCTGTTGGCCATCCGGATGTCTTCTTTAGAGAAGTGTCTATTCATGTTTTCTGCCCATTTCTTCACTGGGTTATTTGCTTTTCGGGTGTGGAGTTTGGTGAGCTCCTTATAGATTTTGGATACTAGCCCTTTGTCCGATATGTCATTTGCAAATATCTTTTCCCATTCCGTTGGTTGCCTTTTAGTTTTGTTGGTTGTTTCCTTTGCTGTGCAGAAGCTTTTTATCTTCATAAGGTCCCAGTAATTCACTTTTGCTTTTAATTCCCTTGCCTTTGGGGATGTGTCGAGTAAGAGATTGCTACGGCTGAGGTCAGAGAGGTCTTTCCCTACTTTCTCCTCTAAGGTTTTGATGGTTTCCTGTCTCACATTCAGGTCCTTTATCCATTTTGAGTTTATTTTTGTGAATGGTGTGAGAAAGTGGTCTAGTTTCAACCTTCTGCATGTTGCTGTCCAGTTCTCCCAGCACCATTTGTTAAAGAGACTGTCTTTTTTCCATCGGATGTTCTTTCCTGCTTTGTCAAAGATGAGTTGGCCATACGTTTGTGGGTTTAGTTCTGGGGTTTCTATTCTATTCCATTGGTCTATGTGTCTGTTTTTGTGCCAATACCATGCTGTCTTGATGATGACAGCTTTGTAGTAGAGGCTAAAGTCTGGGATTGTGATGCCTCCTGCTTTGGTCTTCTTCTTCAAAATTCCTTTGGCTATTCGGGGCCTTTTGTGGTTCCATATGAATTTTAGGATGGCTTGTTCTAGTTTCGAGAAGAATGCTGGTGCAATTTTGATTGGGATTGCATTGAATGTGTAGATAGCTTTGGGTAGTATTGACATTTTGACAATATTTATTCTTCCAATCCATGAGCAGGGAATGTCTTTCCATTTCTTTAAATCTTCTTCAATTACCTTCATAAGCTTTCTATAGTTTTCAGCATACAGATCCTTTACATCTTTGGTTAGATTTATTCCTAGGTATTTTATGCTTCTTGGTGCAATTGTGAATGGGATCAGTTTCTTTATTTGTCTTTCTGTTGCTTCATTGTTAGTGTATAAGAATGCAACTGATTTCTGTACATTGATTTTGTATCCTGCAACTTTGCTGAATTCATGGATCAGTTCTAGCAGACTTTTGGTGGAGTCTGTTGGATTTTCCATGTATAATATCATGTCATCTGCAAAAAGCGAAAGCTTGACTTCATCTTTGCCAATTTGGATGCCTTTGATTTCCTTTTGTTGTCTGATTGCTGATGCTAGAACTTCCAGCACTATGTTAAACAACAGCGGTGAGAGTGGGCATCCCTGTCGTGTTCCTGATCTCAGGGAAAAAGCTCTCAGTTTTTCCCCGTTGAGGATGATGTTAGCTGTGGGCTTTTCATAAATGGCTTTTATGATCTTTAAGTATGTTCCTTCTATCCCGACTTTCTCAAGGGTTTTTATTAAGAAAGGGTGCTGGATTTTGTCAAAGGCCTTTTCTGCATCGATTGACAGGATCATATGGTTTTTCTCTTTTTTTTTGTTAATGTGATGTATCACGTTGATTGATTTGCGAATGTTGAACCAGCCCTGCATCCCAGGAATGAATCCCACTTGATCATGGTGAATAACTCTTTTTATATGCCATTGAATTCGATTTGCTAGTATCTTATTGAGAATTTTTGCATCCATATTCATCAGGGATATTGGCCTGTAGTTCTCTTTTTTTACTGGGTCTCTGTCTGGTTTAGGAATCAAAGTAATACTGGCTTCATAGAATGAGTCTGGAAGTTTTCCTTTCCGTTCTATTTCTTGGAATAGCTTGAGAAGGATAGGTATTATCTCTGCTTTAAACGTCTGGTAGGACTCCCCTGGGAAGCCATCTGGTCCTGGACTCTTATTTGTTGGGAGATTTTTGATAACCGATTCAATTTCTTCGCTGGTGATGGGTCTGTTCAAGATTTCTATTTCCTCCTGCTTGAGTTTTGGAAGAGTGTGGGTGTTCAGGAATTTGTCCATTTCTTCCAGGTTGTCCAATTTGTTGGCATATAATTTTTCATAGTATTCCCTGATAATTGTTTGTATCTCTGAGGGATTGGTTGTTATCATTCCATTTTCATTCATGATTTTATCTATTTGGGTCATCTCCCTTTTCTTTTTGAGAAGCCTGGCTAGAGGTTTGTCAATTTTGTTTATTTTTTCAAAAAACCAACTCTTGGTTTCGTTGATCTGCTCTACAGTTTTTTTTAGATTCTATATTGTTTATTTCTGCTCTGATCTTTATTATTTCTCTTCTTCTGCTGGGTTTAGGCTGCCTTTGCTGTTCTGCTTCTATTTCCTTTAGGTGTGCTGTTAGATTTTGTATTTGGGATTTTTCTTATTTCTTGAGATAGGCCTGGATTGCAATGTATTTTCCTCTCAGGACTGCCTTCGCTGCATCCCAAAGCGTTTGGATTGTTGTATTTTCATTTTCATTTGTTTCCATATAGTTTTAATTTCTTCTCTAATTGCCTGGTTGACCCACTCATTCGTTAGTAGGGTGTTCTTTAACCTCCATGCTTTTGGAGGTTTTCCAGACTTTTTTCTGTGGTTGATTTCAAGCTTCATAGCATTGTGGTCTGAAAGTATGCATGGTATGATTTCAATTCTTGTAAACTTATGAAGGGCTGTTTTGTGACCCAGTATATGATCTATCTTGGAGAATGTTCCATGTGCACTCGAGAAGAAAGTATATTCTGTTGCTTTGGGATGCAGAGTTCTAAATATATCTGTCAAGTCCATCTGATCCAATGTCTCATTCAGGGCCCTTGTTTCTTTATTGACCATGTGTCTAGATGATCTATCCATTTCTGTAAGTGGGGTGTTAAAGTCCCCTGCAATTACCACATTCTTATCAATAAGGTTGCTTATGTTTATGAGTAATTGTTTTATATATTTGGGCGCTCCAGTATTCGGCGCATAGACATTTATAATTGTTAGCTCTTCCTGACGGATAGACCCTGTCACTATTATATAATGTCCTTCTTCATCTCTTGTTACAGCCTTTAATTTAAAGTCTAGTTTGTCTGATATAAGTATGGCTACTCCAGCTTTCTTTTGGCTTCCAGTAGCATGATAAATAGTTCTCCATCCCCTCACTCTCAATCTGAAGGTGTCCTCAGGTCTAAAATGGTCTCTTGTAGACAGCAAATAGATGGGTCTTGTTTTTTTATCCATTCTGATACCCTATGTCTTTTGGTTGGTGCATTTAATCCATTTACATTCAGTGTGATTATAGAAAGATATGGGTTTAGAGTCATTGTGATGTCTGTCTGTTTTATGCTTGTAGTGATGTCTCTGATACTTTGTCTCACAGGGTCCCCCTTAGGATCTCTTGTAGGGCTGGTTTAGTGGTGACAAATTCCTTCAGTTTTTGTTTGTTTGGGAAGACCTTTATCTCTCCTTCTATTCTAAATGACAGACTTGCTGGATAAAGGATTCTCGGCTGCATATTTTTTCTGTCTAGCACACTGAAAATCTCGTGCCAATTCTTTCTGGCCTGCCAAGTTTCAAAAGAGAGATCAGTCACGAGTCTTATAGGTCTCCCTTTATATGTGAGGGCACGTTTACCCCTTGCTGCTTTCAGAATTTTCTCTTTATCCTTGTATTTTGCCAGTTTCACTATGATATGTTGTGCAGAAGATCGATTCAAGTTACGTCTGAAGGGAGTGCTCTGTGCCTCTTGGATTTCAATGCCTTTTTCCTTCCCCACTTCAGGGAAGTTCTCAGCTATTATTTCTTCAAGTACCCCTTCAGCACCTTTCCCTCTCTCTTACTCCTCTGGGATACCAATTATGCGTATATTATTTCTTTTTAGTGTATCACTTAGTTCTCTAATTTTCCCCTCATACTCCTGGATTTTTTTATCTCTCTTTTTCTCAGCTTCCTCTTTTTCCATAACTTTATCTTCTAGTTCACCTATTCTCTCCTCTGTCTCTTCAATCCGAGCTGTGGTGGTTTCCATTTTGTTATGCATTTCGTTTAAAGCGTTTTTCAGCTCCTCGTGACTGTTGCTTAGTCCCTTGATCTCTGTAGCAAGAGATTCTCTGCTGTCAGCTATACTGTTTTCAAGCCCAGCGATTAATTTTATGACTATTATTCTAAATTCACTTTCTGTTATATTATTTAAATCCTTTTTGATCAGCTCATTAGCTGTTGTTATTTCCTGGAGATTCTTCTGAGGGGAATTCTTCCGCTTGGTCATTTTGGATAGTCCCTGGCATGGTGAGGGCCTGCAGGGCACTTCCCCTGTGCTGTGGTGTATAACTGGAGTTGGTGGGCGGAGCCGCAGTCAGACCTGATGTCTGCCCCCAGCCCACCGCTGGGGCCACAGTCAGACTGGTGCGTGCCTTCTCTTCCCCTCTCCTAGGGGCGGGATTCACTGTGGGGTGGGGTGGCCTGTCTGGGCTACTTGCACACTGCCAGGCTTGTGATGCTGGGGATCTGGCGTCTTAGCTGGGGTGGGTAGGCAAGGTGCACAGGGGCAGGAGGGGCAGGCTTAGCTTGCTTCTCCTTAGGTGATCCACTTCAGGAGGGGCCCTGTGGCAGCAGGAGGGAGTCAGATCCGCTGCCGGAGGTTTGGCTCCGCAGAAGCACAGAGTTGGGTGTTTGCGCGGAGCGAGCAAGTTCCCTGGCAGGAACTGGTTCTCTTTGGGATTTTGGCTGGGGGATGGGCGGGGGAGTTGGCACTGGGGAGCGCCTTTGTTCCCCACCAAACTGAGCTCTGTCGTCAGGGGGCTCAGCAGCTCTACTTCCCTTTGTCCTCCAGCCTTCCAGCTTTCTGAGCAGAGCTGTTAACTTAGGACCTCCCAGAGGCTGAGTCGCGCTTGCTGTCGGAACACAGTCCGTCAGGCCCCTCCGCTTTTTGCAAGCCAGACCGGGGGCTCTGCTTGGCCGGCGAGCCGCCCCTCTGCCCCGGCTCCCTCCCGCCAGTCCGTGGATCGCGCACCGCCTCACTGCCCTTCCTACCCTCTTCCGTGGGCCTCTCGTCTGCGCTTGGCTCCGGCGACTCCGTTCTGCTAATCCTCTGGTGGTTTTCTGGGTTATTTAGGCAGGTGTAGGTGGAATCTAAGTGATCAGCAGGACGCGAGGTGAGCCCAGTGGCCTCCTATGCCGCCATCTTCCCTCTCCCCCCCTGGATTTTGATGTAATAGAAAGAATTTTAATATTATCCAACTCTGATTATGGAACAGAACTCTTTGGGAATACATTAGTCCTTCCTCATGCATCATTTTGTTTTCCATAGTTTCAGTTAATTCACAGTTAACAGAGGCCCCAAAGCAGGTGATCCTCCTTACGTCTTATCATCAAGCACTAAGTCACAGTGCCTGTGTCATGAACCTAACTTCTTCTCATCGCGTAGGCACTTTGTAAAGTTGCATCAACACAAGGAGGATGAATCTGGTACAGTATTTTGAGAGTGAGGTGTGGAGAGACCGCATTCACATAATTTTATTAAAGCATACTGTTATAATTGTTCTATTTTATTACCAGTTATTGTTGCTAATCTCTTACTGTGTCTACTTTATAAATTATACTTTATCCTATGTATGCATGTTTAGGAAAAAACATAGTATACACAGGGTTTGGTACTATCTAGGTTTCAGACGTCGACTGGGGGCTGGATGTCTTGGAACACATACTCTCCAGATCAAGAGGAATTACTGTAATGAGCTCCTCATTAAGAGGGGGTCTTTGGGGTAATAATTTGGAAGAATAAACAAAGAGGATTGTATATTTTGGCACCTATGTGCACAATCAGGTTGACCATTGTGTATTCAGCTGGCTAACATGTTAGGTACACACCAAATACAAATATGGCAGGTCACAGTAAGCACACACCTGGATCTTAACTTTTTAAGCTACACACACACACGTATGCACACACACACACAGTACATATAAGAGAAAAAAAAGGAGAGGGTGAGCAAGGGAAAGGCAGAACAAATACAATATGGGTTCTTTGAGAAAAAGCCAGCTTCAGAGGAAGGTAACTTTGGGGGCAAAATTATTAATTGCATGCTCATGTAGAGTATTTGTAAAAATTATTTACTTTTCTGGTTAACTTACAAAGTTAAAGAACTTCCCAGCATAATATTTTACATCATATAAAATATTTTATTGTATTTATTTTATTTTTCTATTGTTTATATTTTTAAATTAGTTTTTACTAAAAGTTACTGTCAAATTGGCTGACATACAGCGTGTAAAGTGTGTTCTTGGTTTTTGGGTTAGATTCCCGTGGCTCATTGCTCATATGCAACAGCCCGCACTTGTTGGGATGAGCACTGGGTGTTGTATGTAATGCTTCTATTTTTTTGGAGTGTGTTGTACATGTGAGAGAATGACATCCAGGACTATTACTAGAGATCATTTCTCTATTATTCCTGTAAAAGGGAACTCCTCGGTTTTCTGCAGAACCATATTAAGTGCATCTATCATTCTGTTTCTTCCAGGTGTCTGTCTGTCTGTCTCTCTTTCTCTCTATTATTCACTATACACGGCTGCTCTTCCTTCATACTAATGCATGGCAAGTACTCTATTTCATAAATCAATATAGCTTCACTGCTGATGAAAGAGCCTTGTGGCACTTCAGGGTAAATTTTCCTTTGAATAAGGGAGACATCAAGAGAATGCCATTAAAGCATTTCTCAGAATTTCAGTCTCTAAATTTCTAAGGGTGGGAGATTCTAAGAGGAGATCTATGTTAGTAATTGCAGATCCAATTATATTGTGGCACTAGAGTAATGAAAAAGAAAATTGGAAACATACAAACCTGTGTGCTCCTAAACGATGTGTTGAAATGTGAAAATTGTGCCTTACTGGTTAAGTACAAAGGAGAATCTAGAACTGGACATGCATTGCAGCATCCAAAGGAACCACTACTGAAGGAGTGTTATAGCAATTATATTTTATAAGTGAATTTCACATAATATCATCTTTAAAATGTTGGATTAATACATTTTAACCTGAGCAAAGAAATATTAGAACAAATCTAGGATTTTAGGAATTATCTGTCAACTTTGCAGCAGTTTCTTTTTACTACCAAGGGAAAGAATTGGAGAGGGTAAGCAAGAGAGTTTTGATGGATGCAGAAGTTAGCTTGCGTGTTTGACTTCCTTTTTGATAGGAAAAAATCTTTCCAAGACAGACAGTTCCAACCACCTGTTCAGTTAGATATTCTTTTTAAAAGTAAAATAAATTCCCTAATAACCAGAGCTTATCTCCAGGAAGGACATTGTTTCAAGTTGAGGACAGTCTTCCCATCTGTAAATTTCTTAGTTTCTTAGTTTCTAAATTTCTCCACAAACAACAGATATCATCACCATTCCGTTCTCTAATGTGCTCAATCTCTGTCGTCCTCTCCCAAGAACTAATAAAGGGACTAATAAAGAAAATATTTTTTCAAAAGTAGCACCATAGATGGGGGAGCACTGGGATGAAGAGAAATTACTCTCAAATGGTTCTTCTACTCCAAAGAGATGGGGTAAGGGCAAACACAAAATCTCTTCAAAGGATTATGCTCACTCTTGCCTTTGTCTTACAGCTCACATCATCCCATCTCAGGTAAAACCAGAAGAATATTCAAGTCACAGTGGCATTGAAACTAACTCCTTTCTATGGCCTAGAGCTGTAATTAATTCTTGAGTTCTGATTTTCAGTTGCATTAAACTCAGTCCTTGAGGACACTTTATTTATCTTATAATTTCTAGTACCTAGCAAATGATGCCCAGAACTGTTGACTGAAACACAACTGATTTAAGGTTGCAAATCCTTGAATAAAGAGTAAAAGGTACATGAGCAGCTAAATAATTTGCTTATGTAGCATTGTTTTTTAATGTCTTACCCTATAGTGTTTTGGTCGCTCTCAGCTTGGTGCATGTGAAGGACTATGGATGCATGTGGAAATAATCTGTTCAAAGGTCTTATATCCAGCAATCTTTCTCATGGAGAATTGGCAGATCCACCTATACCTTCCAAACAGACAAAAATATGAGCAATAAAACATTCTTATGTATACAGTTTTGTCACATTTTACTGTGGATAACATCTGAGAAATGCTTTCATTTGGCTTCTGCAGTACATTAAGAAGTCATATGCAAGAAATGAAAAGGCCTAAGATTTTAGATAAGATCCTCAAGGATTCAACTGATGCTGTAAGTAATTTACAATTATGCAGTCTGCATATCAACATCAGACATGTGCTTGCATGTAAGAGATCATAAGGGCATAGTCTTTCTCATGGGATTAGCACTGCCTGGATATAAGCAACACCCATGGCTATTACCAATTTTATTACATCCACACAGTTTATCTTCTTTAGCCTATCTGAAAAGGAGCAGGTAGCTTTCCCTTCTGTGGTGTGCAAAGGCTAAAAGCCTAGTATTGGATGGTGAGAGCTCAAATAGGTGAGGGAGGGTCACTGAAGGTCTATAATTCATCCCATGTGAAAAAATATCTTCAGAGGGATAACTTCCAGCATAACAGGTCATGACTAAATGTCTCCTATATAATTCCTTAATGTACCTTCTAGCTTTGCAGATGGAAATGACCAAATTATTTGGGTAAGATAATATTTATGTAATTATAGATAGAAAAATGATAAGGAATATTTGAAAATTCTATCATCATGAAAGGTTAAAAGGATTGAGATTTAACAGGTAGGATTAGACGTCACCCAAGATTAAAGCAATACAAAGGACCACAAGAAGACCCCTCTCATGCAAATAAAATTGTCCCTGTACCAGATTGCTCTGATGCATGAAATTCTGGTGATAAATTATTCCCTCCCTTTCTGATGATGTCTTCCTCATGGTTTTTATTGCAAATTTTACTCAGGACAGGTAACTCGTAAAACTCTCATATGACTTTTGTGATGACACTTGTAAAGTAATAGACTTAAGGATTAATACAATAGGGGTGGTAGAAGAAAAACCAATTCATAACAACTAAATTCCCTTATGGGAGATTTTATCTTGAGGTTTTAGACAAGAATAGTCAGGAGAAAGCTAGCCTGTCATCGACAACTCCAACTCTGGAACAAGTATTTTTACAATGAATTTACATTCTTTACCCTCACTTAAAGGCGTGGATATATTGCCATAGGAAGAATGGAAAGGCCAGGAAGAGACATGTCCTTTAGTTACTCGATATACTAATAATGGCAGTTAGGAGGAGAGGGTTGGAGAATGTCAAGGGGGTGTTTCTGGGGAAGTGGACTTACAGGTTGCCATTGGAAAATCATTAGGGGGTGTACTGGAATCAACATCAACGGAATGGAAAATAAATATACAAGTTTCTACAGAGAATGAAGATGGACAGCAATGCAGTCCGTCCCAGGAAGGGTTCAACCAACACTGCAATGATGACCCAACTGAGTTGTGAGGATTTCTGTTTGGGACCTAGGTCTTTAGGCCCCTGTAGCAAAAAGTCAGGGTGTCTCTGACAAAGGCCTACATTGGGGTAGGCTCTCTTCAGCGGAGTTAGAATTCTAAGGGTTCAAAATCTGTTACTCAAAAGTCTTTCCATCCTCAGGGAGATCAATTTCTCAGTTTTGACGTGGATCTGGGTAGCATACAAGAGGATCCACAACAAAGTTGTACTACTTTCTGCAAATTTTGCTAAGTTAGGCATTAGGATCCTTTGATAGAAATGTTCACTTTCATTTTTTTTTTATGTTCTCTTTTCAATACAATCTGTACTGAAACAAGATGTACTATTTTCCTATTCTTTCCTCTTTAGTGAACCCATACCCTGACACCCTTAATGTGTTTATTCAATGTCATCTCAAGAGCTAAATATTAGAGTAAACCACTTATATCTAAAGGGAAGATTAAATTATTCTACTTTAAAATGTCCATGCTACACCCACATAATCTACATATTTAATTCAATCTCAATTAAAATACCAATGGCACGTTTCATAGAATGGGAACAAAGTATTCTAAAATTTGTGTGGAACCACAAAAGACCTTGAATGTGAAAATTAATCTTGAAAGGTTTCACATTCCCTGGTTTCATACTATATTACAAAGTTATAGTAATCAAAACAGTATGGTACTGACATAAAAACAGACACATAGATCAGTGAGTTCACATGGAGAGCTCAGAAATAAAATCACAAATATATGGTCAATTAATGTATGAGAAAAGAGGGTAAGAATACATAATGGGGAAAAGACAGTCTTTTCACTAAGTGGTGCTGGGAAAACAGGATAGCTACATGCAAATCAATGAAATTGGACCACTTGCTTATATCAAACATAAAAGTAAACTCAGAAGACCAAAATAGTAGATGTGAAATCATAAAACCCATAGAAGAAAACAGGCAGTAATCTTTTTGAAATTGGCCTTACCAACATTTTTCTAGATGTTGCTTCAGGCAAGGGAAACAAAAACAAAAAGTAACTACTGGGACTACACCAAAATAAAAAGATTTTGCACAGAGAAGTAAAACATCAAGAAAATGAAAAGGCAACCTACCAAATGGGGCAATGTATTCACAATTGATACATCTAATACAGAATTAACACCAAAAATATATGCAGAAGTTGTACAACTCAACACCAAACCCACAAATAATCCATTTAAGAAATGGACAGAGAAAAAAAAAAAAAGAAATGGACAGAGGACCAGAATAGACTTTTTTTTTCCAAATAAGATATACAAATAGCCAAACACACATGAAAGGGTGCTCAACATCACTCGTCATCAGGGAAATGAAAACCCAAACCACAATGAGGTATCACCTCCGAGCAGTCAGAATGACTAGTATTAAAGTGACAGTAAATGGTAAGTGTTGGCAAAGATGTGGAGAAAAAATCAAGTGTTCTGTACTGTTAGTGGGAATGTCTGTTAGGACAGTCACTGTGAAAAACAATATGGAAGATGCACCAAAAATTAAAAATGGAAATAACATACGATGCAGTAATTCCACTGCTGGGCATATACCCAAAGAAAGTAAAAACACTAGTAACTTAAAAAGATATATGCACCTCTACATATAATACAGCATTATTTAAAATAGCCAAGATATGGAAGTAACCTAACTTTATCCACCGATACTGGATGGATAAAGAAGATATAGTATATATACACAATAGGATATTAGTCACTTAAAAGAATAAGAGTTTGACATTTTCAAGAACAGGGACAGACCTAGAAGATGTGAGTGGAATAAGTTGAACAGAGAAAGACAAATACCTTCTTATTCACTTACATGTGGAATCAAAAAAAGAAAACGAATAAACAAAGCAGAAACAGAGCCATAAACACGGGCAACAAACTGGCGGTTGCCAGAGGGGAAAAGGCAGGGAGAAATGGGTGATGAGAAGTGGGCGATACAAGCTTCCAGTTATGGAATGAATAAGACACAGGAATAAAAGGTGCACAAGGGGAATGGTGAATGGTGAATGGTGTCCTAATAGTGTCGTAGGTGACAGATGGTAGCTCCCGTGGTGGTAAGCACGGCATAAAGCACAGAAATGTTGAATCGCCGTTATGTATGTGTGAAACTAATGTGACACCGTGGGTCTACTCTACTTCCATAAAAAACGGGGAGGGAATCAAGTCTGGTACCTGTTTTTATTTTTTGTGGTTTGTGCATTGTGCTTTTCAGTGTATTCTAACTATTACCATAATGAGTCACTGCATCCCTTGTGTTTACTTTTCAACTGTTTATTTTCATTTACATGCAGACAGGTATGCCATAATTCTGTCACACTGTATTAGATGAACTGCAAGTATTAAAGTAGCTACTCTTTATGGCAGAACAGGGAGAGCTTACTTTGTTATGCCATCTTAGCTATAAATATGCACTGCCTACTCATTAGGTAACAATAAACAGGGCAGGTGAGATTTCTTTCGACAAACCCATGCCTTGGATTGTCAGAGAAAATGTAATATCCCGAATGTAATCTAGCAACTGTTTACTTTATATATGATTTATTCACTGATCCTCTATAAAGGGAAATTTTCACAGTGAGGTTTTAAAACAGTAAATCCGAAAAACAAAACCATCAGCTGATATCTCATTTTATGTGCTGTGTATGAGGATTTTAGAGAAGCGTGAGTAATTCAACAGAGTCAATTCCAAAGTTTCTCATAGATCCCATGGTTGGCTGTGGCTACCTCTACTACATTTGTTAGAACACTAAAATGATATATTTCAAAGACCATCACATGATGAATTTTGCCAGGTGGAACAGTGACTCTGACAAGTTCTTGATTCACAGTCCCAGAACACTGTTTACCGTCTTCCCCTGATGCTGTCATGTTTATAAGAATGACTCAACTTTGCGATTCAGAACTCATTCTTATTGAATTTACCAGTCTCAATTTTAAACTATGCCATTGCTCTATTATATTGCACTTTAGACCCTGCATATCCTTCATATCAGATATGTCAGGTGAATATTAAGTATATGAAGTATTTATTGGTATCATCAATTGTTGTCTGTCTTGCCCACAGAGCTGTAAGCCACGTTAGAAACTGTATCTGTTGCCCAACACTATATCCCCAGGGCCCAGGACAGGGCCAGGCATACAACGAGCAATTTCTGAGTAGCTATAGAATGAATCCATGAATATCAATTAACTCCTTAATGCACGGTTTATCAAATCCATTCACCGAAATTCTGAAAATGGGCTATACTTGTTTATCTTACCCAACAAGAAGTGGATAATAACACTCATAAATAATAAATATCTATACTTTCTTTACTCAGTTGGTATTCCCTTCAACCATTTATTTAACAACTGCTTATTTGAACTGAGTCTTTTCCATAATCCATGTATTCAACAGTAAGGAAAATACACTTTATCCCTGGCTCTCAAGAATATTACAGCCCATATGGAAGACAATGTTTAAATAAATATCCCTACGTAGAGTATTATGAGTGCTACACAAATACACCTATAAAAATTGTAGGAAGCTTTAAGAGTGTGTAAATGAAATGAACTAGGGGGATTTAGAAAAACCTGTGAAAAAGAAGTATATAAGCTGAGATCTGAACAATGAAATGAATTAGCAAGATGTGGGGTACATCTTCCCAAGCACCATGATGTATGAAGGTCTTGGGGCAACCAGCAAGGTTTCTACCTGGTACTGAAGAAACAAGTCAGGATGAAATGAAGCATGGCCACCCATTCACTCTGAAACTTGCAGAACGGCACAATGGAGGGCAGAGTGCCATGTGGGCTGTTGGGGAGGACCTTGCTCCTTTTTCTATGCTTCCATGTTACAGGGTTAGCATGAGAGTGGTTTGGGACTGAAAGAGAAACAGACTACTTGAACACACAAGCAGCTGAGCTCACTTACAGGGGTAGAAGGGCTGGAAATGCAGTCTACCCAGCACCTAGGGGCCCAATCCTGCAGGAAACTGAGTTCAGATGAAATCACTCTATAAGGACATGCTTTCTTTCCAAGGTAGCTTGTTGCCAAAAACCCCCCATAAATCACTAAGGCCAATGAGTAAGCACTTCTGTTTTTCTCACATAAAGGCAGTGGAGTAGCAAGGACTGTGAAGTACAGGGGAAAAAAACCCCAAACAAACAAACAAACCAAAAAACCAGACACTTGGCGACATGAAAAAAGTCTGGTGTAACTGAAGCAGAGACCGTGGAAGATTTTGATTTACTTCTATATTATGCATAAGGTCAAGTTCACTTTTAATCACCATCTATTCACATATTAGGGGTTTTATTATAAAAATTCTGTGTGCACTTCAAGATTTGGCTCAGGACAAAGTGGACATTTGAAACAAGCCAGCTTTTTCTGCTAGTTTTTGGTTTAAGCACTTGGCAATAAAAAAAACATACTGTCACAAGAGATTTTTATTAAAGTTCTGTATTTTTTTTAGTTTTATTTATTTATTTTGAGAGAGAGACACAGAGAGAGAGAGAGAGAGAGAGAGAGAGAGAGAGAGAGAGAGAGAGAGTGCGTCAGTGCCAAGCAGGATCCAAGCTGTCAGCGCAGAGCCTGACTTGGGGCTTAAACCCATGAACCGCTAGATCATGACCTGAGCTGAAACCAAGAGTCGGACGCCTGACTGATTGAGTCACCCAGACTTCCCTAAAGTTCAGTACTTGATGCATTAACTACCTTTGCTCATCCTGCTGCTTATGCTTTTCCAGAAACAGTGCTGCTGTTTAATACATCTTATGCCTGCTGGTTTTCATGAGAGCCTGTCGTCACCACTTTTGTTGCCTGGCTGGATCTATGTTACAGAACACTTACCATAATTCTTGTATTTAGGTACTGAAGTCGACTAACATGGCATATGCATGCTTTTAAAAAGGCAAACAACAACAAAGCACAGGATCCTTATACAACACAGAGATGAAATTAACAGGCGGGTGTTTTAGCCAGAGGCAGTGCATGGAACACACACCCATCCTGCAAACAGCACATTAATTAATAGTGCACTGATGCTGAATATCTTTTAATGTATCGAATGTATACACATAAAGCTTCCTCTGAGAGCTGCGGGACACATTCTCAGCCACGCTTGTACCTCCAGAGAGCTAAGTCAAGTACTTTTACATGGGGTGAATGCATTCTTGATTGAAAGTTGATGTGTTATATTTATAAACACTGACCCATACGTACAGGAAAATAGTTCCAGGACATTCCAAACTGAAATGTTTCTACTTCTTTGGACTCTGTTTTATTTCTCACCGTGACTTTGCCCCTGACTCAGCAATTCTCTCTCCATCCCTAGACATGTCCCAAGCCTTTCTTTCCCAGTATTTTATTTCTATTTCTAATGCTCAGTCTGCCCGGACAGTCAGACTGCTCCTCATAGACAGTACCGTAAAACTGGGGATCACAAACACAATTCACTCTGAGAACTGAACTTTATAGATCAACAGGGCTTCCTGAAGTGTTAAAGTACCATTTACCTGTGTTGTAAACTAGAGGGGGATTGGTAGCACAATGTGCTGGCTCTTCATCATGACATCAGCCACATACATTGGACATGGTGGGGGAGGAGTGATGATTTGTCGGGGGCAAAGTTCAGCACATGTAGGTAAGGAATAACATGGACTCTGGCATTAGAGAGACCTCAAAGTCTACTTCAGGAAAAGGTAGATGAAGAAATTCATACAAAACTGAGACTATGGAAACATAAAGATACTTGATTACATACAAATCTTCCTACAAGCATCCAGTCTCTGGAAGACAACAATCTGGAATAACCTCATGGAACGAGGCATTTTGCATCACAGTGAGAATCAGCTGCTTGAGAAGAGATGGCATGAGGCTCAGTATCCCTGAGGCCAACCTCTCAAGGAGACACCTTTTCAAGCCCCAGGCTGCTTAGATCAGCACAAATTAAGAGATTTTAACCAGTATTAAGTTTTAGTGATAACTGAGTGAATATAGGAAGACACTGTCCTGCTGCAGAGCCTTAAGTAGTTGAGTTCACCAAGAGAATCCCCCAGGTCCCTGCTTTCGATATTAGGATTTTCTTTGCCTGGGTCAGATTAATTAAAGTGTGAGGTCTTCAAGTTTTGTATGTGATCAGATCGTTTATGCAGAAGGGGGCTGTCTTACAGCATACCATTGCTTTATACTCTGACAGTATAAATAACATAGTGTTTTATATGACCCATAATTATATAGACTCCCTTTGAATTTACCATAAATAATCTAGACACACCAATTACACGCTCCTAAAGCGCACTAGAGATAAGGGCTGTCTGTCTCTACCGTAGAAATACCATTAAGTGAACTTGCCCGCAGGTCTGCCATTCGCGTATTTTCCCGCCTTGTCTGGGTCACTTTCCTTCTTTCATTGCTGGCTGCAACCTCTTGGTAAAAGGAGGGATTAGATTTCAAGCCAGCTGCTGACCATTTCCCTCATATTCTTACATTTCTTATAGGCTGGGACATAACTCGAAAGGGTTCTCTCCTCCAACATAATAAAACAAATTATCTTCTGATTTATTTTTTGGCATTTAAAACATGTGTACCATCTGGAAATTATTGTTGTTGTTATTGTTTTAAATACCTGAACAAATGCTATTAATGGGCAACCTCTATTGAACACTTGGTATATGCAAACAGTATTCCAACTAATGCTGGGAAAATTAGGCATTATGTCCCCCATTTGCACCTTGGGAAATTGGCACACACCGCATTAGTAACTTGCCCAAAACCACAAAGTGAAAGAGAGATAGCCAAGGTCATACACAAGTGATTTGGTACCATAGTCTGCACAGTTACGTATCAACTCACTTCAATTTGATTTAAATCCCTTGAACATACTAAATATGAACAAATCTGGGGTGCCAGGTTGGCTCAGTCGGTTAAGCGTCTGATTTCGGCTAAGATCATGATCTCGCACTTCATGATTCTGAGCCCCATGTGGGGCCCTGTGCTGACAGCTCAGAGCCTGGAGCCTGCTTCAGATTCTGTGTCTCCCTCTCTCTCTGCCCCTCCCCTGCTTGTGTGTGCGTGCGCGCTCTCTCTCTCCCTCCCTCTCAGAAAAAATTTCACAAATTTGAAAAAAATTAAAAATTTTTAAAAGAAGAAAAACTCTTAATAACACCTATTTATATGGATTCACTTGAGTAATAGGTTAATTTTAAAAGTGAGTAAAGAATCTCTACTATCTACTAACCTATAGCGACTTAATATTTTATGTAGACAATTCTCCAAGAGTGTGTATTTATTTGATTTCTTTTAAAAACCTATCTGGTAAAGTTTTCAGGTAACTAATTGAGGGAAACAAATACTGATTATGATTACTCAGGGTAACTACCATTTGACAGTAGAAGTGCGTTTTGGTAGTTCAGTGTTAACATACAAAAAAGCTAAGTCTATCACGATGACATTTGAGAAGCCATTTATAAAGGTTTGTAGAGGAGGAAAACATTCCCCAGCATGTTTAAAGCGGACCACTCCCTTTTGTTTTTCATAACTTTTTTGTGCCTTTTCTCCTAAAAAAAAATAAGTTTGCTTATTTTATTTTGTGAAAAACAATATAGACCAATAAATTACAACGCTGACTACTATAGAAACACTAAGTGTGTATTAGTCATGATGGGGCAAGTCTACCTAAACACCAGGTGCTATTCTGGATCCTCTGAAGAGGTTTTATTTACATAAAGCTAACCCGAAAGGAAACACAAAAAAATTAAACAACATCAACAGAAAAGCTTAATCTATTTGATGATCTCACATTATTTTTTTTTTCAACGTTTATTTATTTTTTTTGGGGGGGGACCGGAGAGGGACAGAGCATGAATGGGGGAGGGGCAAAGAGAGAGGGAGACACAGAATTGGAAACAGGCTCCAGGCTCTGAGCCATCAGCCCAGAGCCTGACGCGGGGCTCGAACTCAGGGACTGCGAGATTGTCACCTGGCTGAAGTCGGACGCTTAACCGACTGCGCCACCCAGGTGCCCCGACATTATTTCATTTTTAAATAAAGTTAAATACCAGATATACTTCACCCTTCTGTTGATTAGGTGGAATTGAAAAGTCCATTTCAAATGGTTAGAATGGAAATTATTTTTATATAAGAGGTATGGATCTATATGTATCATACCTGCATACTAGTCAATTATCCTACTATTATTAGTTGCATGCTAATTAAGCATTAAACTTCATAATCATCTTTATGAAAATAACATATACTACAGATCCAGGATCACAAGATTCTTCGGCTGGCATAAAAATTTAAATTTCTGAATTTATTAAATTCCTAATTTGCATTAGTGAATAACATGTTTTCTTATTTTGATGATATGTTGTGGTTTTGTTGTTTCCACAGGTGATTTTAATAAGATATTATATTTTCTTAATATTTCTCTTTAAAGAGTAAGTTCCAGTGTTGCTTGATGGGATTTTTAATATTGCTCCAAACAATATCCCTTCTAATAATAGAGAAATTGTAATAACACAAGCTATTAAATCTTCTTTTCCAGGGTGCAGTTGTTGTATTCATTTTGAGCCAGTTGCAAATCTGCATTTTATTTGATTTTAGCTTTGGGTTATGTTGTACATTTTTTTTTTCTCTTTGATGGAATTGACTTTTTCCTAAGGCTCTTACCCTGCGTTAATTACGTTTCATCTACTGTGTACAAACATAAGACCTGATGAGATCAAATGGCTAGTGTGGGTGGGGAATGATAGAGAATTTCATCTCATCCCACAAATTTCAAACTCAGGAGTTTAACTCACTTGCTTGACACAGTAGAGATTAACTAAAAGGCAATTTGAGGTGATTCAATTTATTTCATGATTTGATAGTTAGCTCAATTTAGTACATAGATCCAGATTTATACACACTACACTGTAGCTATATTTTTCAAATGATCAAACAGATTAGTTATACTGGCTATAAACTAATTTTTATGCTGGTATTACTCATTAAATTCTTCCCTATCCCCTACTAGAATAAGATCAAAGAGGAAGGTGAAAGGGATTAGGGAAAATAAAGTTTATTTTCTACAAAAAAGGTAAGGTTGCCAAATAAACACAAAATGGGTTTAAAAAAGTATTTGAATATATTTAAGAAAACAGATGGATAATAATTTTATAGATCAATACAAATTTCAAACATTTACGATTCTCAGGTGTTTATTCACTTTCCAAGGTAGTTGCTGATCCCTAGTCTTTTTGAAAGACTGACAATAAGTTAAATATCCTCATATCTATGGTAATATATATGTGTATATATATATATATATATATATATATATATATATGATTATATATGTGTGTATATATATGTGTGTGTGTGTGTGTGTGTGTTTATTTTTAGAGACAGAGAAAGCAGAGGAGGGGCAGAGAGAGAGGGGAAGAGAGAATCCCAAACAGTCTCTGAGCTGTCAGTGCAGAGCCTGATGCAGGGCTCGAACTCATGAACTGTGAGATCATGACCTGAGCCAAAACCAAGAGTTGGATGCTTAACCAGCTGAGTCATCCAGGTACCCTGATAACATATATTTTTATTTTTCAGTTACAAAACACGTGTCCTTGTCTTCAAACAATTATAAAGGTCGGTTTGAATTTAATTTTTTTTTTTTTCTTACAGGAGTCATCTACATGTCTGAGTTTAATAATGTCGTTATGGAAGGAGTTCAGATTCCTTCTGGAGTTTATCTGGATGGGTGAAAAGAAAAGTACAAGAAGCAATAAAACTCCAATCAGTCTTTTTGTTTTTCCTTTTAGTTACAGAAACATTTAAAACAAATAGAATATGCAAGGTGTGCCCAGGTGGCTCAGTTGGTTAAGCTTCCAACTTCAGCTCAAGTCATGATCTCGTGGTTCGTGGATTTGAGCCCCACATTGGGCTCCGTGATGACAGCTCAGAGCCTGGAACCTGCTTTGGATTTTGTGTCTCCCTCTCTCTCTGCCCCTGTCCTGCTTGTGCTCTGTCTCTCATATGGTCACACTCTCTCTCAAAAATAAATAAACATTAAAAAAACTTGAAACAAATGGAATGTGCAGAAGAAAATGAAAACCTGTAGGTATATTAGCTTGAAGAATTAAAACTATTCACCTCAACTATGTTTTCAAGAGTATTCTAAAATAAACTGCAGGCATCATTACATTTCAACAATGAATACTTTCCTGTGAATCTCTAAAAAATAAGAACTCCTTTACATAATAACTGTGACATGATTAGCAGACATAACAAAAGGAGCAATTATCTTCTAACTATATCTAATAGCCAATCTATATTCATATTTTCTCTATTTCCCCCACTATCATCTATAGCTCATTGAAGTGATAATTATCCAATAATCTAACCCTTCGGTGGCCTTTTCAATCTGTTTAATGTTTTAATCTGTCTGTTTAGTGTGTCTTCCCTTTGACACGGGAATGAATGCTTTGCTCTGTAGAGGTTTCCTACCTTCTGCATCGGTCTGTTACAGTGGCATTTGACAATCCAACAACCTTTTATTACTGGAAAAATGGATGTTTTATCTTAAGACCCAAAGAGATTCAGGTTAAAATGATTTGGGCAAGATTACTGAAGAGATGATGCTGTACATTTCAGATTTCATCGTGTCAGGAGGCCTGTCCTGCTCTGTTCTCCCACCATTGGTGATGTTGAGATTTATCTCTGACTTAAAAGAGTGACAATAACTGCTCTTAGTGCAAACTTAGTTTTGTTCTTTATGAAGCAGGTAAAACTTACAATTTCCACTCAAATTCACCAGATAGTGTTTAAAGACGATCTCAGAGGTGATTCTGACTAATGCATGCATCAGTGACGCTAGCTTACTATTGCTTTAGAAGTCTTCAGTTATACGGATAAATTTGGCAACCCCTTTTGCCTTCAGTGGCACTGTGTGGTGTACAATTCCAACACGTGCTCTATCAACTCTGCACATATCTCCACTGAGATGATGAAAAAAAGACTATTAAGATATCAATATGCTGCCATAGCAATTTCTTTCTAGATATGCCTCCAGAAGCAAAAGAAACAAAATCAAAAATAAACTACTGGGACTAAGTCAAAATAAAAAGATTCTGCAAACGGAAGCATACAATAAAGAATAAATAAAAGGCAACCTATAGAAAGTGAGAAGATACTTGCAAATGGCATTATCTGATAAAAAGGGAGTTTCCAAAATATACAAAGAACTTATAAAACCCAACACCAAACAAACAAAAAACACAAAGTATCCAGTTAAGAATTCACAGAAGACATGAACAGGTATTTCTTCAAGAAGACAACCAGATGGCCAACAGACACGTGAAGAGGTGCTCAACATCACTGATCATCAGGGAAATGCAAATCAAAACTACAGCAAGGTATCACCTCACACCTGTCAGAATGGCTAAAATCAACAACATAGGAAACAACAATTGTTGGGACCCCTCTTGAACTGTTTGTGGGAATGTAAACTGGGGTAGCCACTGTGGAAAACAGTAGGGAGGTTCCTCAAAAAGTTAAAAATGTAATTACCCTGGCACACCTGGGTGGCTCAGTCAGTTAAGTGCCAACTTTGGCTCAGGTCATGATCTCCCAATTCGTGGGTTTGAGCCCCGTGTTGGGCTCTGTGCTGACAGCTGGGAGCCTGGAGCCTGCTTCCCAGTCTGTGTCTCCCTTTCTCTCCTGCCCCCCCCCCCAATTTGTGCTTTGTCTCTCAAAAATAAACAAACATTAAAAAAAAGCTTGCTTTGAAATGATAAGATAGATATTGTTGAACACCATCCATATAGTGATAAATAAAATGATCCCTTTTCTACTAAGTTTGTTGTCTGTCTGGTTTTCATTACCCTGAGACATTAGAAAACATTTTCAGAGTTGTTTTGATTTTTTTCTTATCAAGGGTGAATCTAAACATTGTTTTCACGTGCTTAAAGGTTATTGGCATTTCTTTAATTAAGAATGGTCTTTGACCATTGCGTGATCAGGAACTTGGACATTTTCTACTTGAAAACATGGAGGTTTTAATGAGTTTGTGAGATTAAGCTTTTTCCTGTCATAGAATTAGAAATTAATTTCCTGTAACTTTTTATTTGTATTTTGCTTATTTTTTAAATAAAAGTCTTTGAATTTTAGTATCAAAATAATTGCCATTTTCTTGCACAGTTTCTGGAATTCAAACAAAAATTTCTTTTCACTCAAGTTTATGAAAGAATTCAACCAATGTTGTTTTAAGTGATGGTACGGTTTACATTTTTAAATCTCTGACCATGTGGAAATGACCCTAAGATACAATGTGAGGTAACATTTTATAAACAGCTATGTAGGTGGCCCAACACCATTTATTAAAAAGTCTACTGTTTTCTCACTGATTTGAAATGTCACCCATATTAAACTTCTTATGTACTGGGCTCTCCATCTAGATTTGATTATTCAGGCTTCATCTTAGGTTTTGGTATCTTAGGTGTTTTAGGCAGTGTTACTCTGGTATTCCAACATTCCTCAAGCCTACTAGGATCTACTTAACACTTTCTTCCTGTAAGTTTAACATAATTTCTTACTGTCATATTTCCTATTTTTATATTGAAAATGGCATTTTCTCTTCCGCTTTGTCTTCAAATTGATAGTGTTTGCATACATGAAGACAGATTTAATTTAAAAAAAATTTAACTTTTTTTTTTGAGAGACAAAGTGTGAGTGGGGGAGGGGCAGAGAGCAAGGGAGTCACAGAATCTGAAGCAGGCTCCAGACCCTATTCTATTAGTACAGAGCCCAATGTGGGGCTTGAACTCATCAACCATGAGATCACGACCTGAGCCTAAGTGGGACACTTAACCGACTGAGCCACCCAGGCGCCCCTAGATAGATTCAATTTTATATCCTGTTCACTTAATGAATTTTCTCATGGTTGTAATAGCTTTTCCATGGAGTCTTTTCAGTTTTTCAGCTATACAAAAAAGTCATCTCTTAACCGAGTTACTTCCACCACTTTTTTCACATTTGTTATACATCAAATTGCTTTCTCTTGTTTGATTTCATTGACTAATATCTTCAGTGCGTGTTTAATTTTTTATATTTTACATATTTACATATACACAGAAATCTATATTAAAGATACAGAATAAATTATTATAAAACATGCCCCATGTGACCTAGTTGATGGTAATATAGCCACGCTAGCTTTCTAACTGATAAGTATTTGTATGATCTCTTCCACCACCCTTAACTTTTTGTTACTGTGATCTCTTAAAAATTTTCTCTTCCATATTGTTTAGTTCAGGTCTGGAGTTTCCATTTGATTCTTTTTCTTATAGCATCTACTTGTCTCCTCATTATGTTCAGGTTTTCTTTTGAACTCTGAACATGAAAAGCTTTATGTAAAATAACTATTTTAAGGTTTATGTCCACAAATGCCAACATCTCTGTGATTGTTGTTTCTATTCCCTATTACTGTTTCTGTTCCCTATGAGTTCCTCCAGCAACTGAAATTTCCAAGAGATAAATGCGGTTGTTGTTGGTAGTTTTCTCTATTATTTTATTTTGTATGGTTTGATTTTAATGTTGAGAGAGAGCACACTAGCTGAGGAAAGAGGCAGAGGGAGAGAGACAGGGAATCCCAAGCAGGCTCCATGCTCAGCAAGAAGCCCGGCACAGGGCTTGATCCCATGACCGTAGAATCGTGACCTGAGCCGAAATCAAGAGTAAGACTCTAATCAACTGAACCACCCTGGTGCCCCTCTACTATATTTTAAACCAGTTCTTAGCCTTAGCGGTTTTAGTCCATTTCCTTAATAGCTGCTTCTTCCCCCCCAGAAAACACACTGTGCCACACATTTTCCTTTCAATTCATCTGCTGAGATGGCTCTGAACTGTGCCTTCACACAGATGGGCACGGAGTTTGGATGGTGAACGCAATCACCTTCTTCAGGAAGTACCTTTGCTCAAGTTGCCTGGCTTCTTCTACTATTAAGGCCTTACTGTTCCCTATTCTTTTGTGCATCTATCATCAGACTTATAGCCCATCTGCAGGTAGTGACCTGGATTCTGCTGATCTCAGATATTCATTTTGCCACTCAAACTAAGGTTTATAGTTTATTGTCTGTATCATCTGGTTACTCCACAGAGGTAGGTTATATATATTTGCTATTATTGTTGCACAGTACCATTTTTTGAAAATTTGTGGACATAATTTGACTTACAACCTAGAACAAGCCAGAAGCTAATGTGGTCACAACAACTAAGCCTCAGTAAAAATACCCAAATATTACAAGACTCAACATGTCCATGGCTCATGCTTTAGTTTGGGGTAGAGTAGAGGAGAAAGCTGGTCAGGGAAGAACAAAAGATTTTCCTGTGGAAATGCAATAAAATAGATATGAAATAGCTCCATTATAACCTTGGGTTATTTGGGTCTTTTCATAGTTGGTATTTAACAGGAGTATGGTGTTAGATGCTAGATAGAAGTTCCAGAAAGCAATTGCACACGGTTCCTTGGTAGTTTACGCCCTGATGATCAATGGAGTTTAGTTCTGTTAAATAAATGATAGAAAATTGAAGAAATGGAAAGGATATTTATTCAATGTCTTATACATATTTGAGATTATACCAAAATAACTTGGGATAGGGCATAGTTTTTAGATTATTCTTTGGCATCCTGGATAATGGTTTTGCTTTATTAAAGCATCTTATTCTGAGAACATTAAGTAACAGAGCTGAAGATTATCATATCATGTGTCTCCTATTTGTGCCTCTGAAACTTAGACATTCCTGTTCCACAGAAGCAAATTACTACTATAGCTATTAATGTGAAGCAATTATTGAGTGTTTACCTATCTATGAGGTTGAACTTGTATTAATATTGTATTTATTTACAAATGAAGAAAGTAGGTATCAGAAACTTAATTTACTTAATACTGGTAATACTCCAATGTGTGCGACTCCAAAGCTAATAACCTTAATTTCTGCATTTCACTGCCTCTAGGCAGATAGTAGCAACCGAATTACAGTTCTATGAGCCCATAATATGAAATTACCAAGTTAAAATAAATTCTTTACCCGTGATGAGGGACCTTTTTTAAAAAAATTAAATTCAAGTTAGTTAATGTACAGTATATTCTGGATTCAGGAGTAGAACCCATCGATTCATTTCTTACATAGGACACCTAGTACTCGTCCCCAAAAGGGCCCTCCTTAATGTCCATCACCCATTTAACCCACCCCCCTACCCACCTCCCCTCCAGCAACCCTCAGTTTGTCCTCTGTATTTAAGAGCCTCTTAAATGAGTGGATAAAGAAGATATGGTGTACATATACACAACAGAACACTGCTCAGAGATGAAAAAGAATGAAATCTTGCCATTTGCAACAACATGGATGGAGCTAGAGGATATTATGCTAAGTGAAATAAATCAGTCAGAGAAAGAAATGTGCCATATGATTTCACTCAGGCGGAATTTGAGAAACACAACAGATGAACACTGAGGAAGGAAAGGATATGTCTCCTTTTCAAAAAAATCTTTTTCTTTTCTTACATGTTTGCAGACCATAAAGACAACCAAAGAGAATAAAGTCAAAGGGGGAATAAGCTAATCCAGGAAAGGACAGAATTTAGGAAAGGTAAGATGACCAAGAAAGCAGGAATCTCCAAGAAGAGGTCAAGCCCAGGGATCTAAACATAACAGACATAAGTAATATGCCTGAACAAGAAAGTAGAATTCTAAATTGGAGAGCTGACCTATGAATGTGCTCTTCCTTTAAAGTAGAGGTAAATGCAGGAATATTTTCCAATTTTGTCTATCAATTGTCCTTATATCCAGTTTTATGAACAGTCTATGTTTCAATACACGTTTCAGTATCCTAAAGAATCAACTACACTGTTTTCACTTCCAACCATTTTTTGAGTTCAAAATCTGGCACTGTGTGGCTTCAGAGGTATTATTCTCACTTGAAGGGCATGTTTTCCTAAGGTGTTGCTACTAGGTATGCTTACTTTATTTCAGAGATCCATATCGATGTTTAATATGGTCCTATTTAACAGGGCCCATGTTCTTCAATTCTAGTTAAATATTTAGTTGAGCTAGGTAAATGTTGGAGCAGTGACCATGTCAAAATTAAGCATGAAAAAAATGTGCAACTTATAGATACAACTATACATAATGCTATCAATTTAAAGCTACTAATTTGAGTGTTCACATCTATAATTTCTTCATAAGGATGTATTTAGAGATTCATAACAAAATTAAATACAATTTGTGACTAATGTGTTTTATAAAAATTAAAAAAAAACTTACCTACGGTAAATATAAAAAAATAAATATATTTAAATAAGGCACTTGTATCTTCCAAACTGATCATCTCAAACATCTACTGTGTGACATAATAGACTCCCTTAGTTAATAGCAGTATAATGAAGGTTTAATGGATGTCATTTTTCAGACATTAGGATTTTTAATTGCTTTTCTTTCAGCTTCATTAGCACAATGGCAACTGTTCAGTCATTGCAATTTTAAGTAGAAAACATCCCTGTAACTTTTTTTTTTTTTTGGTTTTAAGAAGTGCTTTTAAGTGAAGATGTCACACAAACTCAAGCTTTTAGACGCAGTGCCAAATAGCAGAGCTGCTAAAAATAGTATTTATTGTTTGGCTGTCCCAAACAAATCTTCCCGTATAATCTAAAAAACTTAACACTTTTTTACTCTGCAAATCACCTCTTCCTAGTTCTATCTCTTTGATAGCATGCCCATCATAGTATCCAACTCAACTCCTTACAATACTAAAGGTATGGTTGAGAGGGTCATGAGATTAAAAAAAAAATCAAAGAAGCCACCTTCTTAAGCCATAAACTATAAGGACCATTTATATTTAAACTGGCTGATGACCATTTTCCCTAGGCATCTGTAAGCAGCTCTCTCTACACAGATGAATACTGAGAGGGATTTTTTTTTTTTTTTTTTTTTTGAAACTGGGCTATGAGCACACTCTTTGGTACCTTAAATCTGTCACATGATAAGCCAAGTTAAATTCTCTACTTCCCAGGTTATGTGGGTTATTATAGCCCTGATTTTGCTTTTACTAAGTAGTTCAAGTTAGTTTTCAGACACAGGGATCCAAAAGCCATATTTACTGACCCAGTACTTTCAGTGAAGCGTCTCAGCTCAAGAAATCATAGTACACAGTAATCGTATCACTGGTAAATTTCTCAAAATGCCCGGGTTGGATGGAAAGGATCCTGCAGCTGAGAACACAGGATAGACTTCTCAAAAAAATTAAAGAATGACATTAGGTGACCCAGGTATTTTAATTTCTTTGCTATTATTCTCTGATTATAAAGCATTGCTAGATTGGTTTTACTAAATCAAATTTTACAACTGACCGACCAATTAACTCATTCAAAAAATTCCATGCAATAAAAAGACAAATTGGTTATTTGTCTAAATTTTCTACCTAATTTATCCCAACGATTAAATAATTTTAGGGCCCCAGAGGCCATTTTAGATGTTAAAAAAAAATGACTCTTTTGACCATGGGAAATCGCTTTATAGGCTGTTTCTGGAGCTTTCAACCTGAAAAGCTATTGTCCTAAAAGGTAAATGTGATTTTCTAGGAGACCTACTTTACTACACAGCTTAAGCATCAATCAAACTGGCATAAGTCCATGTGTGAAGGCCAGAGAGAAAAAGAAAGATAAAACTTAAAGCTAGAGGGTGTAGATGCGATTAACTTCACAGAAGATAGAAAATAATTTAACAACTAATGTTAACCCATTCTATATTATGACAAACAAATGAAATCTTCATGGGGTGACATGACTCAAGTATAACGAATGAAGCCAGTGAGAGAAAATGAATGACTGATGAGGAACCCAGTATGCACTTGATCATTTAAAATTGTTTGCTAACTTTAGCATTCTGTTATGTGGTACAGTTTACTTTTTTAACAGTGACATTTAATTATGTGTGTATTTGTAAGTATAAGTAGAAACATGAAAGTTATAAGAATTTATGGCACTGTATCTATGATTTTCTTTATGCTTTCCAAGAATAAACAGAGGCTACTCTTTTCGTTCTGTTGAATGGTCTTCCTTTGGTGCCTCCCCAGTCCGACAGGACTAGCCCATGGGTCCTCCAATGAGTATGTAGACAACCATGAAGAAATAAAGAAATTTTACCTCAATATTCTTAATTTTCCTGTCAATTTCTGTTTCTCTGTCTTTGTTCTTCTTCTTCTCTCTTTCTTTTAATTTTTTAATGTTTTTATTTATTTTTGAGAGAGGGAGAGAGAGAGAGAGAGAGCACGTGAGTGTGAGCATGAGCAGGGGAGGAGCAGAGAGAGAGAGAGAGAGAGGGAGACACAGAATCTGAAGCAGGTTCCAGGCTCAGAGTTGTCAGCACAGAGCTCGACACAGGAAATGAACTGATGAACCACGAGATCAAACCTGAGCTGATTTAGTTAACCGACTGAACCACCCAGGCTCCCTTCTCTTCCTTTCTTATTCTGTCTCCTGTCTGTATCCTTTCTTCCCTTACTCCTTTTCTGTTCTTGCAACTACATAAGCTGATTTTCACAGTATGTGATCAAGTGTTACATATGAAAAAGGAAACTGAGAGTAAGTTTTTTTTTTAATGTGTATTTTTGAAAGACAGATACAAAGCACAAGCAGAGATAGAGCAGAGAGAAAGGGAGACACAGAATCTGAAGCAGGCTCCAGGCTCTGAGCTGTCAGCACAGAGCCTGATGCAGGGCTGGAACCCACAATCTGAGGTCGTGACCTGAGCCAACCAAAGCTGGATGCTTAACCGACTGAGCCACCCAGATGTCTCAAGCTTTTCATTTTGTTTTTAATTTTATTTACATTGAGAGAGACAGAGGACAAATGGGGTAGAGGCAGAGAGAGAGAGGGAGAGAGAGAATCTCAAGTAGGCTCTGCACAGTCAGTGCGCAGAGCCTGATGTGGGGCTCCAACTCACAAACCTTGAGATCATGACCTGAGTGGAAATCAAGAGTCAGATGCTTAACTGACAGAGCCACCCAGGATCCCCAAGGCGTTTTTGTTGTTGTTGTTGTTGTTTTAGGGGCTTGCCCAAGTTAATAAAACTTGTAAATGACAAGGACCAAGGTATCTTCATGGGCCTTCCATACCAATGCAAATGAAATGTTACGGTGAAAAGTACAACTTAAAGAAATAAACTGTTCACCACATCATAGTAGCATTACATTGCCGTCACACTGGTGATCAAAACTCCTTTGAAAGCAGATTCTCCAACAGCACTTCATTCCTTGAACATCACTGTCACAGAATGCTCGGAAGGAGAATTGCTGACACAGAACAAACTTAAATACGTAACAGCTATTCACCAGTAATGACCCTCCCCATACTTTTCTCCCATTTATTTTGACAACTTCATTTGTCACCGAAAGTGTAAAGAAGGTGAATGAGATGGAACAGCACTGTCTAACTTGGAAAAGGAGGGTAATCTTGACAATGAAGAAAGGTCATGGATAAGCAGGTAATAGATACCTTTCGGACCACTATAAAAACTCCAGACAGAGATATGCAAAAATCCATTTTTATTCTTATTAATTTATTTAAATACTAAGTTATTCAAACCTCCTGAGGGATATTCTGCCATTCTGTCTAGGAAACCTCAAAATGTTTTCAAAATTGTAAGAAATTATTGCACTTCCTTAACATGAGAAAGTAAGTAGGAATACCAGACAGATCTATTGCTATATAAACTGTTGTCCTGGAATTATTTATAATGTAATACATTTGAAGAATTTATATCTCCTAACTGTCCTGCCAAGGCGACCAAGGCATGGTATATCTAGGGACAGTCCTGGCTTGCACCACTTGGTCCAGCCATCCTGCTGGGGTCACCCTGGCATGGTGTGACCTGGGACACCTCCCCCTTGTGCTCATGCTAGCTCCAAGCATGTTTCCCAGGTAGAAATAGAATTCCCCCAGCCTGTGCCTACTGCCGATTCCAGTCAGCCTCCCAAAACCAGTAAGCACACATGGTCTACACAGGGGACACTCTTACAGAAGGGCATTCCTTCAAGACTCTGATAGGTAGCTGTTCCTTCTAATTCATAGACACGAATACAGAAAGTCAAACAAAAAGGCAAGACAGGAATATGTTCAAAATGAAAGAATAAGATAAAGCCAGAGGGGAAAAAAATCTAATGAAATGGAGGTAAGTCATTTACCTGATAAAGAGGTCAAAGTTATGGTGTTACTGATGTTCACCAGACTTGAGGGGAACAAAATGATGAATTCAGCAAGAACTTCAAAAAAGAGATAAAAAGTATAATAAGGAAGCAAAGAGCTGAAGAATACAATAAATGAAATAAAAAAAATACACTTGAGAGAATCTGAAAGTCTGAGTAGTGGAAATTACCAAATCAGGGGAAAGCAATGTGAATAAAAAAATGACACAAGTTTAAGAGACCTCTCAGACAACATCAAATACACTAACTTTTACATTATCAGAGTTCTAGAAAGAGAAGAGGGAAAGAAAGGGGCAGAAACTTCTTGGAAGAAATAATGACTGAAAACTTCCCCCACCCGGGGAAGGAAACAAACCTGCAGGTCCAGGAAGCACAGTGAGTCCCAAACAACATAAACCCAAAGATATCCACACCAAGAAATGTTACAATTAAAATTGCAAAATTAACAATAAAGGGACAATCATAATGGTGGCAAGAGAAAAACAAATAGTCACCAAGAAAGGAAACCTGGTAAAACTAGTAGCTTATTTTTAAGCAGAAACCCTGCAGGCAAGAAGGAAGTGGCAAGATATACTTCATGGGCTTAAAGGGACACATGTACAAGCAAGAATTCTCTACCTAACAAGGTTATCATTTAGAATGAACCACAGTGACAGTTTCCCAGACCAATGAAACTTAAGGAGTTCATCACTCCTAAACTGGCCTTACAAGAAATGTGAAAGTTTCTTTAAGTAGAAACGAAAATCCCTTAACTGTTGATGAGAAAATATATGCAAGAAAAAAAATCTTACCGGTGAAGGCACGTATATAGTAAAGGCAATGGAAAAAACACTTAAAATGCAATTATGAAAGTGTAAGACAAAAAAAATGTCATATCATCGACCAGTAGTTAAGGGATATACAAAATAAAAAGATATAAAATGTCACGTCAAAGGCAGAAAATGTAAGGAGGAGGAGTAAAAAGAAACTGCTTTTAGAATAGTTTTGAACTTGGCGTGCTTGGGTGATTCAGTCGCTTAGGCGTCAGACTTAGGCTCATGTCATGATCTCACAGTTTGTGGGTTCAAGCCTCACATTGGGCTCTGTGCTGATAGCTCAGAGCTTGGAGTCTGCTTCAGATATTTGGTCTCCTCTCTCTCTGCCCCTCCCCAGCTCATGCTCGATCTCTCTCTCTCTCAAAAATAAATAAATATTTAAAAAAATTTAGAATACTTTTGAGCTTAAGTGACTACCAGCTTCTAATAGATGGCTATATGTATAGGTCAATATATATATAAACTTTATGGTAATCACATAAGCAAAACCTGCAAAAAAAATTAAGAGAAAGGAACCCAAATATGACACTAAAGAAAACCATCAGATTATAATCAAAGAGACCAAGAAGAAAGAGAGAAAATAATTAACAAAATGGTCATGATTATATACCTATCAATAATTCCTTTATATGTAAATGAACTAAATGCTCCAATAAAGCGTTGGGGAACCTGGATGGTTCAGTCAGGTAAGCATCCAACTTCAGCTCGGGTCATGATCTCACAGTTCATGAGTTCTAGCTCCACATTACGCTCCAGGCCCTGCACTGAGAGTGAGGAATGCTTGAGATTCTCTCTTTCTCCCCCTTTCTCTCTGCACCTCCCTCACTTGTATTCTCTCTCTATCTCAAAATAAATAAATAAACTTAAAAAAAATACAGGGTGGCTGAATGAACAGGAGACTCACAACAGATCTACTGACCTACATGGGCTGCAAGTGAAGGGATGGAAAAAATATTCCCCACAAATGGAAATAAAAAGAAAGCTGGAGTAGCAATACATGTATCAGACAAAATACTTTCAAATAAATACTTTAACAAAAGACAAAGAAGAGTGTTATGTAATGGTAAAGGAGTCAATCCAAGAAAGGATACAACATTTATAAATATTTACACATTCAACAGAGGAACATCTAAATATATAAAACAATTATTAGTAGACCTAAAGGGAGAACATGACAGTCATACAGTAATAGTAGGGGTCTTTACAACCCCATTGATACCAGAAGATGGAACATCCAGACAGAAAATCAGTAAGGAAGTAGTGGCTTTAAAACATTAGACCAGATGGATTTACTGGCTATATATACAGAACATTTCACTCCAAAACTGCAGAATTTATGTACTTTTAAGTGCACATGGAATACGCTCCAGGATATATCATGTTAAACCACAAAACAAATCTCAACAAATTCTAAAAGACTGAAATCATATCAACCATCTGTTCTGACCACGATGGTAGGAAATGAGAAATCAACTACAAGAAGAAAAATGGAAACACACACACACACACACACACACACACGTAAACACAGGGAGGCTAAACAACATGCTACTGAACAACCAGTGGGTCAATGAAGAAACCAAACAGGAAATACTTTGACTCAAATATAAAAACACAACTTCACAAAACTTATCAGGTGTGGCAAAACCAGTTCTAAGAGAAAACTCAGAGTGACACAGGCCTACCTCAAGAAACCAGAAAAACCTCAAAAAAAAGGAATCTACCCTTGGAGCTCCTGGGTGGCTCAGTCGTTCAAGCATCAGACTTCAGCTCAGGTCCTAATCTCATGGGTTCAAGCCCCACATCAGGCTCTGTGCTGACAGCTCAGAGCCTGGAGCCTGCATCAGATTCTTTGTGCCCCTTTCTCTCTGCCCCTCCCCCCACTCATACTCTGTCTCTCTCTCTCTTTCAAAAATAAACATTAAAAAAAATTAACAAAAAAAAAAAAGAATCTACCCTTACATCTAAATGAACTAGGCAAGGACAAACAAAACCACTAAGTAGAAGAATGTAAATAATAAAGATCAAAGCAGAAATATAAAAAGAGAAACTAAAAACACAAGATAAAAGATCAATGAAATGAAACATGGTTGTTTGAGAAGATAAATTAGTAAATCTCTAGGAAGATTCAGAAAAAAAGAGGGCCCAAATAAATAAAATGAGAAATACAAGAAATAACAACTTATATCACAGAAATACAAAGGATTCTAAGAGACAACTGTAAACAATTATACACAAACAGAGTGAAAAACCTAGAAGAAATGGATGAATTCCTACAAACGTACAACCTTCCAAGACTGAATCAGGAAGAAATACAAAATCTAAACAGACTGATTACAAGTAATGGAACTGAATCAGTAATTTTAAACCTCTCCCCAAACAGAAATTCAGGACCAGTAAGCTTCTTTACAGGTAGATTCTACCTGGTATCTCAAGAAGAGTTACTACTTATACTTCCCAAATTATTTTTAAAAATTGAAGAGGTAAGCATGCTTCCAAAATCCTTCCAACATGGCCAGCATTACCTTGATTCCAAAATCAGAGAGACATCAAAAAACAATAATAATGATAAGGCAAATTAAAGACCAATATTCCTAAAGAACTTAGACAGAAAAATTCTCAACAAAATACTAGCAAAAGGAGTGCACTTGTTGTGATGAGCACCGAGTATTATATAAAAGTGTTGAATCACTACACTGTACACCTGACTACTATTGCACTGTATGTTAACTAATTGGCATTTAAATTAAAAAAAAAAAACATTGAAAGAATCACATAACATGACCAAGTGGGTTTTATTCCTGAGTCTAAAGGATGGGTTAACATCAGTATATCCATCACCATGATGTACTACATTCACAAAGTGAAGGATAAAAATCTTAGTAGCAAAATGAAAAAGCAAACTACTAAGGAGAGAAGATATTTGCCAATAATATATCTGATAAGGGGTTAATATCCAAAATATATAAAGAAGTTTCACAAGTTAGTATTTTTAAAAGGATTAAAAATGGGAAGAAGACTTGAATAGATACTTTTCTAAAGAAGACACATATAGCCAACAGGTTCATGAGAAGCAGCTCAAAATCACTAGTCACCAGGGAAATGCAATCCAAACTACAATGAGAGAATACCTCCCAGCAGTCAGAATGGCTTTATGAAAAAGACAAAAAAAGAAAAAAAGAAAAGAAAAAGGAAAACAAACAAACAAGTGTTGTTAAGGCTATGGAGTAAAGGGAACCCTTGTATGCTGTTCATGGGAATGTAAACTGGCATAGCCACTATGTAAAACAGTGTCTTCTCAAAAAAATAAAGATAGAAATACCATGCGATCTAGCAATTCTATTTCTGGGCATTTATCTGAAGAAAATGAAAAACAACTCAAAGAAACATATACACCCATACATTTATTGCAACATTATTTATAATAGTCAAGATATGTGACAAACCTAAGTGTTCACTGACAGATTAATGAAAAAAAAATCTCACACACACACACACACACACACACACACACACACACTCTGGACTATTACTCAGCTATTAAAAAAAGAATAAAGTCTTGCCATTTGCAACACAATGGATGGACCTACGAAGTATTACACTAAATGAAATAAGTCACAGCAAGACCAATATCATGTTTTCACTTATATGTAGAATCTAAAATAAAAACAAATGAACAAAACAGAAACATAGTCATAATTACAGAAAAGAAACTACTGGTTGCTAGAAAGCAGAGGGTAAGCGTAGGGGGGATACAGGTGAGGGAGATTAAGAGGGATAAACTTCCAGTTATAAAGTAAGTCATGGGGATATAATGTACAGGATGGGGAATATAGGGAATAACATGGTAGTAACTGTATGGTGAGAAATGGTAATTATACATCCTAATGTGTAAAAATATTGAATTACTGTAATGTGCACCTGAAACTAACAGAATACTTTATGTCAATTATGTTTCAACAAAATCCCCAAGAATGTGTTTAAAATGACAGCCCCTCTAGAAAAATGAAATGTCAGCTATTAATAATTTCTATGAACTTTAATTGAGAAAATACTCATAACTATTCAGTGAAAAAGCAGAATCTAAAAAAAGTATATAGATGATATATAAAACCTAATTTTTTTAAGTGTTACACAAATCAGTAGAAAAATTTGGAGAAACAACATAAACTAAGATATGCTGTTAAAAATATGTATATTATTTGAACCATCAATTCTTACTTGGAAATCCTTTGTAGTTTTGCTGGGTTTTCCAGGCATTGTTTTGGAGTTTTGGTTTGTTATACTCACAAGTACCATACATATTAATAGAAAATTCCTTATAAAACAAATGCCTTTATTGCACAGATAACTTAGACCATTTTAATCCTAGAGAATTAAAAAGTCAACATTTAGAGACATAAAAGGGTATGAGTTATATGCACACTATAAACCTCACATTAAAGAATGTGAGAGTATAGCACAGACCTCTACTATAGGGCCAACAACTCTGAGAAGGAGGGTCATCACTGATTAAAGTACAAATCATGTCCATTCTGGTTCTAAGTACTTCTAATGTCACTTTAAAAAAAAAATGGTTATGTTTGAGAGAGAGAGGAGACAGAGACACAATGAGTATATGAGTAGGGGAAAGTCAGAGAGAGACACAGAATCCAAGGCAGGCTCCAGGATCCAAGCTGTCAGCACAGAGCCTGACACTGGGCTCAAACTCACTAACCAAGAGATCATGACCTGAGCTGAGGTCAGATGCTTAACCGACTGAACCACCCAGGCGCCCCTCTACTGTCACTTTGTAGTTATTGATTTACCTGCTAGTTAGATATTAATACATTTTTTTAAGATCTTATTTTGATGTGGGGTGCCTGGGTGGCGCAGTCGGTTAAGCTTCCGACTTCAGCCAGGTCACGATCTCGCGGTCTGTGAGTTCGAGCCCCGCGTCAGGCTCTGGGCTGATGGCTCGGAGCCTGGAGCCTGTTTCCGATTCTGTGTCTCCCTCTCTCTCTGCCCCTCCCCCGTTCATGCTCTGTCTCTCTCTGTCCCAAAAATAAATAAACGTTGAAAAATAAAAAAAAAATTTTAAAAAAAGATCGTATTTTGATGTAATCTCTTCAAACCCCACACTTAACATGAGGCTTGAACTGACAACCTGGAGATCAGGAGTCCCAAGCTCTACTGACTGAGCCAGACAAGTGCCCCACATCTGGTTTCTTTTTAAACTAAAAACAATAATAAAGGTATAAAATCAAATATTAGTCTCTTTATCCATTCTCCCCATCTCCCACAGGTAAATGCACTTAGATTTAAATTCTTTATTTTTCCTATAACTACAATTAATATGTTTTTACCCAGCTTTATTGATTAGATTTAGTGTGAATAAATTAGTTGCTGAAACATGAAAACACAATCCCATGAGTGATCTACCCATATCTATATTCTGGCATACCTTATTTTTTAAGTATTTTAGGAAATTTCTGATAGATTATGTTTTCTTCCAGGCTGAAATCTTTACCATATGTTCATACACATACATTCTGTTAGGAAAAATACAGGTAAAAATAAAATACTTAATCTCTCTGTTCAAAATAAGGGGGAAAACATCTTCTCCCAACTTCTTTTACTCAGATGTCTTGGAAATTTTGTAATTTCACATTTTTTTCTTTTTTTGACTGTAGAAAACCAGATAGGCCTTTTGTCAGTTCTAAAACGCAGAAACATTTATCTCAAGGACCAAGAAGCCATTTCTCTGAAATGGAAACATCAAGGACAGGAAGCCTAGGTTCTTAGAGGCGCCTAACCATTGCTCGAAATACCTAAACTGCCTTCTGCCATCAAGACGGGAAAAGTTTGTTTCTCTCTGGAGAAAGCCAAAAAGCGAACACAGGTGGTCATCCCCGATACTTGGTAAAGTTGAATCATCTATGTGTGACAAACGAAGCGGTCAAGTCCTCTTACTTGAGGACCAGAAGTCCACCTTGAAAAGATGTATTTACTGGATCATCTCTGTGTGGCTGTATGAGGAGGTGGGATTCATGCCTTTGCAGTCAGTCAGCTATAAGCCTGTTACATGCCTTACACTGTGGTTTAATGTTCATTCAAAAATACAAATGCTTTCAATTGCTACTATCTTTGTTGGGGGAGTGTTGGGTTGGAGGGTATTTCTCTTTTTTTCTATTTCCCAGGAACATGCGTGTGTGCATTCATACACACACACACACACACACACACACACACACACTCTTCCCATTTAATGTGTTTCTAAATTTGCCTTGCATGTCTTTTTATTTATATCCTTAATATGGGCAACTCCATTCATTTCTACGTACTCCGTTATCATCTGGAGAAATTCTCCTTGATGCTTTCCTAGCTAAGGCTTTAATAGCATGTTCATCCAGATCATACTTTAGGAGGTGGGTACAACACTACCTTTCAAGAGCACATAGCATTATGGGTAATCATACAAGTGTAAGTTACATATTGGCCCAAACTGCAAGCTGCTTCTTCATCAACTGATGAATTCAGCAAGGTTTCACTTCTCCGCACCTTCTTCTCTCCCCAACCTCGATCCTTGTACTTTTTTGCCAATGCAGGATACAGTCATCTGTTACAACTTCTCCTAAGTGTTTACTTTTTAAGGTTGTATACTTATTTTTTTAATTAATGTTTATTTTATTTTTGAGAGACAGAGACAGAGCATGAGAAGAGGAGGGGCAGAGAGAGAGAGGGAGACACAGAATCCAAAGCAGGCTACAGGCTCTGAGCCGTCAGCACAGAACCCGACGCGGGGCTGAAACTCATGAGCCGTGAGATCATGACCTGAGCCAAAGTCAGATGCCAAACCCACTTAGCCACCCAGGTGCCCCTTAAGGTTTTATACTTTTTAATAATGGTTTTGTGTTGTTACTTGTGAGTTATTTGTTTACTTTCAGTATTTTTAACCATTGTGGTTAGGTGATGAGAGATAGATTTTAGTGATACTACCTCATTCTCTTGCCATTATTCAAAAGTGTCAATAGAATTCATTGTGCTTTATTTTCCATATGAACATCAAAAAGACACAATGCTTTTCTTTCCTGGGTGGCACTAACCTTTCCCTTACTGCTCTTTGTCCTTTGGTGTAATTGAGCCAGCTCGACAAAGAACAAGAGTGTCTAGCTGTGATAAAAGATGTGTTTTATACAAATTCCTCTTCCTCAGATCTGTTGCTTCCCTTTTAAATGAAGCTAGTTTCCCATCAAAGAAAACACTCATTGTTACATGGCCCCCTCCTAGTTCTCCTGTAAATATACTCAATAATGACACCTTGTCCCTCTACTGGAGCACTTTCCATAGTTTGGCGGCACTGACTTCAGCACACCTCATTATTCTATACAGAAAGCTGGGGGATGGGAGGTCATGAGCGCACTGATTTTAAGCATTCCACAGTAACCTTTGCCTGATGCCTACAGTGTCTGTCTATGCTCTTTATGTGACAAAGATGAACCACCTCTATTAAAAAATATGCATCTAAAAATGTCTACATTATGTTTAATGGCCTAACATATAAATAATCATAAAGCCTGACAATATACAGTTATCATTCTATAAATCAAATACATAATAACTATCTTAGAATTTCAGACAGAAAACACTATTAAAAGTTAGCACAGGAATTACTTCCAAAGTTTTGAAACTTGCCTTCTTTATTTTAAATATATTTTCCAAGGTCAATGTTTTATTCTGGTCTGCTTTGTGTGTTTCAACCAAGAAGCAAATTCAAAGGAATGGATCTTTGGGAAAAAGTCAAGACCAAGTAATCTGTAAAGAAGTCCTTTTCTTCACGTTTGATACAGACGTACATGCCATTGGCTGTTGTTTATACAGTCAGAATGTCCATACATTGGCTCAGAAGTTATGATTATATGTTTGGGGCATATATTTCTGTATGCATAATATTACATGTCATTATTTTTATGATGCACTTAAAATATGACGTAATTACTATGGCAAAATGGAAATGCAAATAATTCATTGCAAATTTCAAGTTAGATCTGATCAGTCACTTATATAATCAGGACGGCTAAGTGACAAAAATCTGATCTTTCCAGGGTCAGATCACCTTCTTCACCTTTTTCCTCAACTTCACTACAGAGATGAAGTGTGTGTCCCTATTTGTTATTTTTTTTTTTTTACCTAAGATGTTCTACTAAATATATTAATTCATTCATTCAGTAAAGGTCACATGCTTATTTAATCATTTAAGCGCTGACTGTATAATAGTGAATTCAGTGAAGGCAGCTTACAATGATTAATAAGACTATTCTTAGTGAAATATACAGGTAATTAAAAATCAATAAAATACTTTGAAATAAAAGCAAAAAAAATGGAATCAAAGAGAAGCATGGGAGAATGAATTTAGATGTGGGTCGGGATGATTTCTCTTTGGAAAACACTCTGATGGAGACTTAGAGAATAAGTAATAGTAATACAAATGAAGAATAGTAAAGATTTAAGCATGTTCAAAGGGATGGACTGTAGAGAGTTTGGATCATCAGAGGAACAGAACAAAGGTACACCTGTCTAGATAAAGTGAGGAAAAGAGAGAAGAGTAGAAGGTTCTGTTGAAGTAGGCTGGGGTCAGACCATGCTTTATATACCATATACTGATATATTTAACTTGGAGAGTAAGTTAAATATTTAGAAACTCATGAATCATTCTTTCTCTTCTTTCTTTCATTTAAACACTCAGTGTATGCCTAAAATTGTCCTTGAAGCTCATGATTCCCGGGCATCTTTCTTCAACGTTTTTATTTATTTTTGGGACAGAGAGAGACAGAGCATGAACGGGGGAGGGGCAGAGAGAGAGGGAGACACAGAATTGGAAACAGGCTCCAGGCTCTGAGCCATCAGCCCAGAGCCCGACGCGGGGCTCGAACTCCCGGACCGCGAGATCGTGACCTGGCTGAAGTCGGACGCTTAACCGACTGCGCCACCCAGGCGCCCCCCGGTCATCTTTCTTAAAAGCCTGTATTCCTTAAGCAATAATTGATTCATCAAGGCCTCTCCTGGTTTCTTCATTCACTCGGTCTCATATTAGACCTGCCTTACTCCGTCTCCTTTCAATTCTTTAGAATTAATTGTTTGAAGTCCTATTTGCTAAAATGAAAACAAATGATAATAACCCTATATGGTATTCCATCTACTGGGTATTTCCATCTTATGATGTTTCTGAAAGTGCTAACATCAAGAAAGGAGGTATGTGAGAACGTCAACAAACTGTCTAGAGATACGAAGGTGATCATGTGAACAAAGTTTGACCTTATCAAATTATGTACATGGCCAACTTCTGTCCCTAGATTTAAGTGTGTGACCAGTGACATTTCAGCAAATCACATTTTAAGTAAAGTATATTGCCTAAATAACACTTTTTCCAGAAACACAAATCAAATAATAGTTTTAGGTCTACAGATCAGGAACAAATTGTCTTTCAGTTTTATTTCTTCTCCAAGGCAAATAGATTAGCATATATAAAAAAGTAAAATAGGAAAGTATTTAAAGTACTTCAATTGCTCAGGACACAGGATGGGAGGGGAAAAACAAACAAACAAAAAATCTCCTCGAAATGCACTATCCCTAAAAGTTGCTTAATATGTTGTTAGTATAAGAAAACATTACTTAGTTTTCAACCTTTCTTGAGATTCTGAGAGATATCATTGGGCATTCTTAGCAATATCACTTTTTAAAAAGCACAGAGAAATGGATTCATGACTTATTTTATGATTTACTGAGATAATAAAGCTACCAGAGAGGAATCCCTTGTTGTTCCAAAACCAAATATATTTATTTCTCTATTATTATTTTCCTTCCATTTTGGACATGAAACTCATTTTTTTTCCCTTTTCAAATATTTTTTTCGGTCATTTATCCCTCTACCCTATGAATAACTTCTCCTTCTATATAACCCCTCTTTCCCTCACATCTCTTTTCAGACAATTCCTCACACCTCACTGACACTGTAATCCAATCTGACCTACGTCTTCATCATTCCGCTGAAATCGCTCTACTTAGATGCTCTCGTTCAGTGGCACGGATTTATGTACCTCCTGCATGCTAACCCCAGACTCAAATACCCAAATACTTGCCTGGAATGCCAGTGCAGTATGAAATAAGTGCCTTCAGCTTAAGATATTAAAAGAATAATTATGGGAAAACAAAACAAAACAAAACACTTCCAATGTGTTGTGCCCCTGAAACTAGGTTAAAAAAAAAAAAAAAGTGAAGCCAGAACTAGGATTTCACCAATTTCATTTGGTGATAATGATAGAGAGCACAATTTATAAGCACTGGATTGTACTGTAATGCATAATTTCATTTGCACTGCGATATTAATATACTACAATAAAACACACTTAATAATTCAAAAGTGAGATGAAGCTATTTCTATGTACATGTATAAATACATATGTTTATATATATTAATTTATTCTTATATTTATGTATATTAGATATAAATATATTTTTAATAATATATACACTTGGAGAACAAAGAGATAACTGATATTATAAAACAAAATGACTTCTAGTAAAGGGGACAATATAAGGTATTAGTGTATTTAATGTATTGAGGAGTTGAACCAATTCATAGCTTATCAGTTATGGGACTACAGTTCATAAATCAGAATCTGAGGAATCGTGTTAAGAAATACAAAATATTTGATGTTCTCAATCCACACTCATACTCAGTATTTTTTTCTAGAATCCTACTTGTATACATATATAGCGATAAACAATCAGATTACAAAAATCAACAGCACACTCTATGTGGTAAGCAGATTTCTAAGATGAACCCCAAGGAGACATGCCCTTGTGTACCCGCTTTTGTTGTCACTTTCTTCCAGCTAATAGCCTATGGCAAAGGTGATAAAATAGTCACTCCCTTAATAAGTTACGTAATATGGCAAAAGTAATGGACAGTCACTATCGTGACTATATCGTATTAACTAAGACTCCCTCTTTGCAGACTGCAGCAAGAGAGGCTTTTGCTGGCTTTGAAGTAAGCTGCCAAGTTGTGAGAGGCACTGTGAGTGGACCATGCAGCCAGGGGCTTCAGGGGCTGCTAGTTGTGCAGAGCAGACCCTGGCTGACCACAAGCAAGCAAGGGAGACATCACTCCTCGAACTCTAAGAAACTGAATTCTGAAATTAACCCCAGATGGACCCAGAGCCCTGGGGAGGAATGCAGTACAGCTAACTCTGTGACAGAGGTCTTAGGAGACTCAGGCAAGAGGACCCGGTTTACTGGGTCCAAAATGAAATAATAACTGTGTGTTATTTGAAGTTGCTAAGTTCATAGTAATTTACGACCAGCAATAAAAAAATAATACAGTATACATAAGCTTTCTGCTGTGTCCCATAAACAATATTCCAAGTTTTCCCCTATGTCATTATGTTTTTAAATAAACATCTAATTTGTAATAAAATATTCAAACATATACAGAGGTCATACATTACCCTACCATGTTAGTATTGTTGAACATACAGGTTGTTTAAATTTTGCTTTTGTAGACAATGCTCTAATGAATATCCTTGTATAAATTGTTTTCTGTGCTGTATTAGTTTTGTAAGAGATTTGAAAGAGTAGAAATGCTGTGTATATTGGCAGGAACACATCAAGGATACTGAAACATAGTCTCAAATTGCCATTCAAAAAAGCTGTACTTTCATCAAAATAAAACGCTTCTGCACAACGAAGGAATCACTCAATAAAATTAAAAGGTAGCCTGTGGAGGGGCGCCTGGGTGGCTCAGTCGGTTAAGCGTCCGACTTTGGCTCAGGTCATGATCTCGCGGTCCGTGAGTTCGAGCCCCACATTGGGCTCTGACAGCTCAGAGCCTGGAGCCCGTTTCAGATTCTGTGTCGCCCTCTCTTTCTGCCCCTCCCCTGTTCATGCTCTGTCTCTGTCTCAAAAATAAATAAACGTTAAAAAAAAAAAAAAAGGTAGCCTGTGGAATAGGAGAAGATATTTGCAAATGACATATCTGATAAAGGGTTAGTATCCAACATCTACAAAGAACTTAGCAAACCCAACAACCAAAAAAAAAAAAAACATCCAGTGAAGAAATGGGCAGAAGACATGAATAGACACTTTTCCAAAGAAGATATCCAGATGGGTAACAGACACATGAAAAGATGCTCAATGTCATTCATTATCAGGGGAATACAAATCAAAATCATGATGAGATACCACCTCAAACCTGTGAGAATGGCTGAAATTCACAACACAGGTATTGGCGAGGACGCAAAGAAGGATGAATCCTCTTGCACTGTTGGTGGGAAGGCAAACTGATGCAGCCACTGTGGAGAACAGTATAAAGATTCCTCAAAAAGTTAAAAATAGAACTACCTTATGATCTAGCAATCACATTATTAGGCATTTATCCAAAGGATACAAAAATACAGATTTGAAGGGGTACGTGTACTCCGATGTTTATATCAGCATTATCAACAATAGCCAAGTCAAATGTCCATTGAGGAATGCATTGATAAAGAAGATATGGTATGTATGTGTGTGTGTGTATATGTATGCATACCATATCTACACATGTAATTGAATATTACTAAACCATCAAAAAGAATGACATCTTGCTATTTGCAATGACATGGAAGGAGCTAGAGTGTATTATGCTAAGCAAGATAAGTCAATCAGAGAAAGACAAATACCGTATGATTTCATTTATATGTGGAATTTGAGAAACAAAACAGAGGACCATATGAGAGGTGGTGAAAACAGAAGGAAACAAACCATGAGAGACTCCTGATGATAGAGAACAGATTGAGGGTTCATGGGGGGAGGTACATGGGAGATAGGCAAAATGGGTGATAGGTACTAAGGGCACTTGTTATGATGATCAACGGGTGTTGTATATATGTGATGAATTACTGAATTCTACTCTTGAAACCAATAATTGCACTGTATATTAACTAACTAGAATTTAAAGAAAAATTTGAATAAATAAAAATAAAAATATAACTGGGACCATTAAAAAAGCCAAACCAAACAAAAAAGCTGTACTAATTTATTTAAATATAATTTTAAAAAAATTTTAATGTTTATTTATTTTTGAGACAGAGGGAGACAGAGTGCAAGTGGGGAGGGGCAGAGAGAGAGGGAGACACAGAATCTGAAACAGGCTCCAGGCTCTGAGCTGTCAGCACAGAGCCCGATGTGGGGCTCGAACCCATGAACTGTGAGATTTAAGACCTGAGCCAAAGTCGGATGCTCAACTGACTGAGCCACCCAGATGCCCCAAAGCTGTACTAATTTATATGCCTTCTGAGAGTGAATAGAAGTTTACACCATGAAACCCCACCCATAATCAGAAAAAGTATATAAAAACGTATATACATCATAAATGTACACGCATATATATACAATTATATTAATGTCACTGTAATTGCACAGAGAGGTACAAAAGGAAAACACTAAATTGCATTTCTTTGATCACTACTGGTCTTGAACAAATATTTGACACATTGCCTGGATGATATTTAATTTTTCTTCTCAAGTATACTTTTTTTTTAAACATTTTTTAATGTTTTATTTATTTTTTGAGACAAAGGGAGACAGAGTGCAAGTGGGGGAAGGGCAGAGAGGGAGACATAGAATCTGAAGCAGACTGCAGGCTCTGAGCTGTCAGCACAGAGCCCAATGTGGGGCTCAAAACCACAAAATGTGAGATCATGACCTAGGCCAAAGTCAGACACCCTACTGACTGAGCCACCCAGGCACCCCTAAAGTATACTTCTTTTTTTTTTTATTTTTTAATGTCTATTTTTGAGAGACAGAGAGTAAGTGCGACCTAGCCGGGGAGGGGCAGAGAAAGAGGGACACACAGGATCCAAAACAGGCTCCAGGCTCTGAGCTGTCAGCACAGAGACTGACGCGGGGCTTGAGCCCATGAACCGTGAGATCATGACATGAGCTGAAGTCAGACACTTAACCAATTGAGCCACCCAGACGCCCTTTAGTTTTTATTTTAGACTTTTTGGAACAGTTTAAGTTCACAGCAAAATAAGAGGAAAGAACAAAGATCTCCATATGTTACCTGTCCCTACACATGCATAACCTCCTTCCTTATCAACACCCCCACCACGAGGGAGGTACATTCATTACTATCGATTAACTTGGGCACATCATGGCCACCCTAAGGCTATACATGTGCTATACATTCTGTGGACTTGAACAAAGGTATAATGACATATTATCCATCATTACAGTATCATACAGAGTATGCCCTAGAAATTCTCTGGGCTCTGCCTATTTATCCCTCTTCCCCTTATTATCAACCACTTAGTTTCAGGAGATTTCTTCTCAATCTACTCTTTTGGATTCTCTACGTAGATTATCAGGTCATGTGTGAACAAAGACCGTTTTATTTTTCCCTTCCATATGTGTATGCCTTTTTTTAATGTTTATTTTTTGAGAGAGAGAGAGAGAGAGGAGAGGAGGGACAGAGAGAGAGGGAGACAGAGAATCCCAGCAGGCTCTGCATTGTCAGCCTAGAGCCCAATGCGGGGCTTGAACCACCAGGAACCATGAGATAATGACCTGAGCCGAAGTTGGACGCTTCACCGAATGAGCCACCCAGATGCCCTATATGTATTTACCTTTTATTTCCTTTTCAAGTCTTATTAGATCAACTATCGCTTCTGCTACAATGTTATCAAAGAAAAAAATATATACTGCCTTGTTCCTGATCTCCATGGGAAAACTTCATCTTTCTTACCATTAAGTATGCTATTAGCCAGAGGTTTTTAGCTGATGTTCCTTATCAAGATGAGGGAGTGCCCCTCTACTCTGAGTTTACTGGCAGTTTTATCATTAAAGAGTGTTGGATTTTGGATTTAATACTTCTTTTAAATCTATTGACATGATTATGCAATTTTGCTTTTAACCTGTTGATGTGATAGGTTATATTTATATTTTCTTTTTAATAATGTTAGGTTACGAGGGACTCTAGATATGTTTAGGACATTCATCTTTGGTCACGTTGGCTTTGTTTATTGTCATTTTTATTACTTTTTTTTGTAAATAAACAGCTGTTTGACTTTAACATGTAGCAAATATTTCCATCCCTTCTTCATGGATTCATGCCTTTGTCTTCACAAGGTCACTGCTGAACTTGAAATTAATTATTCACAACTATATTTGATAAATTAATAATAACTATATAAATATTAGGCTTGGATGCTCTCTTTTCTTTTTTTTTTTTTTAGTGTTTATTTATTTTTGACAGAAAGAGAGTGAGTGAGCATGAGTCGGGAAGGGGTGGAGAGAGAGGGAGACAGAATCCCAAGCAGGTTTTGCACTATCAGCGTAGAGCATGACATAGGGTCGAACTCACAAACCGGGAGATCATGACCTGAGCTGAAATCAAGAGTCACACACTTAACCAAATGAGCCACCCAGGCGCCCTAAATCTCTTTTCTTTAATGGCTCTGGACATTTTTTGCAATGTGGTGAAGTTTTTGCCTTTGATTTTTTTTTTAAGCGTTTATTTATTTTTGAGACAGAGAGAGACAGAGCATGAATGGAGGAGGGTCAGAGAGAGAGGGAATCTGAAACAGGCTCCAGGCTCTGAGCTGTCAGCACAGAGCCCGACACGGGGCTCGAACTCACGGACCACAAGATCATAACCCGAGCTAAAGTCGGACGTTTAACCAACTGAGCCACCCAGGTGCCCCTGATTTTTTTTTTTTTAATTTGACTGTTTTCTCCCCACAGATATATAATTTTGATTTTTTCTCCATTGATTTTATATATATGTATACATATATTTTATGTATAATTATAGTTATGTATATGTATGTCTATACATTTTAATAAACTATTTAAAAATTCCCACATCAGTGTTATGCTCCCTTTATTATTTTTATTATATGCTTTAGAATCTAACTGACAAGTCCCCGTTTCCTCTCTTTTTCATATTCTTAGCTCATTGCAGTTTTATGCTTTTAGAAAAACTTCAGAATTATTTCATTAAAACCAAATGAAAATGGAATTGAGATTTTGGTTGAGATTATTTTATTTTGGTAATAAGTATGGTGTCTGTTCTAAATTCCACTCCTGAAACCATTATTGTACCATATATATATATCTTGGATTTAAATAAAATTAAAACAAAATAGATGCCTTTTACTAAGTTGAGGAATCAACTTTGAATTCAAGTTTTCTAAGATGTGTTATGGGACAGTGTCTTGGAAGCCATTTTCAACACCTTTTGAGGCAGAATTTTTTTTTTTTAATAGACCCATAGATGTGATCTAATTTATTAAATAAACCAAAGTGTTCTCTTCTTAATTCTGTCTCACAGGGTGTATCAAACTAGGATCTGACCTGCCTTACAGAATACTGGAGGATATTCACGGGCCAATAAATGAGTAAAGGCTGCAGAGGGGGTACTTAGCTGATGTTAGCTCTAAACCCCTGCTTAAAATAGAATGTTTCTTTCATCTATTTTAGGCACCTAGGTTTTTGTATTTTTTATGTTTGAAAATTTGTGTTTTATTTTTTGTTTGTTGCAAAAAGTGGACCTAAGATATGATTACTTTGGTTATTTCATTGTTGCCAACTTCTTAAAATGAATTTTGTAACTTTAATGTTACTGTCAATATTGAAACAATAGATCTAACATGAGAATTTCCTATTGCTTGAAAGCTGGAAGGGACAAGTTGGTAATATTTCAGCAGTGATTTCAGAAAAATCTTGTCTTTAAAACTCAAGGCATTATTAAAATATAATGAATCTGTCCATATATTTTAATGATTATACAGTTTATGTCCCTCAAATTACCCACTGGACATTTAAGAAATATTAATACAAAATCAGATATTCAGTTCTCCTGTCTGCCTATTAAAACCCCCTTTCAGCTCTAATTATAGTAATTTTTATTCTCTTCCATGCAGCATAGGAAACAATCAAGACAGTAAAAAGATAATATATGGTATGAAAGAAATCATCTGCAAACCATATATCTGATAAAGGATTAATCTTCAAAATATAGAAGGACAAGTCCTAAACCCATTGTTATACTGTATGTTAACTAATGTGGATCTAAATACAATTAAAAATTACATATAGAAGGGGATTCCTGCAATCAACAACAAATGAAACATAACCTAATTAAAAAAAGGGCAAGGGGGGGGGGGGGCCCCGGGGTGGGCAATCGGGTTGGGGGCCCGCCTCGGGTCAAGGCACGATCTCGCGGTCCGTGAGTTCCAGCCCCGCGTCAGGCTCTGGGCTGATGGCTCAGAGCCTGGAGCCTGCTTCCAATTCTGTGTCTCCCTCTCTCTCTGCCCCTCCCCCGTTCATGCTCTGTCTCTCTGTCTCAAAAATAAATAAATGTTAAAAAAAAATAAAAATAAAAAAAATAAAAAAAGGGCAAGGGGCTCCTGGGTGGCTCAGTAGGTTAAGAGACTGGTTCAGGTCATGATCTCGTGGTTTCTGAGTTTGAGCCCCAAGTTCGGCTCTGTGCTGACAGCCTGGAGCCTGCTTTGGATTGTAAGCCTCCCTCTCTCTGCCCCTCCCCCTCTCGCACTCTGTGTCTCTCTCTTTTAAAAATAAATAAACGTTAAAAAAATTTTTCTAATGGGCAAAAAACTTGACCCAAATCTTTTGGTAAAGAAGATACACTAACGGCAGACACACCAATGAAAAAATGCTCAACATCACTAATAATCAGAGCAGTGCAAAGAAAAACCACAATGATGCAACAACAGCCCAGCAGGAGGGCTATTATTAAAAAAAAAAAATGTACGCAAGGATGTGGAGAAATTGGAAATGTTGTGCCATATTACTGAAAACACAAAGGGGTACAGCCTCTATGGAAAATAGTATGCAAGTTCCTCAAAAAATTACAATTAAAACTACCAAATGACACAACAATCCCATTTCTGGGTATACATCCAAAAGAACTGAATCGGGATCTCAAAAAGATTTTAGGGTTTCCATGTTCATGGCGTCACTAAAATCCCAATGTCTGCTGACACATGAATGGATCAAGTGTGATATGGGTTCTGGTACAAGATGGTGACACGGGAAGATCCTGGAGTCACCACCTCCCACAGACACCCTCACTCAGGTGACAGCTACATATGAAACAATTTCCCAAAACAAAAACAAAATAAAAAACCCTCAAAAACCCAAACATCAAAACTAGCGGGCACATCAGGCAAACAAGAAAAAAACGTACGTACATCAAAGCAGGGAGTAGAGGCTGAACCAGGACCTTCCATAAGCTCCACTCTTGGGACAGGGACATAAAATGAGGAGGGAAATCAACCTGGAGCTTCTCCCTGAGGAGTGCAAGGTTTGATTTCAGTATCAGCCGCCCCTGCTTTCAAGACCTACACCTGAGAAACAGGTTCCCGAACACCTAGCTTTGAAAAACAATGGGGCTCACCTCCTAAGACCTATAGGCTTCAGAGAATTAAGAGGTAGCTCTTAAAGAGCCTCACACTTGGACTCACTCAGCCCAGACCCAAGGTAAGCAGCAGCTGATAAAGAGGCAACTTAATGTTTAATTGTATATTAAAGAGGCTTATTTGCTTATCTTAAAGCAACAGACAGGCAGGCATCTAATTTGACACACATCTAGGGGCCTCCTGGCAGGCTTTCCGTGGCACAGCTAGAGGCAACAGACCCAGGAGCCTAGTTTGCCTATGAAAGAGGCCTGTTAACTTATCTTCAGAGCAGTGGCCTGAGGGCAGGCTTTAATTAAACACTCACTGAAGGGCTGACTATAATCCTTTCCAGAGACCTCAGACCCGCAGGTGCTATGGTACCTGTTTCACCCTCCGGGCACCCTGCTTCAGAACACCACAGTCACATATGCATCTGGTTCCTCCCTTTGAAAGTCTGGTGTGCTGTTTTGACAGCTTGTACCCCAGGACGTCTCTTAATCATCTGGGTCTGGTGGCTAAGGGGGCTTATGCTCCTGATCCTACAGTCCTGTGCATATGTGCATATTATTAAAGCTGCTGCCTGAGGTTCTTGCTTTCAGTAAGTCTGAATTGAGGTTTTGAATGAGATTCCCCCTTTGGGACAATGACCAGTCTTAGCATACCCTAAACTATTGGGAGACATTGAAAATAAAATAAAGCTGGTGGGACAAATACAAAGGTGTGAAAGTCAACCGAGTTAGAGTGCGTGGTTGAAAAATAAAGCTCATCTTCTACACAAGGCCGCCCCTTCACATCTGGGAAAGGTAGCTGTTTCATATAAGACAGAAACCAACCACAGAGAGTCCGTGAAAATGAAGAAACAGAAGAATATGGTCCAAATCAAAGAAGATAAAACAGAAAGAATCTTTAACAAAACAGATAAAAGTGATTTACCTGATAAAAAGTCCAAAATAATGCTCATAAACATCTTTACTGTATGGAGAAGAATACACTAACACAGTCAAAACATCAGTAATGAGAGAACATATAAGAAAATACCAAGTATATATTAATGTTGGCAGATAATGACTTATGAAACTAGTATTAAAATTACAAGAGTAGTAAAAACAACTACAACTATAGTAGTTTAGGGATATACAAAATGATAAAAAATGCACAATGAAAAACATAAAACATAGGAGGAGGAAGAATAAAAAAGTTGTTCTGAACACATCGAAATTTAAGTTATCATCAGGTTAAAACAGACTATTGTATATTTAAGTATAATACTGGGAGTGTGAATAACTTGCTTGACGAGTGTTCTGCAAGACAAGCAAACATTTCTAATAAATTTTAACTTGACAAACAAGCAATGGCTTGCAATATGAGTCGTATGTGATCATGATCACAGCTGAACCAATGGTTCTTGAAATTCACTTTGATATATGAGTGCTTTGGATTACAAGCATGTTTCTGGAATAAATTAGGCTCGCAAACCAAGGTTTTACTGCAGCTCTAAGTCTTAAGGAAAATACAAAACAAAAGTTTTACATATACTCCTAACATTACATTCACAATACACATCTGACATGCATTAGACTATCATGATATTTCCATGTTCAAAGTCTACCCACTGTCTCCATAGCCACCATTCTGTTCTGAGCAGCCTTCGACAACTATGGAATTATAATACTAGTCTCCTATCCAATCATCCTGATTTCATCTTCTCTCCTCAGCCAGAATAATTCTTTTAAGTCAAAAGTCATATCAAGTCACTTCCTTGTTTAAAATTCTCCAATACTTCTCTTTTCAGAGTCCATGCCAAAGACCTTCTAGTGATATCTAAGATCTCACAAGATAAAACACAATTCTCTGATTCATCTCACTTATTTCAATCTAGCCATGCTGACCTCCTTGATGTACCCTGACTATGACGCGGCAAGTTCCCTATCCTAAGTCCTTGTACTGACAGTTCCTGTGGTCTAGAATCCTTTGCTCCCAGGTGCTAATTCTTTCACTTTGGGCCCTGACCATTTGAGGTAGTGCTGTTAGGAGAAGGGTAGGTTGTAGAGAAAGCCTTACCCAGGGAGCTCAGGTTCCCTATCCTCAAAAAATCTTCCACTAGGCTAATAAACACTAAGTGAAAAGCAAGACCACTGGTGAGTGAACAAATGTGGAGGGAGGCATGCTCTGATGTCCAGGTGCACTGACGTGGCTTCAAGTCAGGGGTGAACGGGAAAACAGAGAAAACTCTGCCAAACCAACACCCATCATTATCACAAGAAAACTCCAGAGGAACACTGTCAATGAGAAGTTTCTTTTTCTTTCCCTTGCTGCTTTACATCTTCACCTGCTGCCCTAAGGCAGGCAAGGGGCCAGAAGGATTTTGTCTATACAGGAGGAGGATCTACCCAAGGTTTTGGCATCTCCTACACTGGGAGCTGGTCCCGTCTTCCAGACTAGCCCACCATGTGGAGTTTTCTCCAGGATCCAGCACTGTCCTTAGGATTTCTCCCGAATATCTAGTACGGTCCATAACCCATAATTGGACACAAACTCCCCTTTCACCTGCTCTATCCGTGACTTCTACAATTTCCTGATAGACCGCATTCAATCTTCAGCAATTTCTTAAAACTCTTACCCCATTTTTTTCTCTATGCACTGCAGCCAGGTTTTCCTCTTTGCCCTACCATAGGTAAACTGGGACTTGTGTTTTATTTCTCTTTGAAGCTGCTTATCTTGCAATTTCAGATTAGCTATTTGCCCGGCCACATGACCTCACGGAAGCCGTTCAAGGACAATTATGACTCTGCTGATTATCTGACCTTTTTTTTCCTTTTTTTGTCAAGGTGAAACCAGGGCTCTTCCACCTTTCTATAAATTGGGCTGCAAGGATCTCATTTGGCCTCTTATTTCATCTATGAATATTGTTACGCTCCACAGTACAATTCTCGAAGCCTGTCTATAGAACAAAATGCTATATTCCTGAATGGGGAAACGGGTCTGACTTTCTTCATGTCTGCAAATTTATGAAAAAGATAATACATATTCAGCTTAATGAGTCCTTGTCAGTATTAATCAAAGTCACTTTCTTTTTAGGTATGACATAATAAGCTTCTGCATAGTTTTTCCGATTTATTTTTCTTTATCTTCCGGGTTTTCAGTCAAGTCAGTTGTGAGCTTCTCTCGGTTAGGTCAACCATTTCCTATTTTTTATTATATTCTATTTGTTTTCCTCTTTTTCTAACACAGAAGCATTTTATTCCCCAGCTTTATTCCCCAGTCTTGAGTTCTCTTGAAAACTAACGCAGACAAGGGGGCTCCTATCTTTACTCAACTGCACACTGAAGAAGCTGCTATAGATCATCAAAATTGTTTTCATCTTTGTGAGTCATGTTATTCTTCAGCAAGCCATCCCAAGTACCCCACATCTTACATGATATGCAATAGTCCTCATTCACTAGAAGTTCTTGAAAATTTAGAAAGGACAAAGAAAATAATTACTTAAAAAAAGAGACCCTCATTCAAATAAAATCATGGACTGAAAATAGTCTGTTTGGAGAAGTCAGGTTTTCCTTTCAGTCCATTTATCGTTCTTGTGCATAGACCATTGTGAGCAGGTTGAATAGTACTTAGAGGCTCAAAAGAGTAAGTATCAATTTCAAAGTCTTAATTCTGAGCATCATGCAAATCTCATTCCAGTGAATTAGTGGTAGAGAGAGAGCACACAAGCTGGGGAGGAGGAGGAGGAGGAGGAGGAGGAGGAGGAGGAGGAGAGAGAGAGAGAGAGAGAATCCCATGGACTGTTACCACTGTTAACACAGAACATGATGCGGGACTTGAACTCATAACATAAATAAATAAGTAAATAGAGTAACAAATGGTAGTAATCAAACCACAAAAACTTTTTAAAACCGTTTGAATATTTATTTTTTGAGAGAGAGACAGAGACAGAGAGAGAGAGAGAGAGAGAGAGAGAGAGAGAGAGAAAGTGAGCGAGCATAGTAACAAGCAGGGAAGGGGCAGAGACAGGCAGAGAGAGAAACCCAAGCAGGCTCTGCAATGTCAGCGCAGAGCCCGACATGGGACTTGGTCTCAAGAACCAAGACATCATGACCTGAGCTGAAATCAAAAGTCAGGCGCTTAACCTACTGAGCCACCCAGGCACCGTGCTTTATGGGTTTCAACTCAAATCATTAAGACATATTCTCTGGCCTGTTGGATGTATCCTAAACTCTCACATATTTCTGGAAGCAAGTCAATGAATAGACACTGAAGGATGAGGGGGCAGGGGTCTTCCAGATCCTCATTATAAGGGAAGCATGCCTGCATCCATTCTAGTTTTGTCTGTGTTGTCCCAGGTCATTTAATCTAGAAGGATTTAGGTACTCCCATACTTCAAAGGGCCCCAAGCCTGGTACATAAGCCCCTAAAACAAACCTTGATTATTTAACTCTTGCAAATGGATTACAGAAGATTACATGTAAAACTGGTCAATTTATGGTAGATTATGATTTATAAAGTACAGTTATCTGGGAAAAGAATCTATACCTATCACCCAAAGATCTGTAAATAAACATGTGGATCTGGTGTACCTCAATAGGTTATGGGAATTAGAAGAGTTTTTTTTCCCCCAGTTTTATAGCACAAAATAAACCGTAGTGCAGTTGTAATGGCTTATTTCCCTGGAGACTAAATCTCTGCACTCTTGGAATTCTGTTCAAACTCTTTTCGTGTTTGTTCCATTCAAGAGTCAAGCAGAATCATGTTACAAGGGAGAGCTACACTGTGTTTTGATAGTGCATGTTTCTAAATGGACATAAACTGATAAAATCGCTTTGTATTCTATGGCATCCTATTGGCTCTTTTTTTTTCTTTTATTTTTTTTTAACCAATGTTCATGGTAAGAGAAAAAAAAGGTGGAATATGTCATATTTTCTTTAAAAATCTTTTCTAACATTTATTTTTCAGAGACAGAGCACGAGGGAGGGAGGGAGGAAGGGACAGAGAGAGAGGGAGACACAGAATCCAAAGCAGGCTCCAGGCTCTGAGCTGTAAGCACAGAGCCTGATGCAGGGTTCTGACCTGTGAACCATGAGACCATGATCTGAGTCCAAGTCGGAAACTTAACCAGCTGAGCCACCCAGATGCCCTGAGGAATCTATCATATTTTCAAGGATGAGTCAGAAGGCACAAATATTGCCCTGTCCTTTTCTACTTTAATTTTTTTTTCTAAAAGCAATAGCCTCTATTGATATATCCCACATGAATGATGCCAATAAGATAATTTTGTTCAAAAAGAGAAATTAAGTACATCGTTTTCAATGAAACCTTTGTGCTTTAGGTAATGAGAAAACCCTTAAATTGAATGCATACTATCATGAAAATCTGAGAACAATTTTCAGTTTCTGAAGGTTATCTGTGGGTGTGATCTTTCAAGAGTATTAATGTATTAACGTCCAAGGCAATAATGCTGTATGAGAATTCAAAGTCTTCCACCATGTTCAAATGACTAGTCGGACATTTTAACCTGGCTTGGAGTCAGCCATAATTGCAGAGGTGCCATAAAGAGGAAAGGGACGCAGGTGACTGCTACCAAGATGCCATGGCATGAGGCTGAGGCTTTACCCAAGCGGACAACACTGTGGTCAAATAAGCTCACGCGAACAATAACTAATCAGCTCAAGTCGTCCTCACGGTTCTTCTTACATGCTCACCCTTACTTTAGACTGTCACTTCCAATGCCTACCTAGGCAGATTTTTTTCTCTATTAATTTCCTCACTATCAATAGACAGGATCATTAACCTTGATACATCCCCACTTATCTCAATGATATCAAATGTTTCATACCATAATTTGAAGAAACCAAGCAAGAGCATAATGTGACAATCATACTAGGAGGGGAAATGAATCATTTTTCTTTCAAGTTGAATAATAAGCGTGTGTATATATCATCTGTGCACATATATACACACACAGGTTTACTACAATGTACGGACAGCGTATATATTATATACAGAATATTCACAGTGCATGCCTTATAGAATAAAATATAAAGCATATTTCTACTATAAATATACCATGTATATTACATATACAATTTTATACTACACATACATTATACGTATGTATCTACCTATTTAAGATAATCTGTCAAACCACTTTTGTAAACCATCCTATGTCCAATCTCTTTTTAAATACACGGTATTTTTCTGTATGTGCTGTCTTTTAGAGGTACTTTCATTGCCTTTCTAAAGGTGGTTATTGAAAACCATCTTACTTTGCTAATATATATTAACTGATACTTGAGATAATAGATGACCTAACAGAAATAATTATTTACTTACAAGACAATGACAGTCATTTTTCCATCACCACACAGGAGGGAGTATGTGACCTTTTATTACATCTAAAATGTCAGAACCGTAAATTGATATATATGACACACAATAACACCATGTAATTTCACAGAGAAACATATCAAGATTTTGAAGAGAAAAACATCAAGTTCCTTTAAAAGCATCATGTAGGGGCGCCTGGGTGGCGCAGTCGGTTAAGCGTCCGACTTCAGCCAGGTCACGATCTCGCGCTCTGCGAGTTCGAGCCCCGCGTCAGGCTCTGGGCGGATGGCTCAGAGCCTGGAGCCTGTTTCCGATTCTGTGTCTCCCTCTCTCTGCCCCTCCCCTGTTCATGCTCTGTCTCTCTCTGTCCCAAAAATAAATAAATGTTGAAAAAAAAATTAAAAAAAAAAATAAAAGCATCATGTAAACCTTCTGGATTTATCTATAGTTTCAAAAGCCCACATTTAAGCCCTATAATTCACCACTCACTGTGTTAAATTTCAGGTATGCAATGATTAATGTTTTGCCCCTGCCCTCAAAGAGCACTTATTCTGGTGGGGAAAAAACTGACATTAAGACATAATTACAATTCAATCTCAAGAGCATTACAGAACAGGGTCAGAGAGAATGAACTTAACAACTCTAAAGGAGTCAAGGGATAAAACTTGTGCTGAGAAGTGGATGGGGATTTAGAAGTCCCCAGTCAGAAAAACCAGAAAAGATAAATGCAAATAATGAATGGAGGTGTGAAAGAGCAAGGCTACAATAGAGTCAAAAACTTAGTAGTTTACATTCTGAAGAAAATTGATGAAAGTTGCAGAATCTTGTTAAAACCTCTAAAACCCATCACAGTAAAATCACAGTAGTAACACAATAATTTTAAAGTTTATATGTAAAATATTTTGATTTTTTCCTATCATTTGATATGACTTTTGGTTAGATACGTTAGGCCAAGTAAGGAAATAGCTCTTTGTTCTTAAATTGCTAACATTTTTTATTTAGAAGTATTACCAAATTCTTAAACATCCATCAAGATGATCATATGAATTTTATCATACTTACCCTTCTATTGTAAACTCTATTCATAGATATCCAAAGAATGAGATAATCCTTATTCCATTCCTGAGATAAAATACGTTAATTGATAATTTTATTGATATTTATTGATATTATTATTTGAAGTGGGCATACTTATATGTTTAAGTCCTTATTTCAGATTTTTGTCAATGTTCATAAATTTTATTTAAACTCTTTATTCTTCTGTCTAGTTTTGTCTAATCCTGGAGAAAAGGGAAGAAACCACTTTGGAAGCCGATTCCTTACCCCCAGCTCATGCAACAGACACCTCGCGAATCAGAAAGGAAGCCATCAGAGAAGTTCTCTCCGAACTCCTGACTCACCAAAGCACAGGTGAAAACAAATGGTGCCTTAAAACCATTAGGTCCTGGGAGGGTTTGTAATATAACCAGAGATACCCAAACACCAATTCACTTGTGTACACTTTATGTTCTTGACAAATAAATCAGAGTCTCCTACTGAGAATGGATGGTCCCTTAGCACCAGTTCATAATCCATCCTGCAAGGCTACTTCCATTCACAACCACCCGACTCTGTTGTTCTACAGGAGCAAGGATACAGTTTCCTACCTACTCAATTTTTCTATGTTGTTGGCACATTCTGTTTCCAACTCTATTCTGAGTCAATACCACTGAAGTGGAAGCTCACCCTTTTCAATGATCTTTTCAAACGAATATGTAGAAAATCTCATACTGAAAGAAGGGGTAAGTACTTACAGCTTGTTTGCTCCCCTCCTTGACATTCAGCTGAAATAAGAAATTTCCTCTGTTTTTTGACGCTGGCCCACAAAAATGGTCTTCTTCTCTGTTGAAGGTGGTAAGGGGAACGAATAGAGACCTAAAGAAGTTAAAAAAAAAAAAGTGAAGCAATGACTTTATACTAAAAATATGCAGATTACTATCTGCTATGTCGCAGTCTGTCATCTCTATTTCTCTAGATTTGTAACCTTTGTCACAAACGTCTATGTATACTACATAACTTCAAAGAGCTGGTATAGATATTGAGATTTCTAAATGCCTATTTTACTAGTTAAGGGTGTGCAGATATACAGTAAAACAGGGATTTAAAAATGTTGAGGGGCACCTGGGTGGCTCAGTTGGTTAAACATCTGACTCAGTTTCAGCTCAGGTCATGATGCCACCTTTTTGAGTTGGAGCCCCATGTTGGGCCCTGTGCTGACAGTGTGGAGCTTGCTTGGGATTCTCTCTTTCTCTCACTGTTTTCGCCCCTCTCCCCCCAACACAAAAGAATAAACTTTAAAAAAACAAAATAAACTCTTTTGAGGTCTCCATCCATCTATCTATCTATGAAAAACAAAGCATCACTAAACATAACAGGAGTAGGGGCGCCTGGGTGGCTCAGTCAGTTAAATGTCAGATTTTGGTTCAGGTCATGATCTCATAGTTTATGAGTTCAAGCCCCGTGTCAGGCTCTGTGCTGACAGCTCAGAGCCTAGAGCCTGCTTCGGATTCCATGTGTCCTCTCTCTCTCCGCCCCTCCCACACTCATATTGTCTCTCTCTCTCTCTCAAAAATAAACATTTAAAAAATTTTAAAAATTATAAATAAACAAACATAACAGGAGTAATATTCACCCGTGACAGAATGGATGGATCTAACGACTATAATGCTAGGTGAAACAAGTCAGAGAAAGACAAATACAGTATGATTTCACTCATATGTGTAATTCAAGAAAAAGAATAAATGAACAAAGGGGGGGAAAAAAACCCAGACAAGCCAAGAAAGAGTCTTAATTATAGAGAATGGATGGTTACCTGAGGGAAGGTAGGAAGGGGTGAAATAGGTGAAGGGGATTAAAAATATACTTATTGTGATGAGCACTGAGTAATTAATAGAATTGTTGAATCACTATATTGTACATCTGAAGTATAATACTGTATGCTAACCATACTGGAACTAAATTTTTTAAAAAATGTAAAGCCAAGCATACCAAAATAAAGAAACAGAGTAGCAGGTTTGCACATACTTTTCCAAGAAATGGGTATTATCAAGCTCATAATGTTAACAGCGCCTCCACAGAGAACCCCCAATTTCCATCTACATATTTTTTATACCTATCTATATAAATGCCTCTGTATTTGACATCTAGGGGATCCTCTGGGGCATCTCCTCCCACCGCCGTATTCAATGGTTAACGTTGATGACAGACTAGAAATTCAATACAAGAAGGATCGTGAAGAATTTCTATCCTTCAGGATAAGGACTTAGGTAAACTAAGCCAGAAAGCCAAAATGACAAACAAGGAAATATTTAAAGAATACATTGTTGCCTTGTGACCAGTGGCAGAAAAAAAGGATGATAGGAGCTATTTATGTGTTCTACTTCTAGAGATCTTGTACGTTTTTATTTTTATTATTTTATTTCTCCTTCTGTCTCTTCATTTTTTCAGTTTATAGATATAATTGGCACATAATATTGTGTTAGTTCAAGGTATACATCATAATGATAGATGTACAGACTGCAAAATGATGACCACAGCAAGTTTTGTTAACATCCATCTCCTCACGTGGTTACAATTTTAATTTCTTGTGATGACAATTCTTACGTCCTACTCTTAGCAACTTTCAAATATACAGAGTACTGGTGACTGTAGTCACCATGATGCACATTTCATCCCCAGAACTCTTTCGTCTTATAACTGGAAGTCCTTGTCCTTTGACCATTTTCACCTCTTCCTTTCTATTCCATTAATTTTTTTTTTTTCACACTGGGAGTCTTGGTGATGGTTTACTTCATAATCCAGTTCATACATTTTACATGGTCAAGACCCAAAGACTAAACAAGGAGTTTGTGACTGTCTACAGTTTAAAGCAGAGGCTATTTGAGGCTGCCATTTTGGGAGAATCTTGACATGTAAGTTCACATTTCCCATCGTGGCTACATGATTAATTTCTCACAAAGTCACAGGCAGCCAAAGAACCACAAGGGACACACATGGGGTATTCTGATAGGGAAAAGGAATTATCATCTTTGCTCCATTTTTTTTTTAAAGCTACTTTGAAGTTGAACATGTAGTGTGGAACTCAAAAAACCCTTGAACCATGAAAGACAGTCTTGTGCTAAAGATGGCTGCACAGAGCCATTGGCAAACATTTTCTTTCCAGGGCTACAGAATCAACGTTTTAAACTTTCTAGTCTGTCCACATAGTCTCTGTTAAATCTACTCTGGCATTTTAGTGGTGGAGGGGGGGCGGGGTGGAGAAGTTATCACAGACAATATAGAAGCCAATAGATGTGCTGTGCTCTAATAAAAGTTTACAAAAGCAGATGGTCATCTGGATTGGCCCAAAGACCATTGTTCACTGATATCTAGCCCAGCACCATGAAGAAAGGATCTGGATACGGAGACACCATGGAGCATCTCACTATCCTAGGCTACTTTCCTCTAATCTTACATGTAAGTGTTGATCTTAAGACATGACTTCTTTTTTGGTCATTTCCTGTTTCCTGTGTATCTAGAGAGAGACAGAAAGAAACAAAAGAGGACCTCTCCAGGCAAGAGGTGGTTGTGTTAAAGTTTTCACTTGCTTGAAGAAGAAGGAGGAGGAGGAGAAGGAGGAAAAGACTAAGAGTTGTCTCATTCTTCTTTGTTCCTACTGAACTCCCTTTTCCCCTTTTTCTCTTTTCATTCCAGGGTAGTTAACACACAGTGCTATTTTACTTTCACATTTCCATAAATTAATCCATGCTTATCAAGGTAAGTGTACTTTTAACCCCTTCACCTATTTCATTCATCCTATCCATATCCCTGTTGGTAACCATCGATTTATTCTCTATAGTTAATAGTCTGAGTGTGTGTGTGTGTGTGTGTGTGTGTGTGTGTGTGTGTGTGAGAAATACCTTTTGACATGAAGTAAGAAGAGGTTGTGTCCTTGATGGCATCTTTGAACAGTTTAACCAAATCTACGACAGTCTGTTTCCAGATCTCTCAGTTCTGGGAGAAAATTCAATTTGTCTTGTTCGGGTTCCTGTCAGGTTGTCTTTGTTACTTGCGGTCGAAATTATTTCCCACTAGTAACAGTTTTCAAAGATTGCTGTTGTTTCAGTTGCTGTTGTTTTTTTAGTGTTCAAATATATTATTTATGTTTTAAAAAAAATATTCACATTCTTTTATTGCTAGTACTGCAAATTTTCAGTATTTATGCATATTTTCAAGTATTAGTTTTCTTAGAAATGACTCAGCTCAACATTTCTTTCTTTGTTCAGGTTGGCTTTGACCGTGAAGATTCACAAGTGCAAAAATGCTCCTGGTTTACTTCTTAATAGATTATAAGCACAGTTACAATGTTCTTGGGTTCTTGGATATATTGGATAGCAGACATCTAGGGTGAGCATTCTTGCAAAATTGACTTCCCTAGATTCTGGCTGTTAGTGATCCAGGAGGCCCAACAAGAACAGACCATGAAGCCGTGGTCTATGGGGCTTATTTGGCTGAGGAGAGTCTTTGTCTATACGTGCAGCAAATATTTTCTCTACTTAAAAGAAAAATATATATTTGCAGGAGATAATTCACCTTCCAGGAAGGTGATTGTTATTGTATGAAGGCTTTTGATATTTTTATGCAATGTAATTAATGTGATTGTAGACAAGGATTCCCTTTGGAGGATGGTTATGCAGTTCATGGACCTAAGTCTTCGCTGTACAAATATGGCCCATGGACCAACAGCACTATACTACTTGAAGCTGCTTATCGAAATGCTGATTTCCATACCCTGCCCCAGACCTACTGAATCACAACCCACACTTCCAAAAGATCTCCAGGAATTCCTACACAGATCTAGGTTTGAAAAGAAATGCTTTAAGAAACCAATGAAGAGAATCTTCCTAAATATTCTCTGAGGTTTTTATACAGGATAACAGTGTACCTGTGACCTTCATACCTGTAATTCAATTTTGTTTTCTACATGTAAAGGCCTTGGCACACATTTCATTTCCTTTAGCCTCTTAATTAGGTTATTTCATGTTATTTTTGATATATCCTTGTTATCAGTCTTGTAATTTTATTTTTAAGTTTGCAAACCTTACTGTTTTCTGTGTGGACATTTGAGGATATTAGAAATTCTGCCATGGCCCAGGTGTCATCTTCCCCTTCTAATGTGCTGCTATAAACATTTTCACATTTATGTTTTACCTTCGCAGTCCAAAAAGCTTATTGTAACCCCCTCTATATATGGTTTTAGCGATAAAGCTTAACTGATTCATAAAGCATTACTTGGTAGATGAGTAAGCTACTGCCACCAGTATTACTAAAATAGACAAGTATTTTCCAAGTTTTCAGAATAATAAAATAGCTTTTCTTAATGCTTAGTTATTTATTTTGAGAGAGGATGAGAAAGAGAACATAAGCAAGGAGAGGGGCAGAGAGAGAATCCTAAGCAGCCTCTACAGGGACAGCAAGGAGCCTGACTCGGGTCTTTATCTCATGAAGTGAACTGTGAGATCATGATCTGTGAGATCATGACCTGAGCCAAAATTAAGAGGTGCACACTTAACTGACTGAGCCACCCAGGAAGTAGTTTCAATTCAGAGGTCTCTCTTATATTCTCTTCTGATGGACTTTTTCTCCACTCTTTCTATTTGGATCTTACAGATATACACAACAGGTATGCAACATGGTACCTGTTAACAAGTAATTCTGGTTTTTTAATGTTCCCTAGTATTCTGATGAATTTAATACTTTTTATGATGTTCAAAGTCTAGAACTATTGGGGCGCCTGGGTGGCTCAGTCGGTTAAGTGTCCAGCTTCAGCTCAGGTCACGATCTCATGGCTTGTGAGTTTGAGCCTTGTGTCAGGCTCTGGGCTGACAGCTCAGAGCCTGGAGCCTGCTTTGGATTCTGTGTCTCCTTCTCTCTCTCTACCCCTCCCTGCTCATGTTCTGTCTTTCTCTTCTCAAAAATAAACACATTAAACAAAAATCCAAAAAAAAATCTAGAATTATTTTGAACTGATGTCTGAATTAAATAACATATAAATTAGATTTGATGTAATTTTTGCACAAATTATCTTAGTGGGTTTTCATATTTGAAAATAAGTACTTGAGAACTATGTGCATGTGGCATTTCTTAGTATAATATATTCAATTTAAGGGATAATGTGATATTCGCAGCAGCTTCAGGCTTTAAGCATACTTAATAAATCCAATCATCCTGTTCCTCACTCTACCAGGTACACAGATTAGAGAATAAAACAACAACCTCTAAGTTGACATTAGATGTACATTAACTGAGTATGTGAGAGGTGCATTTCATGTTTTAAAAGAGTTTTATTTTCTGACACTGTAAATTATTGTACTGAAATAATCTATTTCATCTGTATGCTTCCAGATTAACATTTTAAGTATTGACATTGTGGTGGATACATAGTGTTTTCTGCCCCACATGTACTTATTTGAATAATTAGGTTTCAAACTGAACCCAAAATAGAGAAGTCTTCCTATTTTCCATTGCTATGCTGAAAGATTATTAAGTACAATATATAAACAGACATAGATATATAGATATAGATACAGATACAGAGATACAGATATAGAGATAGAGATATGTATATACACAGATATAGATGATATAGATATAGATATATAGATCCAATATACCAAAGAAGAAAGAAGGTTAAAACCCACAGGCTTATATAGCTTGAATGATTATTCAAGGTTATTCCATTTTGTGTATTAACTTAGCAAAAACAAAGAAGGCAACAAGCACAGTCACCAACTCCTACAACCAAAATACACAGCAAAGCAAGTGTGGGACTCCTGCAGAAATTAATTGCAATACTGTCAGGACTCCCTTTCTCTGCTTCTCATCCCAGCTAACACAGGCATGCTGTTTTTATTTTCTTCTACTATAGCTGCTTTTTTCCCCCCGTGGCAGAAAACAGCTGCACTGGGAAATGTGCATTTTTAGAGTGTCACCATCACTAGGAAAAAGAAATTCCCACACTCCCGCTAGAGTCAGGTGTGAACAGAGAAATGATGGAGGGGCCTGGGTTGACCCTGAATAAGGGTGATAAGGCATCACAACTGATATACTGTTTATCACAGTCAGTGTATCTTATGAAGGTCTGTGATCCTGGTCTGAAACACACAGCTGGAGGGCAGACCCAGGCCCATAAAAAAAAAAGCACAGGGTCATTGTTACAGGCTGAGCAGTATCCTTCCCTAAATACATATGGTGAAGTCCTAACACCCAGGCCCTCACAATCGAACTTTATTTGGAGATAGGGCCTTTAAAGCAGTCATTAGTCTAACATGAAATCATCAGAGTGGGCCTTAATCCACTAGGACCAGTGTCTTTATAAGAAGAGTAAATAGGACGCAGACATGTCCGTGTGCAAAAACATAGGGAGAAGATTGCCAGGGAAAATGTCTCAAAAAGAACCCAAATCCCAACACCTTGACTTTGGACTTCTGGCTTCCAGAACTGTGAGAAAGTAAATGTCTCTTGTTTAAGACACCCAGTCTATGAGACTTTGTAAAGGCAGCCCCAGCAAATTAATACAATCGCTCAGAGAAGGGAAATCTCCTATTATAACCAACACACATTTTATGGTAAGAAATACCAGTATTACCTCAATGGATACCCATTAGGAGAGTATTCAATCAATTGGCGAACATACAGAAAATAGTAAGACTTTTTCAACTACTCACCCTAAGGAATTGTAGCATCAGACTGACTAACACATTGCACAAAACAGGGGTCCTTCCCCACTGTTCACCTATTTACCTGTTATGTATCTTCTGTCAATTCTGTTCATAAAAATACTTATGTTTAATACAACAACTAGGTACATAATAATTTAGCACACAAAAACAGCATTTCAGTCATCCTACCTCTGAGTCAGTTTAGTGACTTGGTCTGGATCTAGGGAACTTTTCTGCCAAGTTCTCTGCACATTCTACCTTTCTACTTTGCTCATGAAAACAAACTGTCATATTCAGTGGAAATTTCTCTTCAATTTAATGCAAAGCAAAAACCATGTACATGTATGAATTACATGAACAGGGAGCACATATCCTGTGTTAATTTCAACAATTATCTTTATTCAACGAAGACCAAAGTACCACGTGTTTCCAGAAAAGCTTTAAGTCACCTCAGCGTACAAGACACTGCAGACAATATATCTTGCTTGGTGTTTCAAGAAAAATGTACCACTCAAATGAAATTTACTTCACAGTTATATAAGTGTAAATCATTTTTTTCTTTAGCTGTTATTATTTATTAATTTTATTTATTTATTTATTTATTTATTTATTTATTTATTTATTTGAATTTTGAGAGAGAGAGAATGCATGCAGGGAAGGAACAGAGAGAGAATGGGAAAGAAAATCTCAAGTAGGCTCCGTGCTGATAGCACGTAGCCCAACGCAGGGCTGGATCCCATGAACCATGAGATCATGACCTGAGCCAAAATCAACAGTCAGATGTTTAACAGGCTAAGCCACCCAGACTGAGCCCCAATTAATCTATTTAGAGGATTATTTGAAATCCTCCAAGCAAAAAAGTCTGCAACATCCTTTTTTCCCTGGTGAACATACAGATGAGCTGCAGACAAGTATCTCTATATAAGAAAAATTGCCAAACTCTAAATATAAACAGGGAATTGTTTTTCCTCTCTTGACTTCGTGATATCCAAAACCCTGGGTATAGATTCAAACTGTGAACAACCAATTTCAAATGGCATCTAGAGCAATGAATGCTTCTTTCCAAACATATTTAAGAATTACAAAAACAATTTATCTTCCACACATTCCTACTCATGGACAAGTTATTTACACTGAGTCTGTTGAACTGTGCTCTCACAGGGAGATATAATTTGGGAGGAAATTGAGTGTAATAAAGGTCTTTTGTTTCCTAAAGATCTTTTTCTTTAAGATCTTCACAAGTGTCAGAGCACCTGGGAGGCTCAGTAGGTTCAAGTATCTGACTGGTAGTTTTGGGCTCAAGTCATGATCTCACAGTTCCTGAGATAGATCCCCACATTGGGCTCTGTGCTTTCAGTGCAGAGCCTGCTTGGGATTTTCTTTCTCTCCCTTTCTGTCTGCCCCTCCCCCACTCGTGTATGTATTTGTGTGTGCACAATCTCTTTCTCTCTCAAAATAAATAAACATAAAAAAATATTCTCATGTATCAATATATGTATATACCCTAGGCCACCTTTGTATTTTAATGGACTCCCAGAAACAATTATCATTACTTGAGATCATGTTTTTCTGATTTAAGACACACTTAAACATGTGTACAATTCCTTGTCATACATATTTGATGGCCAGATTTTAATTCATAAAGAATCAAACCTCTTTCTATCTTTAATCATTATTTCTTTTTTAAAAATATCAATAAAATTTTACTGAGAGAATCTAAGATGATAGTCCCAATTTGGAGATTATATTTGCACTGCCGTAATTTTAAATAATGAAAGTAGGGGCGCCTGGGTGGCGCAGTCGGTTAAGCGTCCGACTTCAGCCAGGTCACGATCTCGCGGTCCGGGAGTTCGAGCCCCGCGTCGGGCTCTGGGCTGATGGCTCAGAGCCTGGAGCCTGTTTCCGATTCTGTGTCTCCCTCTCTCTCTGCCCCTCGCCCGTTCATGCTCTGTCTCTCTCTGTCCCAAAAAATAAAATAAAAACGTGGAAAAAAAATTTTTTTAAATAATGAAAATACCTTCCCAGATATTCCCAGGTGGGATGATAGTGTATTCAGGAGAAAAATACTTGTTATTTCTGATAAGCTAAGTATCAGAGGAAAACAAGTGGTAATAGCATTTTATCTGACTGAATTTTTTTTTTTTTTTTTGATTAGGCGTACCCATGGCACAATGCCAAGCTGAGGGATTTGGTTTTGAAAGGCAGAAAGCGCCTAAAGGAAAATTACTGATCATACCTTGGAACCAAAGTAAGAACGTTTTGCTTTATCTTTTTTATATGGCACTGGATATTCCAATTCGTAACAATCTGCTTGTAGACAGGCAAGGCAGGTCAAATTAAATCAGAATTTTAAGATCCAATTTGATCTAATCTGTTCATGGAGATAAAACCTCCATGTTCCATCATGCCAAATATACCGTCTTAACCAATTTGTTTCCTTATCTCCCTTTTGACATTTTATCATGTGACAGACCAAGAAACAACACTGATATCCCTTGAAGAGTTTAATTCACATCTGGTATCTTTTAGAAAGCTTTCCTGATAGGAATAGCAATCATAATATGAAATCACTCACTTTTAATCACCTCTTTAAATATCACATGATTTACATGCACACAAATTAAAGTTTTGGAAAGAATATGTCAAAGTGGCTTCAAGGCTGATAGAGTTGAATTCCTCCCCAAGGCCTCAAGAGAGATTTTGTGACCTGAGACACACACTCAACTTTGTTTATAATGCATGGATAGACATTTGATTGCCCCTGGGAAAATATACCTAGTACAACAGTTGTGTGAACTTCTGACAAAGGAGTATTTAAGAAACGGACTCAGTGAAGGAAATTCCCATGGGGAAATTTAGGAAGATTAGACCCAGTAAGGCCCAACTAGTTGATTTCATGTACTCCCCCATTTTCTCTGTAAAATATCTTCATGGGAGCTGAAAATGTAATCCTTTTGTCTCATTTTTGTGGTTACAGAAAGTTTGTTGGGGAGACAGTAGGAACCAGCCTCTCTGTTCACCTGTGTTCTCAAATCCACGAAACCTCTTTCAGGTATTCCTGACAACTCCCTCACCAAATGCTACTCTGGGCTCATGACACCGAGAAGGGAGTATTAGGGAAAGTCGTCTAGCCTGTAACAGAGGTAGAAGAATCCAGACATGAGGGCTATAGGAAATTTTATTTGAGCCCATTTTACTTGGCTTGGGTTGGGATCTAAGTCCCAATATTCTCCCCCACTTCAGAGAATAGCAGATATACAACATTCACTATGTGGCTAACCACTCATGGCATCATTTCCTGTAGAAACTGGCATTCTCAGACTTCATTAGGTTCTGGTTAATTTATTGCTAATAGAAAGTTAGACTATGCTAAATAATTATATAAAGGTAACAGATACCTCCCACTTATTTTATTTCCGTAATGGAGGATAGAATTGTCAGAGGCTTCGTTTTCAATTATGGATCCTCCACACTTTGTGAGATCTTCATCAAATTTCTCAACCTTCCTGTACCTCCGTTTATTATGTAAAATACACATAAAAATTTTATCTACCTGGAATGTGACTGTACACATAACTCATTTAGAATAGTCTCTAGCACATGCTAAAAACCTAAATAATTGTTAGTTATCAGGATTTGCAAAAGATACTCTGAATATTAATTTGCATACTATAGTCTCCATGTGGCGACTTTGGATACACTTTGAACACTCTGGCATCTGGCTTTTCATGTTACTGTATAACACAGTGTGGCCACCACCACTAAACGCTAGGAGGAAAACAACAGTCTTTTCTGATCTTCTGACATAATACAGAGATTGACACGGGTGCCTGGGTAGCTCAGTAGGGTAACTAACTGTCTGGCTCTTGATTTCAGCTCAGGTCATGATCTCATGGTCTTGGGATCTAGCCCTGTGTGGGGCTTTTCACTGGGTGTGAAACCTACTTCAGATTCTCTCTCTCCCTCTCCCTCTGTCCTTCCCCATCTTGCTCCTGTGTGCTCCTTCTCATAATTACATACATACATATGTACATCAGCAATTAATAGAAAATAATCCCTTTTAATTACAGGGTGGGTCAGGGTGCTTCAGGTAGGAAACCTATGCCCCACCCCCCACCCTGAATAATAAGTGAATCCAGTGACCTTATCTGAAAAGCAAGCAATATGACCATTAAAGTCATATTTAGTTCCCATTTCCTCAGAATGGATTTAAATGTTGCCTTCTTCCCAGTGTAATGAATTTTCTAGGGTAAATGTGTATTTTAACTTGACCCTACCAGAGACTTCAAAACAACAGATTAAGCTTTATTTCAAGAAAGAGACCCGGGGAGCCTTCTTTGAAGCCAGCTTGACAGTTTTCTACTGTATGCGGGTAACCTGTGAGTCCTCAGGTTCTGTTTCAGACAAAGGATTTTCACCAGGGGATATAAGCGACAATAGAATACATTTTGGAGAGGAAATCCTCTGTGGAAAACGACCTCTGAGGAGATTACTATTTGAACCTGTGAATGTTAGGGGCGGGGGGGGCCCCCGGCCCGCGGGGGGCAAATTCAGCCCATACTACCTCTAAGCTAAAAATTCAATATTTTTTGTTTACATTTATTTATTTTTGAGAGACAGAATGAGACAGAGCATGAGTGGAGGATGGACAGAGAGAGGAGACACAGAATCTAAAACAGGCTCCAGGCTCTGAGCAAGCATTCAGCACAAGCTCGAACCCACGAACTGTGAGACCATTGACCTGAGCCAAAGTCGGACACCCAGGCACCCCTGAAAATTCAATTTCCTTAATAGATAACAGAACTACTCAATTTACTTGCTTCTTCTCAAGTTTGTGTCTTTCGCTAGTTTTATCATTACCTCTAATTTTTGTTGGCACACTTTCTACTATTCTCAGATTACTGTTTTTAAGTTGGTAAGATGTGCATTGGTATCTTTTCTTTCATTCTCGCTGCTACTGATTTCTTTCCTGATTTTTTTTCTTGACCAGTTTAGCTTAGATTTTATGCAATATATTAATCTTTTGAATAAATCAGACTTGGGCTTTATTTTCTCAATTGTTTGCCCGTTTTTCTCGTTTGTTGTCTTCTTTACTATTTCAGTTTTGTGGACATACTTGGACATTGTGTCACTGTAATATTCCTAGCTGCCTGGTGGAGTGATTTGAAATCATTTTTCCTTTCTGTTATAAACATTTAATGCTATCAACATCCATCTAAACAAACCTTTTGTTGTCACTAATTCAGGTTGATATGGTTTATTTTCCTATTACTCAGTTGGAATTTTTTTTCTCATTTTCTTTGATTCTTAAACCAACATGTTATGTGAAGAATTTCCTTGTACTTTATAATTTTAGTTTTACTAATACCCATGGTAAAGTACTCTGTTCTCACTTTACATAATACCAGGAACAAATTTTCTCATTTGGTTTAACTATGCACCTTATTATTTATCCACAATTTTAGATTAATGCAGTTGAGAAGGAATTCCAAATCATTTAAGGATAAACAAGATTTTATATATTTCTTTTTTTTAATGTTCACTTTGAGAGACCACAAACATGAGCAGGGGAGGGTCAGAAAGAGAGGGAGAATCCCAAGTAGTCTCCATGCTGTCAATGCAGAATCCAGTGCAGAGCCTGAACCTACTATGAGATCATGACCTGAGCTGAAATCATGAGTCAGAAGCTTACCCAACTAAGCCACTCAGGTGCCTCTATATATTTCTATTTAAAATGTATCCTTGGGGTGCCTGGGAGACTCAGTCAGTTCAGCGTCCTACTTCAGCTCAGGTCATGATCTCGGAGTTTGTGAGTTGGAGTCCTACATCAGGCTCTGTGCTGACAGCTCAGAGCATGGAGCCTACTTCGAATTCTGTGTCTCCCTCTCTCTCTGCCCCTCCCTCACTCATACTCTGTCTCTCTCCCAAAAAAATAAACATAAATAAAATAAAATAAAATAAAATAAAATAAAATAAAATAAAATAAAATAAAATAAAATAATAAAATAAAATAAAATAAAATAAATCCTCCATTCCACACATGGATTCCATTTTGATAATCACTTCTTCATTGAATTCTCAGTACAATTCTCTTGAGTTGCTGTTAGTTTAAGTTACTAAAATACTTTTCATTGTACTTTCATACTCTAGTTTATTTTAAAACTCCCATCTCAAATTGTATATAAAGCTTTCTTTAAATGTATTCCTAATCACAGAATGACTTCCTCTATTTAGGATGACAGGGAACAAGTTTTTGAGAATAAAGAGGGCAAATATGGTTATGTCCTTACAATACTCAGTGTGCTTAATGGTTTGCCTCATCCCCCAACAAGCCCTATTTGGTTTGCCTGTTCAAATTCTCCTTGTTCTTGGACTATGGGATTCACGGAGATGCATGCCACACTATGCCTCACTAACGGACACAAAACCACAAAGTAGTTCACTTTGGCCACCATGTTTCTTTCCAACCACAGCCACTTTTTAGGGCTGTTCTCCAATTCTGTAGTTACACTATAGTCTGCCAATACACATTGTGCTTCGCATCCCATTACAAAGTCATCACCTCAATACTGTTGCCTCAATCTTAAGGCAGTAATGTGTACATGCATTTTTGGAATCCTTATTTTTAATCTTCAGGGAACAGATGCTTTTTTCCATATCCCTGCAGCATAGTCACTGACTCATCTATGAAAGACCAAAACACCCATCTTCTATGGGGCCCCAGGCTTTAAAAGTGATTCTTTGGGAACCCAACTGCCTCAACTCTTATTATACAGTTAACAATTCATTATAGCACTATTCTTCCAAGGGCATACCTAGCACTTATATCAAGTAGGGGGAATGAACATTGGTAAAGATGGCTCTCGCACTATTTATTAAGGCTTGTAGAAAAGTTGGCCACAAGAACTGGCAGGTATCCAAATTTAAAGTTCTTGGTATTTTGTGTTACATAACAAAGACACATCACCTACACATACACACAGTTCAGTCTTCCGCCAAGTCTGCCATATTTCCTAACACCTCATCGGTTACAATTGACAATGCAGCCAAGATAATCTGAGACTACTAGGATATCCAGCCAAGAGTCTGATTATATACTTGGAGGGCAAAGGACATGCCCAAAAATTAAAAAAAAAAATCCACATGTTGCAGTTATTAGAGGAACCATTAGATATGTTAAGGACAACACTGACACTTCAACATTTTGCCTGCCATCTCCTAACACATGCACAAATAGAACCTATTTCTAAGAAATACTTCATGTTCTACTGAGCTCTGGAGAGAAGAATTGTGATCATAATCCTTACGACTCCGTAGAATGTGTGGCTCTAAAAATACTCTTTCCTAACCCAATTAATGAGCTTTTCTGAAATCTCTTTGTGAAAAGGAATAAAAAAAAAAATCTAGTTGAAGCCAAACTTAATGTGATATTTCTGGTAATTATATTTTTAGCTATGTGTGGAACAGAGTTAGCCAAGTCTTGCTGGGATATTTTTCATTATCAGCCAAACATCTCTGCACTTCAAACACTTTTTAAAGGAAAAAATAATGCTAATTTTGAACTGTTTTATTTCAACTCACATGTTACTTTATCCTGAATCTCATCTTTCTCCACATTTAACAAAACTCAACATGTTTTTATTATAAAAAAGTTTAGACATTTGGGATGCAAGGGACCTACTTCAACATAATTAAGGACTTGTATGACAAATCCACAGCTAGGATCACACTTCACTGTAAAGTGTTAAAAGCTTTTCCTCAGAGATCAAGAACAAAATAAGGGTGCGTATTTTCACTATTCTCATTCAACACAGTACGTAAAGTCCTAGCCAGAGCAATACGATAAGGGGAATAAAAAACACCCAAATTTTATGATGTAATCTTATATAGAGAAATATCCAAAGACGCTACCAAAAAGCTGGTAGAACCAATGAAGTAATTCAGTAAAAGTGCAAGATACAGAATCAACAAACCTATTAGTTTCATTTTGGAGCACTAACAATGAAAAATCTAAGGAAAAAAAAAAACATTCATATTCATAGTAGCATCAAAAACAGGAAAATACTGTGGCGCCTGGGTGGCCCAGTCGGTTGGGCATCTGACTTCTGCTCAGGTCATGATCTCACGGTTTGTGAGTTTGAGACCTGAGTCAGTCTCTGTGCTGACAGCTCAGAGCCTGGAGCCTGCTTCAGATTCTGTGTCTCCCTGTCTCTCTTCCCTTCCCCCACTCATGCTCTGTCACTCTCTCCTTCAAAAACAAACATTAAAAATTTTTTTTTAAACAAAAACAAATAAGGAGTGCCAATTATATAAGGGGGAAAGGCCAATATCTTGAATACAGTGTTGGCAGAACTGGAAAACTATCATCAAAAGAATGAAACTGAACCCCCACACCTTACACACAAAAATTAACTCGAAATGGATGAATGGCTTGAAAGTACAACCTGAAACCTTCCTCCTGGAAGAAAACGTAGGTGGAAAGCTCTTTGACATTTGTGTTGTTTAAGATTTTCTATATTTGACCCCCAAATGCAAAAGCAACAAAAGCCAAACAAGTGAAATTGTATCAAACTAAAAAGCTTCTTGTACAACAAAGGAAACCATTGACAAAATTAAAAGGCAACTTATGGAAGTGCAAATCATATCCAACAAAAAGCCATTATCCAAAATCCACAGATATGTGGGAAAAAATCAGGTTAAAAGACGGCCAGAGGATCCAAATACACATTTTCCACAGAAGACATACAGATGGTCAACAGATGCATGATAGGTTCTCAATGCGGCTGATAATCAGGGAAATATAAGTCAAAACTACAATGAGAGGTCCCCTCATACTTGTTAGAGATGCCATTATCAGGTGACCCATGTTGAGTGTAGAGAGTACTTAAATAAATAGAACTTTAAAAAAAAAAAGGCCATTATCAAAAAGACGAAAAACTAAGAAGTGTTCATGAGGATGTACAGCAAATGAAACCTTTGTGCATTGTAGCTGTGAATGTCATTTGGTGTCGCCATTATGGCAAACCCTATGGAGGTTGCTCAAAAAATGAAAAATGATCATGTGAACCAGCAATTACAGTTCTGGGTATTTATCCAAAGAGAATGAAAACACCAACTCAAAAACATGTATGCACCCCCTGTGTTCATTTTGCCATCATTTACAATAGTCAAGACATGCAAACAAACTCTATCAAGGAAGCAATGGAAAAAGAAAATGTGTGTCTCTCTATATACTATGTATACATACAGACAAATGCACAATAGACTATTATTCAGCCGTGAGAAAGAATTTTCAACATCAGGATGGACCTTGAGTACTTTTACAGCCACTGCTGTTTCCTAAGGGGAATTAAGCAAAGACAGAAAGAAGCCAATACTTTAAGGTCTCGCCTGTATGTGTAATCTTAAAAACAAAACAAAAACAAAAACAACGGCAAACTGATTTCATAGATACAGACAACAGTTTGGCGGTTACCAGTAAAAGGTTGTAGGGAATGCACTAAAGGGTAGGAAACTAGAAACTTCCAGGGATTAGTCATGTGGATGTACTATATAACACACTGACTACACTTAATATGTACTACATATGCTAAAGTTGAGAATGTAACAGATATTGACTAGACTTATTGTGATCATTGGGCATTATACACAAAGTCCGAATCGTTATGTTGTACACCTATAATTCAAATGTTGTGTATTAATTGTATCTCAATAAAAAATAGCACAGTAGACATGGTATAAGATAATCATGGATTATAATTTCTTTTTTTCTTTTGAAGATTTATTTATTTTTGAGAGAGACAGAGAGTGAGAGTGAGTACTAGAGGGAGAGGGGCAGAGACAGACAGGGAGCACTTGAATTTGAAGCAGTCTCCAGGCTCTGCCTGTCAGCTCAGAGCTCAATGAGCGCCTTACACCCAAGAACCGAGATATCATGACCTGAGCTGAAGCTGAATGCTTAACTGACTTGACCACCCAGGTGCCCCAATTATGATTCCTGTTCTTCCAAACATTAGCTGTTTACCAAAAACAAGTTACATCAACTCTCAGAACCACAAATTGATTTTCTGATAATTAAGTACAATCACACGCACATTTTTCTAACTTATTACAGAAAGAAATCCTTAAACAGTAGCTGTTATTTTTAATAAACCTCTAATCAATAGCTAGCTTTTAGGTGTTTTCAATTCTTTCACAAACAAGAGCCACAAATGAGAGCAATAAATCTATCAGTAATTTTCTTAGAAGAGTTCATCAGTTATAAAATCTCAGAATTGGGAAAAAAAGATTGATCTTCATTTTATTTATAATAATCTAAGAGCTACAGAATTTAAATAAGTTGATTGCAAAACTAAACATCCTGCTTCATGAGAGGTCACTCTTTCTTTAAGGGTTACTTCATGAGAGGTCACTCTTTCTTTAAGGGTTACATTTTTAAATTATGCAGTATAATATATTAAGTCTCTAAGGCTACAAATAAAATGGCAATTGTAGTGTGTGTATACACACACACACACTAAATTTTATAATATATATTATATATATTATATATAATATATATGTACCATATAGTGTGTGTGTGTGTGCGTGTGTGTGTGTGTGTGTGTGTGTGTGTGTGTACAGACTAAATTTATTGCTATATATTGCGATAAATTCTGGTCCTGAAAACACTTTTTGATTGGTTTTCAAGGGACTCATCTCAGAAGTAGACATGAGTCTAAGAACTTAACCAAATTTTAGGAAAGCAATTCACCTTAGCAATAACATGTGCCAAAAACTTACACTCTTTTTCCCAGACTTCAAATTTAACTCAATATGAGGACATTAATGTGAAAAAAAAGCTCATAAATTTATGAAGGGTCTATTTTACCAAACATCCAACATGTGTAGGTCAATACTTTCCCAAGACTAACACTGAGACCATATGCATATTTTATAAAGTATTAGTAGCAGAAAAATTAGCAAAAAGTGGTCCTGATTTATCCACATTTAAGAGAAGGAACAGCCAGTTTTCTTTGAATGTCATTCTTGATTCAAAGGTTATCTCTTTTTTGATACAATTAGAAAAGTATTATGAATAATGATATCCCTCAGCTGCAATTATGTTCTACAAATTAGAATGAGGTCAAATGTTATCCCAGTTACCAAGAGTCCAACAACTGTGCCCAGAAATCTTCAAAATGAAGAAGCATTTCATTAATTGTAAAAACACGTGTTTCAAGGAAGCAAGTCTATTTTTTTTGTAGCTAAACGTGCCCAAAAGAAATAAAATTCCACAAGAGATAGAATGTTGAATTTAATTGATAACTAATGCAATATACTAAAAAGTTATAAATGAGTAACGCTGGAGAACACACTTCAATTTGAAGTATGAGCTCTTTGAAATGACTTCTTACTAAACTGCTTTAATGTGGTTCCTTTCGTTATTCCTGGACACAGGAAAATGACCTCTCATCACCTCAAAGCCCATCTGCTTGAACCTGTTATTTTAATTGGCGACTCCACTGAACTGAGCAGAAAAGCAACACAGCATAATAAGATTGATCCATTAAAGCGAGTAAAATTAGTCACTTTTAGATTTTTTTTTTGGCAATCCGAGCCTTGGAGAAAAGGAAATTTATTTTACTTTGCAAAATAGACAATCTGGTGTAGGACAAAAAGATGTGCAAATATGAAGATGTCACAAAGTATTTTTATTTATGGGACCACATGGAACTCTACCTGTCCCAACTTATACCATTTCCCCAAACACTCAATTATTTAGTCAAAGCATAGGTCACCTGATGGGGAAAGGGTCAAGTCTGAAAGTCCCAAATTTATAATTACAGGTGTATGTACCTATTACAGTTCACTATGGTATTGCTCTATAATTCTACCTTATTTAGACTCAGAAGTACAACAATTTATTTGGATCTAGTTCTTCAGGTCAGCAATTTGAGCTGGTCTCAAACTGGACTCACGCATATACTTTCAGTCAAAAAAGGCAAAAACATGACAGACGTCTTAACGCTTAGGCTCACACGAGCACATTATCACTTGTGCCAGACCCTATGTATCCAAGAAAATCTCAGGGGCAAACAAATTGAAGGGATAGAAAAACAGTCTCTATACCATGGCAAGACCATCTATACATTAATTTCATGGAAACTGAATACAAGGAGAAGAATAATCAAGGTCATTTTGGCAAACAGTATACCACAGATAGTTTTTTACCAACTGAATGAACACATGCCAAAGAAACATTTTTCACCATAGTACAGGATTATTTAAAAAAACAAAACAAAACAAAAAAACAACACCCAACTTTCCTGGATACCACAATCTAACTCTGTAGCGTCTGAATCATGGATTCTCGACATTTCTGTGAACATAAATATATTTGTATCCATTCTGGTTCTGGGTAATACTGAGTAACCATATTCCATCTGCTCTCTGCCAATGAATCCAATTATTAAACCTGAAAGGACTGCGGAGAACAGCTGTTGGAAGACTATGAAAAGAAATAGTAGCAGGCAGACTGAGGAAAAACACCAAATTTGAAGTATCACTGAGCAGTTAACAGAGTTACCAGTGTTCTCAGCGCCCCCAACATTCTGGAGCCTGAACTCAAGAACAGAAACCACAGTCGGTACAGCGGCACATACATAGCTCTCCGAGATATTCTCTTGAGGAAACAAAAGGAACTCCTAACGCTCAGTGAGGGATCGATAGAGACCTTTTATTGTGTGTTTTCCTTTCTCTGTTCTCTCAGTGTCCAACTCACCAGCCCATCTCCGTGGGGGCAGCAGAAGCTAATGGTAACTAAACGAGGCTCAAAATTACGGAATAGAAACTTTCTTCTTCGTTCAGTGAAACCACAGTTCCAAGAGGGCAGGGCCATTCCACATTGTTTTATTTTTCCTCACTTTCCCTTCTTCCTTTACTCCATGCCAGACACAGACATAATCAAAGAAGTGTACAGCAAGCAAGTTAATTATTCCTCTAAGTTTTTGGCTGAATGACAAGGGTAATCTCATTGAAGAGGAAGTTACAGGGAAGACTGCAAAGCGAATGAAATTCAGAAAAGAAACAGTATACAGTTTTTTGGGGGTTTTTTGTTTTGTTTTGTTTTTTAATACACTGGGCTCACACCATGTTGAACATGCATGGATTTTTTTTCCTTTTTTTTTTTTTTAATTTTCTAATGTTTATTTACTTTTGAGAGAGACAGAGGGGGAGAGAGAGAGAAGGGGGGGAGGGAGGAAGGGAGGGAGGGAGAGAAACAGAGTGCGAGTGGGGAAGGGCAAAGAGAGAGGGAGACACAGAATCCAAAGCAGGCTCCAGGCTCTGAGCTGTCAGCACCAAACCCAAGGTGAGGCTTGAACTCCCAAATCATGAGATCATGACTGAGCTGAAGTTGGATGCTTAAGCAAGTGAGCCACCCAGGACCCCTGGATTTGTTCTTAATAAGCTAGTCAAAAACCTAGAAAACTGATTTAATGGATAGACAATAACCCAGGTTCTAGAATGATCACTTGGGTAGTACACATATTGCATTAATTCAAAGAGCAATGCAAAGATTTGGAAAAATAAACTTAACAATGAAACTGGAGCCAACAAAAGTATGTTAGAACTTGTGGCCTGAACTTCACCATGTTCATTGCTTAGCGGCACAAAAATGACCCCATCCTCAGTGGAAACTGGACAAGACCCAGAGTTTGTTAATGTAATACTAAAAATAACCAGGTTACAATTTATATTTATTTGGAATACAAAGAAACACAAAAAAAATTAAACTCACACTAAAATTACACAGGCAATCTACTATATGGTAGACTTTGAAGTGACTATTATAAAAATGCTCCAACAGGTGATTTTTCCTTTAAAAATAGAAAAATTAAAGGCACCTGGGTGGCTCAGTGGGTTAAGCATCTTACTTCGGCTCAGGTCATGATCTCACTGTTTGTGGGTTCAAGACCAGCTGTGCTGACAGCTCAGAGCCTGAAGCCTGTTTCCAATTCTGTGTCTCCCTCTCTCTCTGCCCCTTCCCTGCTCATGCTCTATCTCTCTCCCTCCTTCAAAAATAAATAAAAACATTAAAATTTTTTTAAAACATTGAAACATTTAGAAAGTCAAGGGAAGAAGATTAACAAAGAAATGGCAATTTTAGAACTGAAAAAATTAATAAGGGAAGTCAAAATCTTGCTGGATTGTTTCTCAGTAGCAGAATGGATGGAACAGAGTAGAGTCAATGAACTCCTGGAGACTATTTTCTGTTGATCTATCTAAATAGCACAGGAAAGGGATGGAAAAAAAATGAATAGAGCTTTAGACATTGTTAGACATTCCTAAGCACTCTCAAGTTCAGGTTCTAGGTATCCAAAAGCCAAGAAGAAAGAGTGCGGTACTAAAAAGTATTTCAAGAAATGCTGTCTGAAAACTTCTTTAATTTAGTGAAACACAAATTTCTAAATTCCAGGAATTCAATGAATTAAAAATGTAATAGACTCAATAGATCTTTCTCCAGAGCCATCATAATCAAACTGTTGAAAACAAAACACAGAGAAAAATACGGAAGCAGCCAGGAAAAAAAAAAAAACAAAAAGCCATATTAACAAAAGCAAACAATTCAAAGGGCTGCAGATTTCTCAGCAAAACTACAAAGAGTAGAAGAGGGGCATCTTGTTTTCATTTATTTTTAAATAGAAATTATATATATTTAAGGGGTACAACACATATGTTAATAATTACTACCAAGCTAACATATTTCTTTACTTATTTTGTGTATGAGACTTTTTTTTTTAAAGAAGTGTTTATTTTTGAGATATAGGAGGGGCAGAGAGGGAGACAGAGGATTCAAAACTAGCTCTGCCCTGACAGCAGACATCCTGATGTGGAGCTCAAACTTACAAACCCCACATCAGACCCTTAACCAACTGAACCACCCAGGCGCCCCAGTGTATGAGACACTTGTACCTGAAATCTATTCTCTTGGCATATTTTCGGGGCTCCACACATTATTATTAAATATAGGCATCATGTGTGTATATTAGATATCTAGACATATCCTATTCAACACTTACTCTGTACCCTTTTATCAACATCTCCCCATTTCTACCTCCTTTGCCCATCAGCCCCCAGGAACCACCATTCTACTCTATTTCTTTGAGTTTGCCTTTTTTTCTCTCTTTTAGATTCTACACATAAGTCTGATCAGATATTATTTGTCTTTTTCTGTCTAGCTTACTTCTCTTCACATCATGTTCTCCATGACCATTGACTTAAGTGGCATATTTTCAAAATACTAAATAAAAAACTCTGTCAACTTAGAATTCTGAATCCAGAGATAATAACCATAAGTAATCAAGTTAAAATGACAATATTTTCTTATCAAGAAAATGAAGAAAATCGTAGCCAACAGACATGACCTTAAAGAACTGCTAAAGAAAATTCTTAATATAGAAAGAAATGATTTCAGAAGGAACCTTGGAATATAAGAAAAAAAGAGAATTGTAAATCAGCTACTCTTCTCTGAAGACTTCAAAATAGCTTTGACATTTGCAACACTTAAACCATTGCTTAGCAGGATTTTTTTTTTTCTTTTTGGAAAAACATTCTATGCTCTGAGACTAGAAGAACACATATTGTTCAAATGCCTATACTCTCCAAAGAAATCTATACATTTAAGGCAATGAATATCAAAATACCACCAGAATTTTTCAGAGAGCCAGAACAAACAACTTTAAAATTTGTATGGAACCATAAAAGACCCTGAATAGCCAAAGCAATCTTGAAAAAGAAAAACAAAGTGGGAGGCATCACAATTTCGGTCTTCAATCTGTATTATAAAGCTGTAGTGATCAAAACACTATGGTACTGGCACAAAAACAGATACAGGTATCAGTGGAAGAGAACAGAAAACCCCGAAATGGACCCATGACTGTATGGTCAAGTCATGTTTGACAAAGCAGGAAAGAATATCCAGTTGACAAAAGACAGTCTCTTCAATAAATGGTGCTGGGAAAGCTGGACAATAACATGTAAAAGAATGAAACTGGACCACTTTCTTACACTACACACATAAATTTGAAAGGGATGAAAGATCTAAATGTGAGACAGAAAACCATCAAAATCCTAGAAGAGAACACAGGCAGTTGGAGAAACATCTTACCAGACATGTCATTGGAGGTAGGAAACAAAAGCAAAAGTCAACTATTGGGACTTCATCAAGGTAAAATGCTTCTGCACAAAGGAAACAATCAAAAAAATTAAAAGAAATCTTAAATATATGGAGACGTAGCACTTAAGACAACAGCAGCATTAAAACAAGAAAGTGAAGAAATCCCTATGATGGTAACATTTCTACATTCCAATTCAAGTAAAAAAAAAAAAAGAAAGAAAGAACTGACTCTCAACAGAGCTCTTTTTGTATTTTGTAAACCCCAGATTAACAATTAAAAACTGTGAGATCTATTAAAAGTCACAATATAGAAGTTAAAATAGAATACTACAAATTTTTCATAAACCTCCAAGAAAGCAGCAAGCATTAAGTAGGAGAAAATCAACAGAAAATAAAATGTAAAATAGTAAACTCAAAGCCACACAATTATGTTAAAATAAATCATCTAAAGACACCAGTCAGGGTGCCTGGGTGGCTCAGTCTATTAAGCGTCCACCTCTTGATTCTGGCTCAAGTCATGATCTCACGGTCATGAGAGTGAACCCAGGTTTGGGCTCTGTGCTGAATATGGAGCCTAATTAGGATATTCGCTTGCGCTCGCTCTCTCTCTCTCTCTCTCTCTCCCCCCCCTTCTTCCTCCCTCCCTATCACACTCTCACTCTTGCTCAAAAATAAATAAAAATATCAATTAAAACACAGAATTTATCATAATGGGTTAAGCAACACATGATGTAACTATATGCAATCAACAAAAAACTTGTTAGAACTATAATGATATAGATAGGCTGAAACTAAAAGGATGGGGGAAAATCATTAGTAACACTATTTAAAAGGAGGCAAAAATGGCTATATAATGTAAGACAAACTTTGGAGCAAAGAGAACTATCAAAGATAAAGGCATATTTTTGTTTCTTCATTTACTATAAGTAACTTTAATGTTGGTACTGCACCTATCACTGACTTTATATTTTACTATTTTATTATCGAAGTATTTCTCCTGATTATTTATCAACCAGTAATTGCTAAGATCTTTAGACAATTAAGTTACTAAATGATTATCCCAAATTTATGTCTCCACATTCTACATAGAAGATTACAAAGGACTTCAATTAGTCTATAAAAGAGTAACCAAATGTTAAGATTAATTCCATTATCATAAAAATTATTAAAGCTATATATTTAAAAAGAAATAGAATAAGTAGTCAATAGAAAAAGTGAAAACCTTAAAAACATAGATATTAACATTTAGGTAAAGGAAAAGTATGTCTTCCTTGGGTCATTGTGAACCTGGGAGAATGCGTTAAAATATTATTTGTTGGAACTTAGATCAGCCACAATTCTACATCTGGAACTTAACCATGATATGACCTAGGACACTACTCATAAACGTCCGTTTTATACATAAAACATATACTTGCCAATACATGTTCTCACATATTTAAGTACCCGAGGATACCTCATAGGTGAAACGTAACCCCACGGTACAGTTAATGTGGGAAAACAGCGTATTTGAAGCTTCGGTGAACAATATGGAATTTTTTTTTTAATTTTTTTTTTCAACGTTTTTTATTTATTTTTGGGACAGAGAGAGACAGAGCATGAACGGGGTAGGGGCAGAGAGAGAGGGAGACACAGAATCGGAAACAGGCTCCAGGCTCTGAGCCATCAGCCCAGAGCCCGACGCGGGGCTCGAACTCACGGACCGCGAGATCGTGACCTGGCTAAAGTCGGACGCTCAACCGACTGCGCCACCCAGGCGCCCCACAATATGGAATTTTAAAACGTTTGGTCAATAAAATGAATCTGAAGAATATTTATCGTTTCCAACAAGATTCATTAAGAAAATGATTTAATATGCAAAATAGAAAATCTTGGTCAAAGCTGTTGTTTTTTTTTTTTTTTTTTTTTTTTTTTAGAGAGGGAAAGAGCATGAGCTGGGGAAAGGGGTGAAAGGAAAGAGAGACAAAATCCTAAACAGGATCCATGTTCACTGTGGAGCCTGACATGGGGCTTGATCTCACAAGCCAGGGATCATGATCTGAGCTAAAAATAAGTAAGACCCAGGAGCTCCACTGACTGAGCCACCCAGGCACCCCAAAGCTGGTCTGATCTTTTAATCCACATACCATGCTCCTGTCTTCAGATGGTATACTTTTGCATAAATAAACTACAGCTCAGAACTCATTAGTATTTCAATTAGGGAGACAAATTACTTTAAGTTATTCTTTGAGTAATATGAACAGATGGCATATGTGTTCAAGATCAAACTATGGTAAAAAAGGATATCTAATTAGTCTCTTACTCAGTAAGACATATTCTTGTGGCAGGTAGCTAATGATTAAGATTAATGTAATGTTTACAACTATGCAAAAGCTTTCATATTATAAAATGAAGATGTTTAAAGTATATTTCACCAACTGTAAACCACACAACATGTTTATAGCTTGAGATCCAAATCTACTTCAATGCAGGGGGTTATGGAATTTCATGTTTTAGAGAAAAAAAATGGGATTAGGTGACAGACATGTGAAGAAGCAAATAAGGTACAAAATATAACCTGTTTGAATGACAGTAAGATTATGACCATGTCAGTGAAGGAAGACTGATGGAAAATGAGCGGGGAATAATTTGGGCCAGATCAACAAGGGTGTGGCCCGCCAAGATCAGGAACAAGGACTGAAAATACAGATAATCCGAACAATGAGGCTATTCATCAGTAGAAACATGAAGAATGACAGAAGATCTCCAATTGCTTCAGATGGCATCTATTCAATTGGTATTAACCCCAAGTGTTTTCGGAAGATCATAGAAGTCAAAAACAAAAACAACAAAAAACAAACCCAAACAAACAAAAAGAAAATACGTGATTTGTTTTTGGCCCCAAATTCAAATTAAAAGAAACACTAGTAATTCTGAAATTTAGAAAGTATGTCTGCGCTGAGAAGAGACTTTGAGAAGTTATGTGGTTTTATTTCATTTAAAAGAACACACGGGGCGCCTACCTGGCTCAGTTGGTGCCACATGCAACTCTTGATCTTGGGGTCATGAGTTCAAGCCCCATGTTGGATGCAAAGATTACCTGAAGTCTTAAAAGAAAAAAAAAAACCCACAAAAACGCACAATTCCATTTTTTCCTTCTAAGCATTACATATTTTTCTCATCACATTCCAGCATTAGATACATTTTTGCTTCATATTCCACGGAGTCAGTACACAGTATGGATTTTTTTTTTTGATTTCTAATCCACCAAACAAATATTTTTATAGTAAAATACAAAAACTTGTTTACTTGACCACCTGATTACATAAAAAATGCTAAAACGGTTGTGATACTATTTATCAGTTGATTTAAACTTAAAATTCTTACTTTTTTCATGTTTGTCAAGCTCTATTTTTAAGTGAAGTAAGTAACTTGAACATATTTGCAGATTTCAGACTTTAAGAAATTAAGTACTGAAAGTAAGCTGAAGTTTCACTGCTCTTTTAACTGTCCTCACTCTCCTTCCTCAACTCAATGCAGCTTCTTCTAATGCATCTTTTAAAGAAATTTAAAACTTCATGTGACTCCATGGACAATACTGCAGTATCTTATTTTTCATAGCCATAATTGTGTTCTATTCCATTTCTTTTTTTTCTTTTAGTTATTTTAATTTTTTAAAATTTTATTTGAATACAAGTTACTTAACATACAGTGGAATAATGGTTTCAGGCATAGAACTTAGTGATTCATCACTTACGTATAACACCCAGTACTCATACCAACAAACCCGTCCCTAATACCCATCACCCATTTAGCCTGTCACCCCCACCCAAGACCCCACCAGCAACCTTCAGTTTGTTCACTGTATGTAAGACTCTCTTCTTCCTGCGTTCATTCTTCTAACTTGCTTTCACTTTTTCCCTCTCAGCATATAGACACCTATGACTGTCAAGACTGGGCTATATGGACAGATACAGACCGGGTTTATCCATTTTGACTTTGGGTAAGACACTGGGTTTTGTTCATGCATTTCTCCATAGTTGGCTATTTTGTTTGTTTCCAAATTTTGACTTTTACAAATGGAGACAAAAATGCTCCCACATGTTTAATTGTGAACAAATGCACATTAACACTTTGTGCATAAATTGAACGGCTGTTGTATGGAATATATTCACGTTTATCATCAAAAAAGTGTTGCCACAGTTTTCCTACTTTTTCCGAGAAATCTTATTTTTATATCCATCAGAGGTAGGTTAGGACTTCTCTTTCTCACAACCTTCTTAAAAATTGGTAGCATTAGACTTTCTATTTTGTGAAAAAACTGAAGTATTTGAAATAGCTCCATGTTTGAGAATAAGTCAATGTTAATTATTTTGTTAATATATTGGTTTAGCATTCTGGGATACTTGTATTTTTAGGTTGCATGTATGAAATATGTAACTTATTCCTTTATTGATTCTATAGGGTGAGGACTCACAACCCCAAGATCAGGAATCACACTCTTCTGACTAAGCCAGCCAGGAGCCCTGAGAAATGGCTTGTACAATCTTTCAATAGAAAAAGATGGTCATTTGTACTTAGGATTTTCAGGTCAACATAAGCCTTCATGAAAATGATGAAATAAGGCATCTTTAATCAAGGCACCCTATTTATCAGAACTTCATATAGCTTTACTCACCAAGGTAGGTAGAAATCTTACCCATAGAAATGTAAGTTTTATCCTATTTTTAATGCATTTTTTTTTTTTATCTTTTTAGCGTTTAGTTGAGAGAAAGAGCACAAGCAGGGGAGGGGCACAGAGAGGGAGAGAGAGAATCCCAAGCAGGCTCTGTGCTGTCAGCACAGAGTCCTGTATGGGGCTTGGACTCAGGGACCGTGAAATTATGACCTGAGCTGAAACCAAGAGTTGGATGCCTGACAGGGCCACTCAGGCACCCCAAGTTTTGTTCACTTTAAAACAGAGATGATGAGGGGAGCCTGGGTGGTGCAGTCGGTTGAGCGTCCGACTTCAGCCAGGTCACGATCTCGCGGTCCATGAGTTCGAGCCCCGCGTCAGGCTCTG
>NW_024412423.1:9719427-9772667 GCF_014898765.1 Herpailurus yagouaroundi | reverse complement strand
CTGTGTCTCCCTCTCTCTCTGCCCCTCCCCCATTCATGCTCTGTCTCTCTCTGTCCCAAAAATAAATAAACGTTGAAAAAAAAATTAAAAAAAAAATAAATAAAACAGAGATGATGAGGGGAGCCTGGGTGGAGCAGTCGGTTGAGCGTCCGACTTCAGCCAGGTCACGATCTCGCGGTCCATGAGTTCGAGCCCCGCGTCGGGCTCTGGGCTGATGGCTCAGAGCCTGGAGCCTGTTTCCGATTCTGTGTCTCCCTCTCTCCCTGCCCCTCCCCTGTTCATGCTCTGTGTCTCTCTGTCCCAAAAATAAATAAAAAACGTTGAAAAAAAAAAACAGAGATGATGAATATGTAATCTGACTCTAAATGCTCAGGTATGACTGGTCATAGTGTCAACTTTCTAATTCATGCCTTACCTTTAGTCACTTCCTTTTTATTCCTCAAGAGAAGGATCCTACATTGTCCCTTATTCCATTGCCTTCCTACAGCTCTTCTCCAATCCTTCTATTTAAAGTAGAGCCCAGGGGGGTCTGGGTAGGTCAGACTCTGCTCAAGTCATGATTTGGGGGCTCATGGTCTGAACCCATGTCAAGCTCGCTGTTGTCAGCGAGGAACCCCGTTTGGATCCTCTGTCTCCCTCTCTCTCTGCCCCTACCCCATGCTTCTCTCTCTCTCTCTCTCTCTCAAAAAGAAATAAACATTGGGGGGGGGGTGGGGGTAAGTAGAGCCCAAAGAAATAGAGGAGTCACACGAGGCCAAAAATGATTGAATAGTCACGTTAGCCCTACTGTCAAAAGCTCCAGACTCAGAGTCCTTCCTCTGCCAGTGAACAGTTTTCCTGTTTTTGCACTGCAATGCCATTGACTATTCAAAGAGGTAACTTCACGATTTCCATAGCAATTGCGGCCTCTAAAATACAAAAATGAGACTTTAAAGACTAAACATGAATTATAGTAGAATGGTTCTTTAAGACAGGTTTCAAATTGAACTCTTGTTGCTATCACAAGCTGCCACATCCACTCTGGGTACACATTTCTCAAGGTCCCTCCCACAAATAGAACAAGAGATATACCTTGATGGATAGAGATACAGGACAGAGCTATACCTCTCTGTATGTATGTCCAAGAAAAACTACACTGAACGGATGATGTGAAACAGCCAAGACTTAATTCAAAACAATTCCACTGAAAAGAGATTGAATTCAACTCCAATGAAACAGAGGGTGGAGTGAGCTAGCAGAAAAAGTACTGGGAGGTAGACAAAGGCACATTGGCCAAGGTGATTAGACCATTGGTGTTTGCTAAGTGACACTAATTTACTAACTGAATGGAGTCTTCTGCCTTCCCACACAGACTAGGAGACGGAGACACTCTATTTCTCCATGATTACATTTCAAAGGGATGGCTCCCAGTCCTTGAGAAAGCTATTTCTGGGTTGTAAAACTGGCAAAAGTCTAGGAGATTTGTCTCTCAAAGAGGCAGAGGAGGAACGTACAATTCCGAGTTTTCTAACATAAATGCTTTAAGAAAAGAGAAGTCGGCATCAAGAGTCAGGGAGCAGCCTGTCTAGAATTTGCTCAGGCTGCAGGTACCCGAAAGCTATCCTGCTCAATAGAAACTAGGGGTGCTGTCAGGCTGGTGTCCAAATGACAGGGCACCAAGACTGGCATTTTGGGATAGAAGCATTGGCTGAATGCAAAGACAACTCTGTTTGAAGTGGTGGAGAGGACCTGTTCTCCAGCCCTGTACTCACAAGCACTGGCAGATAGCACTATGTGAAATGGAAACCATCAGTTTAAGGTTTTCCCTGGAATCACAATTTTTCTTTTGTTATCTCAGTATCTGGATTCATCAGATGATTGAGGGTACCTCAGGTCTAAACCCCAGAGGTAGAGATCAGACCTGGAAACAAGTTGTTAAGTGTCAAAAAGCTAACCACTTTGACAAAGTATCCTTTTTTTTCTTTTAATGTTTGTTTGTTTGTTTCCTTGTTTATGTGAGAGACAGAGACAAAGCATGAGCAGGAAGGAGCAGACAGAGAGAGGGAGACACAGAATCCGAAGCAGGCTCCAGGCTCTGAGCTGTTAACACAGAGCCCAATACTGGGCTAAAACCTAAGTACCCTGAGATCATGACCTAAGCTGAAGTCTGACGTTTAACCGACTACGCCACCCAGGCACCACAACAAAGTATTCTACGTCCACATACAGATGTCCACTCAATTTGCTTAAAGGTTTAAAATAATGTTTGCTTTCACCTTGATCTTTGCAATTTATATTACTGGTGTTTCATTGTACTGACCTCATGGGTTACAAAAGCGCTTGCTTAGCTAGTTTCTGGTACTTTACTTATAGGACAGATTTTAAGATAAGCTGTTTTTTATAGAAACATCGTGGCATAAATAAAAAATATAGTAACTGGAAGTTAACATTTATCCTCATTTTGAGTATCATTTTCATGGAACATTATAATAGATACTAGAAAGTTTGTCATGTGCATATACCGTACCTGTTTAAAAATTACAAGTAAAGCTGTGTTCAGGTTGAGGGTGACTGCAAGATTTTGGAAAGAATTTTAGAATATTATATTTAAGCCCCTTTTTAAAAATCATCACATATTGGTATCCTTGCGAACATTTATGCATAAATTCCAAGTTTATTTCAACTCTACATCTAAGAAGAAGTTTGAAACAGTCTCTTGGCATTTCCTGGCACAGGTGAGAGACATTGCTTTATCAGGATGAAAGCAATGAGTCAAGAAGCTCTTAAAGCCCTTTATTTTCGGGATGCCTGGGTGGCCCAGTCGGTTAAGTGTCAGACTCTTGATTTCGGCTCAGGGCATGATCTCTTTGTTCATGGGATTGAGCCTCCAGTGGAGCTCTGCCTTGATAGCAAAGTCTGTTTAGGATTCCCTCTCTCTCCCTTCCCCCCCCCCCCCACTCTCTCTCAAAACAAGCAAACAAACATTAAAAGAGAAAAAAAAGGCTCATCATCAAAACTCAGGCAAATGTGATTTTTATATTCTTTTACTCTCAAGGTCATTTTCAATATAAAAGATTTGTGACTGAAAGAACAGACCCTGAGAAGCAACTCTAGACCATTAACAGAGGTTACAAAGACATAATTTTAAGCTGTGTATCGCAAGTCACTCTCTAAACCTTATACCTGGTTCCAAGATGGCTCATTCTCAATGCCCTCCAACGTGGTGGATCCAAAAAAAATTCTCAAAAATTCGATGACGTCTTATGGCAAAAAATTGACTGAGACACTTGAAACACGATTACAACATCGTGTGTTTTATGAGAGGCTTACTCAAAAATATATTATTTTACTGCAGAAATCAAATGGAGAAATATTCTATTTATCTTGAACATAAATAAAAATTTAAGACAAGCATAATGAATTCGGAAAGAGAAGACAGAATGAATTGAATTGCAAAGTAAAGGGAAATTGAATTCAGGATCAGAGAGAAATCAAGATTAACAAAGAAAAGTGTGTGGAATTCTCATTTCCCCCCTCCATTTCTATTTTTTAATCTTACTATTCACAGCGGCTCAAGTTTCTGGATCTAAGTTTATTTTACATCAGATGCAAAAATTAATACCTTCAGACTGGTCAGCTTGAGATGGAGCAGAGAAACTACGGTGTTCTGGTTTTTGTTTGTTTGCTTGTTTCTTTTGAATCCCGGGGCGGCGGCTCTGCCCCGGCACCTGGGGCTCTCCCCGCACCACTCACCATCCCCGCGGTCACTACTGTTCAGTGTTTGTCGTCAATTTCTGGTCTTAACACAGAGTAGGGCAGAGGAAGGGACACCCCTTCTTAATCTTACATTTGCCGAAGCCTCGCTGTGGGTGGGTAACACTTCTGCGTGTCTTGCTTTGGGGCTTTACATCAGACGATTTCCTTTGCCCTCTGGCGACGCGGAAAGAACGCAGGGTCAGTTCCAAACCAAGACCTTAAAAGACCCAGGAGACACTCTTTTATCTCTGTTCTGCCACGAGACCCGTGTGCTCCAAGCTAGCCCACTGGTTCCTTGAGCATGAGAAGCACCTGGAGCCAGCGAGCTCAATCATAGATTTGCAATGAGAAACAGGTGCTCACCAGCTGCCGCCTCCGCTGGCAGAGTTGTCCAGCTGAGCAAAGCCTACATCACGGGACTCTTGGGGGACCCATAGCAGAAGAGAATACAATATTCAGATTTAAGCCACTAAAATCTAGGTGGTTGGTTACGTCACATTTTTATGAGATTAGCCAGCTGAAACATAGAGTAAGCCAGAATATGGATCTTCTATCTTTGAGCCCAAAACTGCAAAGTGGAACACCAGGTTTGCAGCTTATTGATGGCATTCATTCAGGCACATGCTCCCTCTAGTATCTAGGACTTTTTTTTTTTTTTTTCATCACAACCTGGGCTTTAGGAATTGCTTAGTTATCTCCAAATTCCTGGGAGACCCAAACTCGAGCTGATATGTGATGATAACTCTCCCATTGTTTACCTATGTAAGCAATGTATTTCCTATTCCTGTAATCTCTTCCTGAAAGAGATTGACATCAATGTTGACACCAATGATTGTCAGTGATTGACGTCACGTTTTGAAACCCTCTCAGCCTCCAGCCTCATCTGTTCCATTGCTTTCACTTGTTGATGACTCGTCCCCAAATTACAATTTTACTACGGCAGGTGTGACTAATTGGGAGTTCGACCTTCTCGTCAGGATGCCAAAGAACGTTTTTAGATAATTTTTATTTTTAAGAAAAGTATAATACTGTGTGCAGGAAAAAAAAAAACATATAATGTTCTATGAAGTACATTACTACTATAATGGAAAAGGAAAATAAATAAGTGAAATAAAGAAAGGAAAGACCATCAGATACAGATTGCAAGTCAAGCGGTTCAGTGTTTTCTAGAAACAGTCGCCTGCAGTGCATTTGGAGCTGGCCAGGTTCTATCAGAAATACAGCATTTAATCCTAATTACTACAATTCCGATGGAACGTACAAAATGGAACTCATTCAGGGTACAATAATGACAGCAGTAAGGAAGGCCAAAACAGGCTCTATAATAAATTACTGGGGTGTAAGACATTCATTTTCAATATAAAAGATTTTTAAATGAAAGAATAGACCCGCAGAGGTAACTCTAGACCATTTATAGAGGTAATGAGGAGATAATTTTAGGCTGTGTATCAGTGGAGTGCCACAACAGATATTTGCAGGGTGGAGGGGCTGTTTGCAGTATCTGAACAGTATTTTACAAGGCAATCTAAGTAGGCACTTGCATACTAAGAGCCAATATTAGTAACTTAGAACTATTTTCTGCCATCCGGCCCAGGTAAAGCATTTATGTTAAATAAGTGGCTTTTACAGACATATTAGTTGGATCTGAACAAAGAGAGAAGAGTGTCCAAAAATATACAACATAATGCATAACTATTACAACATTCTAATCCTGACCTTTGTACACACACACACACACACACACACACACACACACACACTTGCCATTTATTTTAAAAGCCTATCAGTCTTCTTACTTAGGTTGGTTTATTTCATCCTTGTTTGGGTAAGTTTTAATAAGATTTTAAGTTATACATTCTACTTAAGGACTAATTTTCTTGTCACACACATACATCTCTATAATTTTCCTTCTCCACACAGAAGTTGGGGTATAAGCAGACGCCACAGGAAACCCAAGCTGAGCATTTTCTTTGCTGTTCCTCTGATCTCTCACTGACCTTCATGGACATGAAATTTTGTCACAGAGACTGGATGTGCTCCTGCATTTCACTCCTCAAGTCCAAAGCTAACAGAACCCATGGTGTAATCCCTCCGCACACTAGGAGTCAAATATACTGCTTTCTGTCCCTGACTTATCTCCACCTCCACCATGGCTCACCCTGCAGAGCCTCGAAGTCTCATTCACATTCTCCATCTGGCCTGTGGAGTAGCTATCAATTCCAGACCTGTGTCACAACACTGCGTCATCACTTCCCCCTTGCTACTACTGCCCCATTCCAAGCTCACTGTCTATTAACTTTCATTTAGCCTCCCAAAGGGGAGGAAAAGAGATTTGTGAACTTTTACTAAAGCACATTAGAGCCACTTCTAGTTCTGTGTGAATCAACTTTGCAGTCGATACTGCGATTGGTGTCAAACTTTCTATCAGGTGGTCTCCATTCTAGCCCCAAAAAACAACCAGGGCACTATTTCTCCCTGTATTGGGTTTACCCTTGAATTTGAGTTGGTACAGGGGTGAAGCAAGAATATATCCAAATGACCTCTTACTTCACTTCTGTCTCATTCCTCCAAAAGGCTCCTACTTCCTCCCCTTGACATTAATAGCGTTACTTCTTTGAGGGCAAGGAACTTCTTTAGTGCTTTTAACTATCCGTTTATGATCAGGTGTCAAGACCCAAGTTTCCAAAGCACGTATCCTGACACAGACACAGAGCTGTTTTAATTCAGAAAGTGAAATAAACATTTTATCTGTGCAATAAAATTTCAAAACTGTTCTTTTTTTTTTTTTTGTCCTTATAACCAACACAGTAAATCAATCAAAAGCTTCTCAAGGGATACATACATACATTCACTAGCTAGCCTCTTTATACTTTTGACTGTAAGCCTTTATAATGGCCCAGAGACTTCTTCAGCTTCTAGGAAGATGCTTCTCGATAGAAGGAGGTTCTGAGAGGTAGAAAAAGTGGCAGATTGGCTAGAAACTTCAAATCCCCAGGAACGACACTGAGGTGAGTTCACTGGCTTTTCTTTTGCCTCACATATCCCAGGCTTAGACCAGAAGAAACCATCAACCTGAAAACACCAACTGGTATAGACAAATGAAAAGCCAGAATAAAAGACTGGTCACTTCAGCAGGGAGCCAGGAGCAGAGAAATGTGACAATACAGAAAACTTTTAAACCACAATTCTTCTATTCCAAAGAACAGCAGAGAAAAACCCCATCCATCCCTACCAAAGGCTGAGAAGACAGACTAGACTTCTACCCTTGCGTGGCGATGACAAGGCACCCAAATTCCCATCGGGATAGCATCAAAGAAGGCTGAATAGGGATGTGGACTTTCATCCCTGGCTACAAAGTAATGATGCCCCTTTCTGCCTCAGGAGTGAGTAAAGACCACAAGGAAAGACTGTGCTTTTACCCTCTCCCCAGTAGTAATGAGGCATCCTACACCCTGCCATAGAATGGTCACGACTTTTATGTGACCATTGTGAACAAGGCTACCATACTTTCCCCACGACATCAGTGGAAGTCACATAGGGAGTACTAGTGACACACCTTTACGCCTCTCAACCAGAGAGGTATGAGTAGAGGCCTAGTGAGGAAATGACACTCATAGACTGACCCAACAGTAACTAGAAACTCTCCCCATCAAGTATCAATGGAGGCTGAGTGCAGAAACTGGATTTTTACCTCTATTGGCAGTAATGAGGCAGTGCCTCCATTTCCCCTACCAGACTGGCATCATAGGAAACCAAGCCAAAGAGAAGGTTTAAATAAGATCCAGAGTTGTGTAATATAATACTTAACACATCCACATTGCAGCAGAAAATTACTTGTTATGCCAAGGAACAGAAAGACCTAAAAATGCATGGGAAAAATGAGCAGCAAAAGACAACAACCAAAAGGACACAGGTGTTAGAATTATTAGACAAAGAAATAGATAAAGCAACCATAAAAACAAAAACAAAAACAAAACACTGTCAAGATGAACACTCCTGACACAGGTGTAAAAATATGAAATCTCTCCAAAGACACAAAGTACTAGCAAACAAATATGAGACATAAGTAAGAATCAAATGAAAATTTTACAACTAAAAAATACAGCCATGCAAATAAAAAGCTCATCAGACAAGAACAGTAGTAGACTGGTAAGGACAAAGAAAAGTATCCATGAACTTGAAGACAGGACAATAGAAGTGACTAAATCTGAACAAAACAGAGTAATCTGGGAAAAAATGGGTAGAGCCTCAGGGAACTTATGGAATGGTAACAAAACATCCAAGATGTTATCAGAATCCTGGAAAGAGAGAGGAAGAGGGCAACACTGGAAAAGTGTATAAAGAAATTGTCACTGAAACTTCCCAAATCGGTCAAAAGACACAGTGCTACAGGTTTAATAAACTAAGGAAACCCCACATACGACAATCCCAAAGAATACATGGCAAGACACAACATAACTAAGCTTCTGAAAACTAAAGACGAGCATCTTGAAGTAGCCAGAGGAAGCAGCATTTTACCTACAGGGAAAAACAAATAGAATGAAACCCGTTTTCTCATAAGGCACAAAGGACCCCAAAAAGAAGGAGCATAATATTTTTGAGGTGCTAAAAGAACACAGTCGTTAATCTGAAATACTTTATGCAAAGAAAATATTTTGAGGGTATGAAGAATCAGGACATCCTAAGATGAAGGAAATTGAGACTTTATTACCAACAGATCTACCCTAAAGGAGTAATTAAAACAAGTTTTGTAAATAGAAAGAGAATAACAAAAGAAAGAAACTTAGAACATCAGGAAGGAAGAGAGAACATGGTCAGCAAAAAATGGGTATATATAACAGGCTTTCCTTCTTTCTCATCTTGAGGTTTCCAAATTATGCTTAATCAGACAAAAATTATAATACTATTTAATGTGGTTATATTCAAACTAATACATTATATTATATATGATATATATTATATGTATAATATATATCTTATAATTAATTATATTGAATTGGATATATCTTGAATATATTATTCAAGTGAATATTAAATATGACTAGATTATAAATGGCAGATGGCCAATGTACATAAAGGGAAGCAAGACTCTCCTATTTCATCTGAACTGATGAAATTATACTACCAATAGACAGTGACAAGTTTTGTATGTATAATACCTACAGCAACCATTAATGAACTTACACAATGAAATCACTTCAAAAATCCTATAGATAAATCTAACTGGAATTCTAAAAAAAATGTTCGAGTAACCTCAAGGAAGGCAGGAAAAAGAAAACAAAGCCATGAAAAACGGAGAGAACAGAAACCAAAAAAAAAAAAAAGCCAGATTTAATCCTTAACATTTCAATAACTAAATCATATGTAAATCATATGAAAACGCTAATTAAAGACAGGGAATGGCAGGATGGGACTACAAGACATAATCCAAATATGTGCTGTCTACACAAGAGCAATATGAGGGATTATTATGGTAATGAAAATGTCCCTTCTCTTCACTGTATCAATGTCAATATCCTGGCCGTGATAGTGTATTACAGTTTTGCAAGATATTGCCATGGGTGGAAACTAGGTAAAGGATAATGTGGTTATCTCTATATTATTTTCTACAACTGCAGGTAAATCTGTAATTATCTCAAAATAGAAATTTTAATTAAAAAACAAATAAACATTAATATAAAAAATACATTATTCATGTTACACTCAATAAGCTGAGGGTGATATTTTAGAGGCAATACTATCAGATATATTACTATATGGGGTAAATCACCAAGTCATATGTGAAACTATTTTATTTGAGTGTAGCATTGAAGACTTCAATGCATTCATTGAAGCATTCAAGCATTCAAGTACCTTCAAGCATTCAAGGTACTCAATTTGGGTCAGGATTGACATTAGAATTCTGTGTGCAATTTGGGATTAGAAACTTCTCATGTAAATTGCTGGACATTGACAGGGCAGATGTATTGAGCTCCTACTTTACTAGATATAAATACAGTTAATATAATTTAACAATTTATTGGAGAACTACTTTGAGTATACGTTATGTTAAATGATAAAGAAAACAGAGGTGCCTGGGTGTCTCAGTCAGTTGAACAGCCGACTTCAGCTCAGGTCATGATCTCACGGTTTGCAGGTTTGAGCCCTGGGTTGGGCTTTGCGCTGACAGCTCAGAGCCTTGAGACTTGAGTCTACTTAGGATTCTGTGTCTCCCTCTCTCTTGGACCCTCTCCTGCAGGCACTCTGTCTCATTCTCAAAAATAAATAACTGTTAAAAAATTTAAATGAAAAAAAAACATTAACAACACACATGAGTTGCTCACACTTATTTGACCATGAAATGTTGTTTCTTTTCTTTTTTTTTTTTTTGCTAACTTCTAACTTTATTCTCTCTCTCTAAAAGAAAAAAAAAAAAAAAAAGAATCCCAAGAGATAATCTGTGAGAACAATGCAACTATAGATAAGGTAATTGAATACAATCTTATTAAATCTAATAATTATTAAACCAAATTTTCCTACTAAAACAATAGTTGAGCATGTAAGAGATTTGTAAGGCTTTAAACTCTCATAGTTCATTAATAATTTATCTAGAAGTAATGTAAGCTACTATAAATTTATAAATAATCTGCTACACAGAGGAATTAATAAAAAGCTCAGAAATCACTGTTTATTAATTTTACATTTGCTAAAAGCAATTTATCAGAAGACAATATAAAAAGGCAAATTAAAACTTAAGTCCCATTATACCTGTGGAATCCATTTCATCTTGTCATAAAGCATGTCTAAGAACCTCAGAAGTATCCAAACATTTCAAAAGGCTGACACTGTGTGCCTTTGGAAATATATTAAAATGTATTAGAGTAGTCTTAATACATCACTTTTTATGTACTAAAAATCAAGTTGTCTAAATTAAAAGTAGTCTGGTTTGAGAAAAATTTAGCTATTCGTTCGTTCCTCTGGGATACTCTTTTCAGAAATCCAATTTGTGTGAATGTTTCAGATAATTAATTTCTTAAGCTCAACCTACAATTTTTGAACTAACTGGCAATTATTAACCATGTAACAAATACCAGTTTCCCACCTAACATTATTCACAAAATACTATTAAAATAAGCCGTCTCCCTTACTGGGGAAGGGAGGAGTTGATTTCATACCAGAATTTCTGAGACCTGAAATTAAAACTTATCTCTTCTCATGATTTTCCTTTCTGAGATATGACATGACCTTTCTGACCCAACCAAATATGTTTACTAGAAGAGAAAAATAAAGTTGAAAAGTGAGAAGTGCACTGTTGGTGGACTGTCTTAAATTTCTTAATGGAAATTGACATTGTAATTGAAATACCATATTAAAAGTATACACACAGAAGGTAACTTGAATTTCTTAAGCCTCCATTTTCTTATATCATTAAGTTGGTATTTAAGATGTGACATTTCTGCAATGGATATTTCAATTAAAATGTGTACATATTATTTATTTTGTTAAGAAACACATATTGGGCACCTACTATGTTCCAGAATACCTGAGTGAGAAGCATCATTCAACCAAAGGAACAGTTCTATTCTTCACGTAAGTTACACTCCAGTAGCAAAAGAAAAAATGTGAATACCATTTTAGAAGGCCTAGAAAGGGGACTTAATTTATTGATAGAAATGGTGACAGTGGCTCTTAGTATATTAGACTTTATACAAGGTTAAGACATACCAATAGTAGTAAAATTCCACATTAAGGAATATTTTTTAATTACCAAAAAAGAATCCAATTAATGCTTAGCTTTCTACTTTTTAGTTTACAGGCTGTATCTAATTAGTTTTTTGAAAAAGAAAAAATCCTAGGGAGATACACAGAATCTTGGATTGCAAGCAACTTGTTCTGTGAATGTTCCCCAATATCAGCAAACATTTCTAATAAATTTTAAATTGATAAGTGAGCAATATCTTGCAATGCGAGTACTACCTGATGCCAAAGGTCACATGATCACAACTGAGCCACTGTTTCTTCTCTCTCTGTGGGATTGTGAGTGACTGTCTCCCATGCTCATATGCTTGGTCTCAGGCCACAGTGTTTGGCAGAAATCAGTGATTTTTCAGAACGTTGGAAAGTACCCACGACTGGGACGCAAGTATTTTTTTTTGTCACCTCAAAGCACTATGGACGGTCTTTTGCTTTTCCATGGTAAGTAAGCTTAGAAATGCTTTGTTTCATTCCAGGTCAGGCCGCCTGCAGATAGAGGCCCTTTCCTCTGCTGCCTTATTGCCAGTTACATTCAATGCACGAGATGATCAGAGTTCATCAAAACTGTACTATAGTCAACATCAGTTAGTGACAGCGAAAGTTGTCCTCCACAATAACCCTCTACTTTCTTGTCTCCCTCACACCAGCCTCTAAGGTTTTCAAAGGTAAGTGCAGGTTAATATGATTATTTTTCTTTACATTTTGTATTGTCTATATCGTTTTATATTATATTACAGTATTGTAATGATTTTAATGTGAATATTTTTGGGTTGTGGAACATATCTTCTGAGTTTCCATTACTTCTTATGGGGAAATTCGCTTTGATATACAAGTGCTTTAGATGACAAGCATGTTTTCAGAACAAGTATGCTCACAAACCAAGGTTTCACTGTACTTGCTAAATTGTTAAATCTACCAATTACTATATATATATATATATATATTTTTTTGAGTTTGTTTATTTATTTCAAAGGTGACTTATTTATTTTGAGACAGACAGAAATAGTGCAAGTGGGGGATGGAGGCAGAGAAAGAGGGAGAGAGAGAGAATTCCGAGCAGACTCCACATTGCCAGTAGAGAGCCCGATGAGAGGCTTGAACTCACAAAACAGTGAGATCATGACCAGAGCTGAAACCAAGAGTTGGGTGCCTAAGCAAGTGAGTCACCCATGCATCCCTATATTTGAGTTTAGCACAAATTTTTTTAATTCAAAAAAAGTAAAGGTAATTTGATTAACAACTAATGTACTCATTAATTTCATTGTATAAAAACAACTGAATTTCAGACTATTCAGTTTCATGTTCAAAATCAGATTATATCTCATTAAAAATGAAAAAATACGAATAGGCGTGCATAACTACATAAAGGTTTTTATATATTGGGCCAAAATATAGCTGACACTTGAGGACACATTTCACAGAAAAGTGATTTTTAAGGTGCAGATGTCTGTGTAAATAATGAAAAATTGTATTTTTCTCTCTCATACATTATATTTCATCTTATTTAGTAAAGTACAGGAAAAACTTTTAGATATTCTCATTTCAAAAGATTTTGTTTTATTCCCTATTTTTGGTAAGCTTTCCAAGTTTCAGGGTTTTTATTTTTAGTCAAAACTAACCTCATGCCAAATATATCAAAATTCTAAACAATGCACACCATTTTGTCTAGCAAATCTCTCCTATGAATTATTTAATGCAATGTATACAAAAGAGCATAAGAATTCTAACTCTAAATAACTGGGGTTTTGCTAAAAGTTAGGTACATACATACAATAGAGCATATGCAGTCATTAAAACTTATATAGATAAATTTTTTAAATCATGAAAAATTGTCTTTAGTATATGAAAAAGCCATTCATGGTAAGTATTCACAGTAAAGCAGGAATAGTAGGAAATCACCTGAGTCTTACAATAAAATCTACAAAATAACATAATATACATAATATGGAAGTATTTTTCTCATAAAATCAAGAGGGCAAGTACAATTGTTCTCATAATTTTTATCTAGCATTTCAATGGAAACTTTCGCTAGTATAAATAGGAAAAAGAAATGGATAAAAAGTAGAAGGAAGGAAATATTTTTTTTTCTCAGATGACATGATTTATATACAAAATTCTTGACTCTATAAAAATCTCCTGGGTTTAAAAGGGAAACAAACTACTAGGACTAAAAAGTGAATTTACCTGGGATGGAAGTTTAAGAACACCAGTTTTTAAAAAAAATTAATCTTATTTCTGTATACAAACCATAAGCAATTAGAAAATCAAACTTCTTCAAAAAGCGTAATTTACAACAGCATCATACATACAACATGCTTCAGAATAAACTGAGGAAAACCCATACAAGAGCTCTTACCACTGAAATTCTAAAACATTTCTAAGATAAATGAAGTAAGATCTAAATGAAATCAGAGATGCATTGTTCATGGGTAGAAACACTCACAACTATTACATCCAACCTTTGGCTTCAACGGAATTCATGTAAGAAACACAGGAGGCATTTTGAAGTAACTAACAAGTTTCTTCTAACATACATATGGAATTAAAAATGATCCATAATGCCCACTATCATGGTTTTTTTAAAGGTGGTCTTTAGTTATTTCTACCTAATAACCCATGCCAAAATTATGTGCCTTAAATAATAATTTGTTGGGGCACCTGGGTGGCTCAGTTGGTTGGGCGGCCGACTTCGGCTCAGGTCACCATCTCACAGTCCGTGAGTTTGAGCCCCGCGTCGGGCTCTGGGCTGATGGCTCAGAGCCTGGAGCGTGCTTCCAATTCTGTGTCTCCCTCTCTCTCTGCCCCTCCCCCGTTCATGCTCTGTCTCTCTCTGTCTCAAAAATAAATAAAACGTTAAAAAAATTAAAAAAAATAATACTTTGTTATCTTTCAAGCTCTATGGATTGACTGACAGTTCATACTTATGAACTTATGCAGACAGTTCATACTTGGGTATGCCTCATAAAGTTGGAGTAAGTAGTGGACTGGAATCATGGTACCTTATGACTCAGTCTAAGACGGCTTATTTACTTCTACATCTGTTATTTCAGCAGGGAGGCCTACAAATCTGGAACAGGTTGACCACCTCAGGGGAGGTTTCTACACGTGACCTATGTGGCTAGTTTGATGTTTCTCATGCCCCGGCAGTAGTCTCTGAGTAAACATCCATGCAAGCTCACTCTATCCAAAACAAGTGACCAAGGTGGAAACTAAGTTTTCTTATGACCTGAGGAAGTTTCACTTTTTCACTTTGGCCACACTCTATCAGTTATGCAAAGGTAGCCCAGAGTCAACGTGGAAAGGGTTATATGTAATCGGGTTTTAAGGCCAAGAAGTAAGATTCTCTTGGTAGCAGCCTTGAAGACCAGCTGTGACAATTATCCCCCTGACCTGAATGAGGCATATTCCTTCACATTCAAAACATACGCATCCTCAAAAACTTCCTACATCTATGACAATACTTGTTTCAGGCTTGAAGTCCATGATATTATCAAATAAAACAGGTTTGAGGTGGATGAGTTTTTTTGGGTGTAGTTACACGGGTGCATTCAAGACCAATGTCAAAAAGCTGTTTCCTTATATTTTCTTCTAGGTATTTTGTGATTTCAGCTCTTACACTTAATTAAGTCTTTAATCCATTTTGAGTTAATTTTCGTGACTGCTGTAAGATAAGGATCCAGTTTTGTGATTTGGCATGTGCAAATCTAGTTTTTCCAGCACCATTTATTGAAGAGATTCTCTTTCTTTCCTGTGTGTCTTCGGCACCCTTGTTAAAGATGAGTGACCCTATACACGTGGGTTTATTTCTGGGCTCTGTATTCTGCTGCAGTGATCCATGTGTTTGTTTTTATGCCAATACCACACTGTCACCACTACCACAGCTACACAATGTAGTCTGACATCGAGAATTGTGATGTCTTCAGGTTCATTCTTACTTCTCAAGATTGCTTTGGTTATTCAGGGTTTTTTGTCATTCCATACAATTTTAGGATTGCTTGTTCTCTTTCTTTAGAAAATGCCAAACAAGTTTTGATAGGAGTCCTTTTAAAGTTGAAGATAGCTTTGGGTGTTGTGAACTTATTAACAATATTCGTTCTTTCAATCCATGAGCACAAGATACCCTTCCATTTTTCATATTTTCCTCAATTTCTTTCATCGGTGTCTTCTAGGTTTCAGGGTACCAATCTCTCACTTCTTTGCTTGGATCAATGAAATAGCTGTCAGTGTTTGTTTAATACATTTAGGTGCTCTGATACTGGGTGCATAGCTTGTTATGTCCTTTTGATTAACTGACCCTTTTATTATTATATAATGATTTTTTTAACCTCGTTACAATTATTTTTACTGAGTCTGCTTTGTCTATTATAAGGATAAATATCATTACTTATTTTAGCTTTCATTTGCATGGAAATTTTTTTCCCTGTACCCCTACTTCAATCCAATGTACATCCTTAAGCTAAAGTATGTCTCTTATAGGCATTATACAGTTTGGTCTTTTTTTTTTTTTTTTTTTTTAAATCGTTCAATCATTCATTCTATGTGTTTTGATTAGAAAATTTAATGTATTTAGAGTAATCTGTAAGGACTTACCAATACCATCTTGCTGTTTCTTTGCTGGTTTATAGTTCTGTTCTTTCCTACTCTCTTACCGTTTTCCCTTGAGAATTTATAATTTTCGGTAGAGCCACTCTTTGATTCCCTCTCTTCATCTTTTGCATATTTAGTGTAGTTTTTTAAGCTTTATGGTTTTCATGAAGCATACATAAAATATCATATCGTTGTAACAGTCTAGAGTTATAAATTCTTTAATATGATAAAGTTATATAAAAAACTGCTACTCTTGAGGTGCCTGGGTGACTCAGTCAGTTAAGGGTCTGACATTGGCTCAGGTCATGATCTCATGGTTCATTAGATCGAGCCCTGCATAGGGCTCTCTGCTGTCAGCACAGAGTCCACTTTGGATCCTCTGTCCCCTTTGCTCTCTGCCTCTCCCTTACTCATACTCTGTCTCAAAAATAAACATTAAAACACACACACACACACACACACACACACATACCCCTCTTTCACCTCCCTCTTTACATTTTATGTTTTCACGTTATAATTTACCTCTTTTTGTCTGTGCATCTATTAATAAATTATTGTAGCTATAGTCATTTGTAATACTTTTGTCTTTTAACCTTTCTACTAGACTTAAGTAATAGCACACTGCTACATTCCAGTGTTGGGGCATTCTGAATTTGACTGCATACTTACCACTTAACTTTACCAGTGAGTTATATATTTTCATGGAATTTCATATTATTAGTTACAGTTTTTAAAACTCCCTTTAGCATTTCTTTCCTATAAGACAGGTCTAATGGTGATGTGATGAACATCTTCAATTTTTTTTCTTTTTTCTTTTTTTGTCTGAGAAGATCTTTATTTCTCCTTCAATCTGAAAGACAGCTTTTCCAGGTAAAGTGTCCTTGATTGGCTTTTTTTTTTTTTTCCTTTTGGCACTTTAAATATATCCCCCCACTCTTTGCTGGCCTGCAAGATTTCTCCTGAGAAATCTCCCATCCAAGTTCTAACCAGGCCAGACACTGTTTAGCTTCCGAGATTGGGTGCATTCAGGGTGGTATGGCCGCAGACATTTGTGGCTCTCCTGAGAAATCTGATAGCCTAAAGGGGATTTCCTTGGATGTGAAGATTTATTTCCTCTTGCTACTTTTAAAATTCTGTCTTTGGTTTTAGCAAGAGATGTGTGGTCAAATAAATTTTAAACCAATTTGGCCCCGTTAATGATTAATTTATTAAGCTTTGCCATGGTGAACCCCAAGCAGCCTTTTTGTTGGAACTAATTTATCACCACTACAAAGGTTACACCTTTCTGGGGAATCCATTCAATGCTGCAAGTAACGTGACGTCTCTTATCTATGGCTGATGGGAATTAACTACTCCTAGGCTTGTAGGAGCCTTGGGAATTTTTTAGCCTACTGATTTCTCATGGTGCTCCCTAACAGCCTCAGGGAGTTTTTCTCTCACTGATGCATAGATTGGCGTTCAGCCACAGGCTGTGCCCATCACCAAAGTTTGTTCTCTTTGTAGCTCTCTGATAATCTTCTTCACAAATTTTTGGTTTCTGGACCTCCCTGCCCTTCAAATACACCAACTTAACTCACGGAGAACATTCACTCTCATCTTCCTTGGATATGGCCTGGAAACTCTCCGGGTAGCAAGCTGGTGAAATTCTTTTCTCAGGGATCTGGTTTATGGGGCCTGTTATCCAATGTGTAAAAACTTGTTTTATGTCTTCTTTCAGTTTTCTAGTTGTTTACCGAGAGAGAGCTGGTTTTTTTAGCAGTCAATCCTTCATGAGTAGAACTGTGTTGTGTATTTTAAACTAAAATTTCTGGCTATGAACTATGAGGCCTTGCAGAAAGGGACATTAAGCTCTTCGGAAAACTGGTATTGTAATTGCTTCGAAATGGATTATAATTAGGATATTAGAGAAGGTACTTCACTATGTTTCAGACATGTGCATACGTAAGATTACCACCCCACGTGCACACTGTTAAAAAGGACAAGGATTATTAATAAATCTAGAAAAGGGGAATTGGTTTTGACTCTGTTTCATTTTTCCCACACTAGTTAAGTATTTGTAGGCCATCAGAATCTCAATGTGATTACATTTTGCCCCAGAAGTGAACATTTAAGCTTGGTGTACTTCTTTTAATGCTGGCATGTCAACATTCAATTACTTTTTAAATGTGCATTTATTATCCACCTGCTATTTGGAAGGTACATTGGTAGGAATAACTGAAGTTTCAACCCACGTGGACACAAAACTATGCTCATAACACATATTCCTAGTTTGCATCCAATAAAATACTCATTCCTTATGATATTGATAGGTGTGTTATAACATAAAGTGTATGGAGTACAGAGTAAGCAACTGTGTGAAACAACAAAATGTCAAAACATGGTCTTATAAGCAGATATCTTTGTTACTTATCAAACTATGGGAATACATGAGAGAAGTGAGAGCAGGTCTAAAATGTCCTGTGTAAATGAAATGAAATGAAATGAAATGAAATGAAATGAAATAAAATAAAATAAAATAAAATAAAATAAATAAAATAAATCTCTGTATATTAAGGAAGTAAACTCACCATTGGGAGATCTAAATATGGAAGAAGAGAAGAAAATCAAAACAGGCATGGAAATAGGACTTTGCAAGGAACTTTTTAGAGGGAAAGGTGAAAGAGGTGTTGACTACAGTTGGTGTGGAATTTTGAGTGCTACATTGCTAACCAGAATTTTAGTCAGTGTTACTGTGTAATGACTTCTGTGACTCCTCTCTTCCATGTCTTCAATAAATTTTCAGGGAAAGCACATACTGCCTTTCAATGTTTTCAATGGGTTTTATTTACTTATTTCTTTATGCTGAGATGAAATTTGAATTAAAAATTTTATCTTAAGAAATTTTAGCTTTATCTGGGCTACACAGCAATAAACAGTGGGATGACAGCAGCCCACGTATGATGCATGAATGCATACTGTGAATTTCCAAGAGGGTCCTACATTATGCAGCCTGGCCCAATTTATTTAATCGCAGAAGCTTTCCTCCAGGAAAATTTTGTGAAATCATTCCTCGAAGAACCAGATTGGGGAATAAGGCTTCACAATTTTAAGCCATTTAATTAAAATCTACACAGAACTAAACTTTAAAGCACTATATTTGTTGCCATAACAAAATACCATAGACCAGGTGGCTTCAATAATAGAAACTTAATTTCTTAAGAGTTTTGGAGCCTTAAAGTCTGAGATCACAGTGCTAATATGGTCACGTTCTGATGAGATCTCTTTTCCTGGCTTGCAGATGGCAGTCTTCTGTGTGCTCACATAGCCTTTCCTTGGTGCATGAGAGTGGAGAGTCATCACTCTCTCTTCTTTTTAAATTTTTAAAATTTCCTTTATTTTTTATTTTTTCAGAGAAAGAGCCCATGCTGGTGCACAAGGGCAGGGGAGGGGCAGAGGAAAAGAGAGAAAATCTTAAGCAGGCTCCACACCAGCGCAGACCCAGACTCAAAGCTTAATCTCATGACCTTGAGATAATGACTTGAGCTGAAATCAAGAATCAGACACTTAACTGACTCAGACACACATCCTATAGGATTAAGATACTACCCTTATGACCTTGGCTTACCTAAATTACTTCCTAAACACCATATCTCAAATACAGTCATTTGGGGGGTTCGGTTCAGCATATGAATTTGGGAGGAACACAATTCAGTCTATACCAAACAACATGAGAATTACTATCTCTAAACACATAAACATTACTTGTGATTACAACTCTTTAATTTTTACACAAGAGTTACTGAAGACATATGCCAGAAAAACTAGATTTGAGTTACTAGCTTAATTTTTCAATGTTAGTTTAGCATTTTTTAGAGAAAGTTGAAATCTATATTCTTGATATTTTTAGCAGAGACAGTAAGTCGTAAGCCAAACAAAGAGAGAAAACAAAGAAGGCAAACTAGAACAGTCAGAGTTAGTCTGATATTTTATAACTTATCAGAGTATAGGTAATAACACTTCAATAAAAGAGAATAGAAGGAGTAAAATACTTTTTCTAGACCACTTTCTTATAAACGTTAATATAAAGTTAAAGGAAACCCATTAGAGCATCATTTCATAAGCTGCAAATGACTTTAAGATTGCTCTTCTCTATAAATATTCATAAACACAATGATCTACTCTATATTTGGACCAGGTAAAATGTATGGCAGATATTTGGGATAATAATGATTATAATTTCTAGGGGAACTCTGCAATCAAAACAAGGGTTTTCAACACAATTTTGAACAGCACAGAGAATGTCTCAAAAGTCAGTTGAGACTTTTACACAGCAAACATGAGTCAGTTTCATGGCTTTAATTTGTTAAAGTTACTATGAGCTTACAAACCACCTCTCAAAATACTCAGGATGTAAACTATAACTATTAACAATCTGCTAAGATTTTTAGCATGCTATTAAAACATTTTAATGGACTTAAATATATTAGGAAAAATTATGTTCCGAGATTATTTCAATTAGCTAGGTAAAGAACGCTTTAACCATTAGAGAATAACATCTCTTTAATTGCAGTTTAAAGTTAGCAAATGTAACTAAAAAGCTCAAATAAAATAGGATACGTGAAAATGTCAAAGTACAATAATGTTAAATAGGGTAACTATGACAAAGAGTAGACAATTTGGGAAAATAAGAAAAAAATATAACACTGAGGAAAAAAATTATTCATAATAAACACAAACAAAAATAAATATTTATAAGTCAAATTATCTCTTGGGAGTTTAATTTACTTGCCTACTTAATAATAATTTGGTAATGGTACATGAAACTATCTCTGATATGAGAATTTGGTCCAGAGAATTATGTTTGATGAGTTGCTTGAAATCTCTGTCAATGTTAAGTTCTAGCACTATAAAGCAACCATTTTTTGTTATTAGGAATCGTAGGATAAAATACATCATGCAGGCTAATCCATCAATTAAATTCTTCAATGGTGGTAGATTATTTGCAAATATCGCCACAACAATCCCTCTCATACCTGTATCATAATCCTTTTCATCTCCTCCTATGAAGTACAGAGTCTGTTTTTACACCCTTAAATCTGGGTTGGCTTTGTGACATACTATGACCTATAGTACTCAACAAAAATGAAGTTTTGTGACTTTCCAGCCTAGCTTTTAATAGGCCTTGCACCTTCCACCCTCTCAGGAGGTGAGAAAGCCTACCCTTTTGCTTCTATATAAGAAAGCCCGTATGTTAAAAGACCACATGGAAAGAAAAGCCAGGCTGACAAACAGAGCAGGCACTGGGGCCACTTTGCAAAATACAGACACATCTGAGAGGCCAGATGACTGCATCTTCATGAGTAAATACGGGCCAAACTACTGATCCATTCAATCGAGAACAAACAAATGATTATTATTTGAAGATATTACTCTACTCAGGGATGGTCTATTATGTGGAAATGGATAAATAACACAGGAATTGGTAGTCAGCATTGTAACAAAACCCTGAAGTATGTGGCACTGAATTTGGGATCAGACAGCAGGAAAAGGCTAGAACACTGATAAGGGGGCTGAGAAGGATGAATAAATGGCAAACTCTTGTGGAGCATGAAAAGACAGAAAGGAAGATGTCATTGGAGTCTCAAAAAAGGTGAATCAAGCCCAGTGTTGGTAGGAAAACAAAAACAAAAACAAAAACAAAAACAAAAACAAAAACAAGTGGCAGAAAGCATGGGCCCAGGGAATCTGGAAGTTAGAAAATCTCTTTAAGAGACTTGTTAATCTGGACAAGGAGGTATCCGGTTAAAATGTTGAAAGTACCAAATGAGTTTTCCCACTGAGTGCTAGAAGATACTGCAAAAATAAATAAGCAAAGCAGATACTAATTTCTAAGAAATACAGAGGACTTAAACGAATCTTAAGAGCGTTATCCCATAGCAGCCTATCTCACTGCAAATAGAGAGAGATGAATCTCAGAAATAATTCTGGATATCACTTTTGGGACAGAGAGATTTACAGAACTATAACAATGTTTTTAAGAGAGGTGTCCTGGCCTAAGTACCACCAGCACAGACGATAAAGGCATGAGAGAATAAAAACGAAAAGTATGGAACGCCTGGGTGGCTCAGTCAGTTGAGCATCTGACTCTTGATTTTGGCTCAGGTCATGATTTCATGTTTCTTGGTATCAAACCCCATGTAGCACAGAGAGCAGATAACACAGAGCAGATAGCACAGAGCCTGCTTGGGATTCTCTGTCTCCCTCTTTCTCTGCCCCTTCCCTGCTTGCACACATGCTCTTTCTCTCTCTTTCTCAAAATAAATAAGTAAACTTAAAAAAAAAAATAAAGAAACAAAGAAAGAAAGAAAAGTAGGTTCTGGCTGACAACGTTGTACAAACAGGAAACAGATTAAGAAAGCTGTGCATTCCAAACATTGGACACTTCTTATGGAAAAGAAGGAAACGCTCTGAGGGTTTAGCAAAGAGATGTGGCGAATAGCGGATTAAAGGGAACAACTCCCAGGTAGCGGAACTGTTCAAGATTCAAAGAACATTCCATTTTGAAACAAAAGGACCTAGACAGATGTGCTCAGAAGCCTTTCCGTAATGCTATGAGCCAGTGACTCGTACAGTATTTTCCATTTCCATTCTTTTTGAATGCGGCTATCCTGCCAACGTCTGACCACTGTATGTGTGTTGAGGGCAGAGGGACTGGTGGTGGATAGTGTATCTTTTTAGTTTTAGGTGGGGAGAATAAAGAGGAAGCACCTGGGACAAGGGGCAGCCTAGAAGCTTCTTTCACATATGGATCATATATAGATCATGAAATCATGGATTGTGATACAGATGCACGTGACTTACACAGTACTCTTTAGAAATAAACCTAGGGGCATCTGGGTGGCTCAGTTGGTTAAGCCCCTGACTTCGGCTCAGGTCATGATCTCACTGTTTCTGAGTTCGAACCCCGAGTCAGGCTCTGTGCTGACAGCTCAGAGCCTGGAGCCTGCTTCGGATTCTGTGTCTCCATCTCTCTCCCTCTCTGCCCCCCCTTGCTTACATTCTGTCTGTCTCTCTCTCTCTCTAAAAAATAAACAAACATTAAAAACGATTTTTTTTTTAGAAATCAACCTAGAAGACAGAAAGGAAAACAAGACAGGGTAAACCAAAGAAGTAATCTTCAGTGAACTTCTCCATTATCAGTCAATGGAGTGTCAATCACAACAAAGAACTGTCACATCTTTGAGGCATTCCCTGGAGAGAGATTCAGCAAATCAGCAACCAACAGGCACAGTAAGTAGGAGATGGGTGTAACTTCCAGGAAACGGGAATATGAGCAAGGAGCAGATCTACGCCACGTTTGTAATTTATATTGGAAGCTTCCCATTTGGACAGCTACACATTATATATTAGAGATGTCACATACCAGTGACGCTTGCTTTATAATTTATAATTACCCTGTATGAATAAAATTGTTCAAAATCTATCATCTGATGTATTTTTAGAAAATACAATGCTCTACTACTACGTACTGTGCACACCAATTTTTAAGAAACTTTGAGTGTGGCCCTGGTATGCATCAGAAACGGCGAGGTGGTGAACACGCAACACTTAATTACATACATTTCCTGCCAAACCAAAGCTCACAGTTGAATACCAGACTCTACCTTGGAAGCACATCACTGCAAAACTCTTTTAAATAATCAACAAACAACTGACAGGAAATTAAGCGAGCAAAAGTGCTTATTGATCACACTATCAATGTACAGAATCAAAAAAACAATAGACTTTCAAAACCATCTCGCTAAATGCACATCAAACTAGAAGTCAGAAAAGCTTTATGTGTAAGATTGTGTTCACGTGATATACACCAGAAACATCCCACTGCTTGTTATCATTCATGATTGAAGTTAAATTATGCCTGCTGGCTTAACGGTGGATCGACAATCAAGGCACAGGCCAGTGTCCAGGGTTCAGTTAACATTTTGAAATAAAATGTTTAACAAATATTTGTTGAGCATTTACTGTACTACTATTGGATTGTTGTGTCACCAATTATCACAAACGTGGTGACTTAAAACAATCCATATTTATTATTTCACACTTTCCTGCAGTCAGGGGTCCATGCCACAGAAGTCTCCACTCTGAAATGCAGAATTTTATGCACTCTCAATTTTAGACTGCGCGGAAGTTGCTGCTTTTACAATTACCTAGCTGTCAGACCCCAACGAAGGAAACAGCAGAATGTGATACGCAGAAAGTCAAGAATGTGCCAGATGATTGCAACCACTACTGGTTTATATATTTCTCTGTTTTTATTTATTTAGAAAGTGAGTGAACATGAGCAGGAGACGGGCAGAGAGAGAGAGAAGGAGAGAGAGAATCCCAAGCAGGCTCTGCGCAGTGAGCACAGAGACTGACCTGGGACTTGATCTAATGAACCATGAGATCATGACCGGAGACAAAATTAAGAGTCAGACGCTTAACTGGCTGAGCTACCCAGGCGCTTCTGGTTTACACATTTCTCTCAAGCAAAGAGCATATATGTCAGGGATCCTCAGTAGAGCTGAGTTCCTTAATACAGAGGCTCTAGACCGCAGTGGAAAAGGGCAAAAAATCACGGGAGTTTGAAGTTACACAGCCTTGAGTTCGGGCTGTAGAGATTTCTAGAATATTTTAATTCTGCATCCATGAATTACATCTGACTTCATGGTAGTAAATGTGAATCTTGGGCAGTAAAACATGTTTTGTAAATTGACAATGCCCTGCATCCTCTCATAGCAATGCCTTGTTCTGGGTACATATTAAATCTCTTGAGAAATTTGAAATACCTCATGCTTCTAGAAATTATTTACCACAGATCTTTAAATTAGAAATGCTTTAAATTAGTAAACTATTTTGCTTCCTTACATGGACTTATTTTATGCTCTAAAGAGTCATCTCGGGGTGCCTGGGTGGCGCAGTCGGTTAAGCGTCCAACTTCAGCCAGGTAACGATCTCGCGGTCCGTGAGTTCGAGCCCCGCGTCGGGCTCTGGGCTGATGGCTCAGAGCCTGGAGCCTGTTTCCGATTCTGTGTCTCCCTCTCTCTCTGCCCCTCCCCCGCTCATGCTCTGTCTCTCTCTGTCCCAAAAATAAAAATAAATAAACGTTGAAAAAAAAATTTAAAGAGGCATCTGTATGTAAATTTTAACTCTTTTAATATTAATTGTACATTAACCATCATCTACATCATATCTGAGCAGCACAGCTGAAGTGACCTTAAAATAAAGTGTTGATAATTTGAATAGAATCACTTTGACAGAACTTTTACCCACTCACTTGATGCCCTATGAAGACACTGATGAATATCAAGATGTAATTATCCAAAGCAGCAAGGGTTGCTTCTGCACAGTCTACAAAGTTTGATGATTAGTCAGACAAAACTGCTATCAATTATGGAGACAATTATCTTGCCTCCACAGTTGTGAGAACTGAAGCAGAATGTCTCGTTCTTATAAACATTATGGACAAATATTTCATAACCATGCCAAGCACATAGGCTGACAAATTGCTTTATAGAGGCAAATAGAAAGTTTCATAATTTACTCATTTAAAACATGTTTATAAAGGGATCCCATGCTTATACAGATTTTTCTTTTGTCATTGAGTGAAATGAACTGTTTTGACATGTATAACGCAGCTTTGTTGTAAATGTTATCCAAGTGCCCAGAAATTATTACAATGTTTTCCAGTCTTCAAATACTTTGTGACTTAAAGGAACAAAAAGAAAAAAAAAAAGATTTTTAGAAAACATGACATGAAATAGCCAGGAAATTGCAATATTAATGAGCATAATCTCACCCTTGTACAAGAGCATGTAAATTCAATAAGTGTGTAACAGGTATTCCCCTACTCTTTGTACATCTTTCTTTCAATAAACAGGAGAAAGAAGCTAATAGTATTCACGTAAAACCAACCGGGTGAAAGGGTAGATGGATGGTCACCACCAATCTCTCTTAGACCCTTACAAAGTATGGGAATACTGAAAGGCCACAGCAAATATAATGAAATGAAGCAAAACATATGGGTCAATATTTTCCAGAGACTGAGTATGACTGAAAAGAATCCTTGGTTAAACCTGTGGGTATGATATTCACCAAGTTGGGTTCACACAATAGCACAAGTACCCTTTTCTTCACCATTTCCGTACGTGGTTCATCTAACAAAACATGTAGAACAAATACGTAATTTAAAAATGAAAATTTGAATGGATGCAAATATACTCGCCTATGCAGTATTCACTCCAGTCTGGTTTCATGACAAATTTTTATGAGCAAATGATAATCTTTCTCTAGAATATAAGTAGATAATTTACTTCCTAATTTTGATAATTGACTTAGAAGTCATAACGTAATGGTACCAATCTCATTATTTTAAAAAATATGTATAATGAATATGTAAACTATGCTTTGTGAGGTCTATGAGAGTGGAAAGTATGCGTACGGTAGTAAATTATTATTCTAGGATTCTTGTATTTCTGGAAAAACTATGGCCAATGAGTTGGAAAAATCTCTCCAAGAGCTAACACCTTTTCAGGTGCTATGCATTCCACCACCACGTATGAGAATTCTACTTGGTCCACAATTGAGCCCACCCTACTAACTGCCTTTCTGTTTTTCATTTAGTCATTCCTGTGAAGATGTATTTGTGGTATTGGCTTTAGTTTTAACTGTCATTTCCTTAATGACTAATGACATTGAATATCTTGCCATGTACACATTTTCATTCAAAAATATTCTTTGGTTAAGTGCTCGCATTTTTGCCCATTTTTATTACATTGTCTTATTTATGAGAATTTTGCAGATAACTTGGACTCCAGTCATTTGTTAGATATGTGTATACAAATATTTTCTCAAAGTATTGGCTTGATTTTGTATTTTGGTATAGTAATTTGCAAAAAGCAAAAAACTTTTAATGTGAAGGATGATCAATATATAATTATCATTCATGATTTTGATTTTTGTCCATCAAGGTCACTAATTTTCTTCTATTTTTTCTATCATAAGTATTCTCTTTACATTTAGGCCTTTGACCACATTTAATTTGATTTTTGTATATGGCTGTAAGGAGGGACAAGGTTTATTTGTTTTCATTATCTTTAAAGTATTCCAGCATTATTTGTTGAAATTACTCTTTTTATTATATTACCTTGGCACTATTAATATGAGGGTCTATTCCTAGACTCTCTATTCTGTCCCAATGATTCATATGTTTATTTTTATTCCAATACCATACTGTCTTGATTATCTTAGTTTTAGGGTAAGTCTTGGAATCAGACAGTAGAGTCCAACAACTTTATATTTTTAAAACTATTTTGGCTTTCTTTGCTTTTCATTATAAATTTTCAAGTTAGATTGTCAACTTCTAAAAAAAATCTACGATTTTGATTGAGAGCACATGTAATGTAAGGTTAAATGTGGGAGACTACTGACATCTTAATAATGTTGTGTAACTGCATGAACAGCGTATTACTTCATATACTGAATTCTTAGTTTCTTTCATCAATGCTTTATTTATTTAAGCATACAAATCTTGTATATATTTTGTTTTATTAATCCCTAAGTATTTCATACTTTCATGTTATTAAAATATATGCCATTATCATAATCTCAATTTCCAACTCTTCCTGGTCATTGTAGAGATATATAATCTATTTTTGTATTTTGCTCTTGTATTTTCTAACACTACTCAGCTCACTTATTTGTTGTACTACCTTTATTGTAGTTTCTTCGGGATTTTCTACATAGGAAAATATGTCCTAAATGAATAAAGACAGTTTCTTTCTTTACAATCTCTGTGCTTTTTATATTTTTTTCTTTTCTGGTCCTGATTAGGTCTGCCAATCAAATGTTGAAAAAAATCTCATAAGAGTAGATATCCTTTCTTTGTGGTCTTCATAGGGAAGGGAGTGTTGGGAAAGTACTTAATATTTCAGGATCAGTTTCCTAGTGGATGTTTTGTGTTCGATGGAGGACCATAGATTCCTTCTATCTACACTCACCAGAAATTTCTTTTAAATCATGAGTTAAAGTTTGACTAATGCTCTTTCTCCATGTATTGAGATAATCATTTTACTTCATTACAGTACTGTGATATAGTGCATTATATTGATTGGTTTTTAAACACTGGCACACTGGCACAAACTTCCATTTCTGAAAAATTTGGTCATAATATATTGTCATTTTTATATATTGCTGAATTCTATTTTCTATAATTTTTAAAATATTGTGTCTTTATTCATGAGGGATAATGGTCTACAGATACATTTCTTATAATGCTTTTGACTGGTTTTGTATCAGGGTCCTTATAAATGCTGCCTTATAAAATAAATTCAGACATGTTCCCTCTTATTTATGGGAAAAGTTTGTGTATAAATTGTATTTGTTTGCTTAGATGTTGGGTAGAATTCAGTAACAAATTTATCTGGACCAGGAGTTTTCTTTATAGGATGATATTTAACAATGAACCCAATTTATATAATGGCTAAGATTATACAAAGTATCTACTTCTTGAATAAGTTGTTAGTTTCAGCCCAAATGAATTTTCTGTGTTATTTACATTATCAAAATGTTGGTATAAAGTTGTTCAAGCTATTTAGTTATTATAATTTTATTGTAAGATGTATGCTTCCCCCTTCATTCATGACATTGTTTTAATTTTATCTATTAATCTTGCTAGAGTTTTATCACTTTTATTATTTTTTTAGAAAGAATCAGCTTTTGGTTTTCTTGATTTTCTGTGTGTGTATGTCTTTGTGTGTGTTTGAGTATGTATTTTTTGTGTGGGCAGGAGTGTGTTTGTGTATATTTCACTGTTTTCTGCTCTTCATCATCACCTTTCTTCTTGCTTTGCATTACATTTGCTCTTTCTTTCTATGTAAGGTAGACATTTGAGATAGCTCTAATTTTCTACTGTAAGAATATAATGCTATGCATTTCCTTCTAAGCATTGCTTTCACTGCATCTTTCAAGTTTTTTGTGTTTCCCTTTTCATTCAATATAAATATTTGCTAATATCATCTGTAATTTTTTTGAATCCATGTACTGTGTATTTAAATTAAAGGAGATTTTCCAGGTATTTTTTCGCTGTTGATTTATAGTTCAATTCTACTGGGGTCAGAAAATATACATTGTATATTTCAATAACCTAAGTAATATGATCCTTGTCAATGTCCAGGTTTACTTAAAATCAGCGGGTGCCCTTGAATTGCTGGGTAGTCCGCTAAAAGCTAAAAAGGTAAAATTATTTCATTTTGTTGTTCATGTCCCATGAATCCTTATTAATTTTTTGTCTATGTGCTCTGTCAGTTACAGAGAGAGGACCACTCTGTACCTTATACTTATATTTCAGGCGTAACTGTGGGTCAGTTTTTCCTTTCAATTCTTTCAGTTACTACTTTATATAATTTGATGTCATTTGTTGGGCCTGTAAATGTTTAGGACAATTGGCATCTTAACAAAATTGACCTTTTTCATCCATCCACATGATTTGTTTAAGTTTTCTTTATTTTCTTCCAGCATATTTTGGAAGCTTGCCTGCATTACAGAGAGCTCCTGCCTTCACAATCTTCTCGCCCATCCCCCAGTAGCAAATTGCAGTTGTGTACTATTCATGGATAACTCTGTTTAAGCCAAAAGAATATTCTCAGTTTCTTTGTCAGATCATAGTCTTAGGAAGTTCTGTGCACTTGGGAATGGTGGTGGTGGTTGGTGGGAGGAATGTCCCGTCATTCCTAATCCTTTCCAGTACATGACCACCATTCTGTGTTTTTCCAGCCTAGTGGATTGGGCAGGAATAAATTTCCTTTCTCTGCCCACATCTGTACCAACTCTCATCTTTATATTGATACAAGGTCCCAGGAGCAAGAGATTTTTCTTTCTGGAACAATTACTGGAGGTCTTTGCAGAAAAGCACGTGTGTCTACAAGCTACCCTTGTATCTGGAAACCCAGTTGTTCTAAACTGATGTTGTAGCCCAAACTCAATTTTAGAAATTTATTTAAGTTTGAGATAATTTATTATTCCCTCTAACTATGGCAGCCAATTTTTCCTTCCATAATTTGTCAAAGGTGAAATGGTTCATGTCTTGTCTTTCTTCACAGGATTATGTCATTTTTTGGAATTCAGTTCCCTTGATTGCCTTCAACTTTGATGGACTCAATAAAAGTTATGGTTTTGTAGACCATCCAACTTTTACTCATTTGTTAAAACTGAGTGAGTTTCTTTTTCAGCTTTCTACATCCCAGGCAGAGGAGAAGCTCTGCTAAGTCAATCTTGAAGAAAAATAACACTACTGGAGGACACAACAGCTGCCAAATTTAGACTTACAAATGTAAGAGTGAGAGCTTGGCAAAAAGCAGGCAAATAGAACAATGAGACAGGTTACAGAGCTAATTAAATGAATGCACACATTAATGTCACTGATTCATGAAGAATACATCAAATATCAAGAAAAGAGTGTAAAACATAGGGATGTCCAGCTGGCTCAATCAGTAGAGGATGTGACTTTTGATTTCAAGGTCATGAGTTCAAGCCCCACACTGGCCTTAAAGCTTACTTTAAACAAACAATCAACCAAACAAACAAACAGAGAATAAAAAGAATGTAGAAATATAAAAGGTGGAAAGATAGTAATAATATGGTATGCAAATTGATTAAAAAGAGTTGATGTAGCTATATTACTATAGATACAACAGATTTTATATAAAAGTTTGAGATATAAATGAGTGTCTCATAAATAGACACATATAGTTACCAAAAATATAAAAATTGTCTATAACCCAGAAATGAAATATAGAAAAGAAAACAAATTACATAAATATATAAAAAAACAAATCAACAATTATACTGGGAGATGTTTAATACATCTCTTAGTAACTTACAAAATAAAAAGGCCACGTGCATTAAGTATATAAAGTATTGAAGAGTGTAATTAACAAACATCTTAATAGATATGTACAGAACACTATACTCTAGACTTATGCCACACACACATTTTTTAAAGCCTTCATGAAACATTTATAAATACCGTATACTGATTCATACCAAATCTCGATAAATTTCAAATACTGAAGTTACAGAAAATTTCCTGTGCCTACAGTGCAATTAATTAAAAAAATTAACAGCTAAAATAGAACTAGAACATTCCTGTGTTTCTGTAAATTAATAAGTCCATTTATAAACAATTATTGGGCCAAAAGAAAATTACTAACATAGTAAGACAGTATTTGGGACTTAATTTTAACAACAATATGACACAATAAAAGTTGTGGAATGCCATTAAAAGAGTGTTTTGAAGGAAAAATCAAAGATTCCAATGCTTCTATTGGAATAACAAAGGAAAAAATTAAAAGCTAAAATAGAAAATAGAAAAAGGACAGCAAAAATAACAGAGAAATTAATGCAACATAGAGTATGAACAAAAATTATTTCTATTAAAAAATAATACATATTTTTAAAAACCTGTCTTATAATTGATCACAAAAAAAGAAGGTAACAGTAATTTTCACGAGTGCCACAGGCAATGAAATGGTCATAATGAATATTATAGAAATTTTATGCCAATAAACTTATAATCTCTGCAAATAGAGAAATACCTTGAAAGTTACCAATATGGACTGAAAAAGAATGACTTTCTCTTGTTACTAACTTCTCTACTTATTCTACCCACTGGCAAACTATTTCTCTACTTCTCTGCTCTCTGTCTGTGAGTTTGACCTTTTTTTTCTTTTTTTTTTTTTTTTTTTTTAAGATTTCACAAATATTTCATACCATGCAGTATTTGTCTTTCTCTGTCTGGCTTATTTCACTTAGCATAATGCCTTCCAAATTCATCCATGCAGTATCAAATGACACAATTTCCTTATTTTGTACAAATGAATAATACTCCACTCAGTACATGTTTTAAATATATAAATGCAAATACATATACCACATTTTCTTTATCCATTCATCTGTCAGTGAACAATGGACATTCAGTTTGTTTCTCCACCTTGGCTATTGTGAATAACACTGTAATAAACATAGGAATGCATATATCTCTTCAAGATCATTTTGTTTCCTTTGGAAATATACCAGGAAGTGTGATGTCAGGATCACATGATAGTTGTATTTTTAAATTCTTAAGGAAATTTCATACTGTTTTCCATCGTGGCTGAACCAATTAACATTCCCATCAACAGTGCATATCTTCAACATATTTGTTATTTCTTGGTTTTTTGATAACAGACACCCTAATAGGTATGAAGTGCTATCTCATTGTGGTTTTGATTTGCATTTCCCTAATGATGATTGATGCTGGGCAGCTTTTCATATGTATGCTGGCCATCTGTATGCCTTTGAAAAAATGACTTTTCATGTCCTTTGCCCAGTTTTAATTGAGCTGTTTGGTTTTGTGCAATTGAGCTGTATGAGTTCCTTACATATTTTGGATATTAATCCACTCTCAAATGCATGGATTACAAATATTTTCTCCCATTCCATAGGTTAATTTCTCATTTTTAAAATTGTTTTCTTTCCTGTACAAAAGCGTTGTAGTATAATATATTCCCAATAGTTTGTTTTTGCTTTTGTTACCTTTGCTTTTGCCGTCAGATCCAAAAAAGTCATTGCCAAGACCTGTGCCAAAGTGGGGACAGCCTACATTTTCTTCTAGTAGTTTTATAGTTTCAAGTCTTTAATCAATTTTGAGTTCATTTTGTCTATACTGTAAGTAGTGGTCCAATTTTATTCTTTTGCATTTAGTTATCCAGTTTTCCCAGCACCATTTATTGAAGAGACTGTTCTTTCCCCACTGACTATTCTTGGCTTCCCTGTCATAAATTAATTGACCATATATGTGTGGGTTTATTTCTGGGCTCCTCATTCAGCTCCATTTGATCTCTCTGTTTTTATGCCAAGAATAAAGTTTAAAAAAATGAATTTACCTAGAAGATTTTAAACAATTTAATACATAGTTAAAATTTTTCAACAGTGAAAACAGTGAACAGGAGACACAGTTAAAACAGGAGACACAGTTAAAAAAAAAAAAAAGTGACACGAGTGACTTGCATTTAAATTATCACCCTGTGTGCTATGTTGAGAAGATATTGACATAAATGGGATGAGAAGCAGGATAAAGTTGAGATGGTATAGTATTAGTCTGAGTGTGATAACAAGACCAAGGTTATGACAGTGGAGATAAGAGACGTCAATCTTGGGAAATATTTTGGAGAGAAGGTTGACTGGATTTCCTGATACGCTGAGAGGGAAATGTGAGTGGAAGAGAGTTGCCATAGATAAATCCACAATTTGGAGGTTGGCCAACTAAAAGGATAGCATTTCTATCATTTGAGATGGAGAATAATATAGAAGGAGGAGGCTTAGAAGTACTATAAGAAAATCTTTGGCTTTGGGGTGCCTGGGTGGCCCAGTCAATTAATCATCCGACTCTTAATTTTGGCTCAGGTCATGATCTCATGGTTCATCAGTTTGAGGCCCACGCTGGGCTCTGTGCTTACAGCATAGAGCCTGCTTGGGGTTCGCTCTCTTTTCCTATCTCTGTCCCTCTTCCATGCTTTTCTCTCAAAATAAATAAATAAATAAATAAATAAATAAATAAATAAATAAATGTTTAAAAATTGGGTTAGAAGTGTCTACTAAACTTTAGGACAAAGGGAAATAGTTTAATCAAGACACAAAAGCACAGATTATAAGTGAGAGGACTAAGAAGACTATACTAGGGGCGCCTGGGTGGTGCAGTCGGTTAAGCGTCCGACTTCAGCCAGGTCACGATCTCGCGGTCCATGAGTTCGAGCCCCGTGTCGGGCTCTGGGCTGATGGCTCAGAGCCTGGAGCCTGTTTCCGATTCTGTGTCTCCCTCTCTCTCTGCCCCTCCCCCGTTCATGCTCTGTCTCTCTCTGTCCCAAAAATAAAAAATAAAACGTTGAAAAAAAAATTAAAAAAAAAGACTATACTAAAATTAAAAACATCACACAGTGAAAATACAAGCCCTGAATAGAAAGTTATTTGCAACCACACAAAGGATTAATATTTCTAATAAGGACATTCTATGGATTTGATTCAAAACATTTGCTCTATACTTGTGGACCCATATGCAATTCATAAGTGTACCATTTCATTTTAAATTGGGGGGAAATTTCCTAGATATCTTTCTTTTGTATATTTCCAGTTTAATTTCATTCAATCAGACACAAAATAGGAATTTGGGAAGGTAAATATTACTAGCTTTAATTTTAGTCATGCACTTTCTCTGTAAAGGAGTCCAACTTTCTTGTATATTGTTTCACTCTTATTTGTCTTCAATTATTTTTCAGTGAGTAACTGATTAATTCTCATACTGCTAACGTTAACGAGTGCTAGGTGCCAAATGAGTCGGTCTATTTAATTTATAGGTCTGCAAATTTCTTCTGTTACCAATGTTTTTAAAAAATGTGTATATTAAAATATATCTTACAAAATGTGGGGAATAAGCTTAGCAATTTCCTGGGCTTACACCAATGGGTTAACAAGACATAAAGAATTACAAAGCCATTGGATGCTCCCACCTGAGTTCGGGTAAACAAGATAAGGCACCCCAGAATAGAGAGGGGTGCAAAGGCACTCAATACATAGGTATATGAAATAAACAAGATTAGGTATTCAGGGCAAAAGTGTCCCCCAATTTAGTACTATAGCAGAAAGCTGCTTTCACAGGATAGACCAAGTTAGGTAAACAGGTAAATTGGGCTATAGACCCCTGCACTGCAGGTGAAGGAGCCCAGAGTGGAGATGATTAACAAAAGAAAAGGTGCCTTGTTAACCATGAGGCTATTTCCCCTATCTGCCTTATTCTCTAGTTTATCTAAGATAAACAGACAAGGCGCCTCCTGTCTGCCATTAACAACCATCTACCCATCTGCCCGGTGCCAGGATTTTGTTTTATACTGACCCAAACCCCAAACACCATATGTCTTCAAAACCCCCTTTGCCCTCAAGTCCCCAAGTTAATGTTCCCAGTTTCTTTGTCTCTTTGTGCACACCCATCACATTTGTAAGCCTTCTGATCTTAATAAATACGGGGCGAAAACCCTTATTCAGGGCTCTTGTCTTTTCCCAGACATTAACCATCTCTCACATTTTAATCCTGCATCCCACTCTTTTGCTGGCCAAAAGAGAACTTTAGACTTAGAGTCTACGACAACAAAATAACATATATACAACAAATTATACAACAAATTTAAGGAATTTAAAGAGGAAGAGTGAACACAGAAGAAACTACCAAATTGCGAGAACTAGAACATTATCTGTTCCTTTGCATTGCCAAAAATGCCTCTCTTGAGCTTACTTATATGGAAAAAAGCATGAGATATCTAAGTAGCATCTTCCTAAAGAAGCATTAGTCTGGAAAGTTCTTGTACATACAGTTCTTGAAAAATTTAAATGACCATGTGAACAAGCCTGATCTAACTTTCTGGAAAATGAAACAATAACAACAACACATGGATAAGATCTCTGGTTCTTCACTAATCAACCTCAAAACTCATGAGCAATGTTGTTTCAGATTATCTCATTGGCCAGGTGACTACAGATACAAGAGTTAGCCAAGCAGAGATTAGATAAATTTGTCCACAGAGAAGAACCACATAACAATAACTATAAACAACAATAAGGTCACTAACTTTTAGAGTGGTTTGTTATAGAGCAAAAGTCAGCTTATGCAAAGGATCACCAGTAGCAAAGGACAGAGGTAGTAAGGTGACTTGAAGAGCTTTGAAGAAAGGTTAGACAGATCTCTGGCAACAAGGAAGGTTCCAGAAGAACAAACAAATAATCTCAAAAGAATCAACACTTCAGTGACTGCTGCCACAAGAAACCACCTTCTAGTTAACACTAAATGGGGAAGAAATAACAACAAACTGAAAGAGCTCAGCAAATTTGGTACAGTCAGTCAAGCAAGAGGAGGGGACATCTGCTTCTTACTACTACCATCTCCATTCCATCACCAAGAGATAGATGCAAGAAGGAACACCGTAATACCCACCACTCCTGAAGTTGGGAAGATACCTGTTGTGGAGCTAATCCTGTATCCCTTCCCAACCTCAGGTTCAGTGGCATAAAACTAGTAAGTTGACATCAGCCACTGTTAGTGTATTTACATCACTCAAATTGGCAGATGCTGCAGATCAGAGCTGCTTTTACCTTAGAAGGTCAGTAAACATTTACCGCTACAAACACTTTGCATATTGTGGATCTTCCTTGGATTCTTTAACTTTAACTATATTTACTGAGATAGTTACTGGGATTCTTTAACTCTATTTACTTGGAAATATCTTTTTTTTTTTAAATTTTTTTTTCAACGTTTATTTATTTTTGGGACAGAGAGAGACAGAGCATGAACGGGGGAGAGGCAGAGAGAGAGGGAGACACAGAATCGGAAACAGGCTCCAGGCTCTGAGCCATCAGCCCAGAGCCTGACGCGGGGCTCGAACTCACGGACCGCGAGATCGTGACCTGGCTGAAGTCGGACGCTCAACCGACTGCGCCACCCAGGCGCCCCACTTGGAAATATCTTAATAAAAATCTCAAATAATAATACAGAAAAAAACTAGATAGTATCTTAGCCTCAAATTTGCCATTTATTTTAACCTTGACTGACACTTGACATGAAACAAGATGAACTATGAACTCAGAGTGTGGTCAACTCTCATGAAAAAAATATGTATACTGAAGACTTTTATACTACAGATCTGTTAATTTCCTTGATACCTTAAAACTTGAGGCCAACTTTACCTATGGGAACTGTTGGAATATATTTCTCTAAAAAATGTTTCTCAGAATGCATGTTTCTCAAAAGATCTTTCAGAAGAAGCAAGCATGTGTTAGGTCCAATGATTCTATTTCTGATGGATATATATTCTATCACTGAGAAAACAACACATAATAAATAGTATTACATTTTGGCATTTACAGCAGTCCCTCCATCTTTCATGTTTAAATATCACATACCAGTATGTAATCAACAAAACACCTCATTCTTATCCATGCTGTCAATTCTTAGGATAAACTAGCATCAATTGGACCATAAGAGTAATAACTATTATTATTAGTTAATATCATTAATATTTTTATTATTATTTAATTATTTGAGTTCAGTTCTTTTTTATTATCTTATACTGTCGATCATTACCAAACTAGCCAAACCTTTCTGAAATCAGGGGTAGAGTGGGAACTAAAAGATAATTATCATGTAATATCTATTTTCTATAATGGGTACAGTGATATTCATTTATAACTTAGGCAACAGACTGCTGTTATCAACTCTTATTACATTCCTGATCAAGGGGTGATTTTTCATCCTTTTTGTTACTTTACTACAAAGCTGCAATGAACACATGTCCAAAAACTCAGTGTATAAAGCTTCTCTCTGAAGGAAAAAATAAATGACAGCCTTCATCAGAAAGAGTCACTCCTGTGTTCTGCCTCCATATCAAATGGCTGTAATTTAATGCTTTCTGAAAGCTCTCTTTAGACTTTTGTATTAGAGAGAGATAAAGAAGGAATCTAAAGTGGTGTTTTCAAATGAAAGCTTATTAAAAATATGAACTCTTGGGGCACGTGGGTGGCTCAGTCAGTGAGCCTCCAAGCTCTTGATTTCAGCTCAGGTCGTGACCCCGAGGTTGTGGAATCAAGCCCTGCCTTGGGCTCCATGCTCAACATGGAGACTGCTTAAGAAGTACTCTCTCTCTCTCTCTCTCTTTCTCCCTCTGCCCCTCTTCACTGTTCACACTCTCACTCTCTCTCTAAATTAAAAATAATAATAATAGTAAAAAGGAAAAGCAAAAATATGAACTCCTATATCCTCAACATATAAAATCATAATCTTTTGGAAAACAACAAAAATCTATTTATCTGCAGTCTCATAAGAGATTTAGATGAGATTCCAAGTTTGGAGACAACTTGTTTGTAGAAGCGCACCTTTCAACTCTAAAAATTCCACAGTTAAGTAAAAAGAAAACCAAATACCTGCATGATTTATTCTTTGATCCTTGTGAAATAATATCCCTAAAAGTATGATTTATATAAATAAAAGTATATAAATAAATATATCTATTTATTATTAAATACTATATAAATATATTTATATAAATAAACATATTTATGCCCTTGACACTTTAGAAAATATCTATTTCAAGAATGTTTTTCATATTTTTGCAAATCCACAGTCACATATACTATTACAGTTGACCCTTGAACAACATAGGTTTGAAATGAGGGTCCAATGACACGTGGATTATTTTCCAATAAATACAGTGGAGTACTATAAATGCATTTTCTCTTCCTTATGACTTCTTAACATTTTCTTTGCTCTTGCTTACCATCTTATAAGAACACAGTATTTAATACTTACATAAAATATGTGTTAACTGACTGTTTATGTTACTGGTAAGATTTCTGGTCAACAGGTTATTAGTAGTGAAATTTGGGGGGAGTCAAAAGTTAGACACAGATTTTCAACTGTGCAGGGGATTGATATTCCAACCCTTTTGTTGTTTGAGGGTCAAGTGGAATTATGCTATCTCATGTCTCTTCATGGATTCCTTTTATAATTTAACAGCTAATATTAGTGTTTCACTACATAGCAAACACATGTCGCAAATATAGACAAAGCATAAACACATTCTACTTCAACAAAGAAAAACTGTGTCCAAAAGTAAGTGGCTTTAGAGGCCGAGTTCTACTACCATGATTGAGAAGAGAAAGACAAGGATATTCAGAGATAAGCTATTTTGTATGAATAGAGTTTATGTGCATGTGCTCTTATAGTATCAGATGCTAAATATCCAGGGCTGGGCTGTGGTCTCATGTTAAAAGCATGGAAAAAACCCAACAGTGGGTTTCAATGAGCATGGAATAACTATAGGCAATAAAATGAGATGACTGTAGAGAAACAAGCTACCTGAAAACACATTCTGCTTTATACTGGTGCTTTATTCCTGTCCTACAGTAGGAATTTTAAAATTCAGGTTAATGGCTTTTGAAGTGAAGTTGTACTTATACACAACACAGTATGTAACATTTAGAAAATAAGTCATTAATGCGATTGGGATTTAGACAGAATATTTGATCTTTAAAAGGACAACAAACCAGATCTTTCGAGTAATCCGAGCAATGAAATAAACTAGTAATCATTGTTGAAGTAAGTTTATCTGCCTTTAAAAAGCTGTGAATTGGTATGCAACATCATCAGCCACATGGCGAAACCATTGCACAGTGTCTCATACTGAAACCCGAGAACAAGAGAGATGATAAAAGAACCCTGTGTAAGCAGGAGCTATTGGCAATGTCAAAGTCCCAAAGAGAAATATCATATGTCCAAATTTATAAAGAACATCTCGTTAAAGTATAGTCAAATGACCTGCTTGCTAATATTTGATGAGACAAAATAACATTTTTCCAAATCAAGCAAGCAAGCAATAGTAATTAGTCTTTCTTGTGAAAAATTTTCTACTTCCATTATTCCTCCAGTTTACTTTTAACAATGGCATGGATTTAAGTTTTCAATCTGTAATATATTACCTGAATCTTTTCCCACGTGGGATAAATTCATTCTGCCATATTTGTGTCTTATTTCCATCATCACCCAAACTATTCATTATGTCTCTGCAATATGACATTTAGTTGTACCAAATAAGTTCAACATGAAGGAAAGAGGATCCAATAGAGACCATATGATCTTCATCTTTTCCAGCTTTGGTGACATATAACGGACATATAACACTGTGTAACTTTAAGATATACAATAGGATGATTTTATATACACACACATTGCAAAATGATTATCTCAAAAAATTAGTTAACACATCCATCACCTGCCATGAAAAAATGTTTTGGTGAGGTGAGAACATTCAAGATCTACTCTTTTGTCAAGTATAAAATATAATATTGTCAGGTCACCTGGGTGGCTCAGTCAGTTGAGCATCTGACCTCAGCTCAGGTCATGATCTCACAGTTCGTGTTTAAGCTCCACTTCAAGCTTTGCTCTGACAGTGAGGAGCCTGCTTCAGAGTCTCTGTCTCCTTCTCTCTCTGCCTCTACCCATCTCATACCTCTACCCCACTCACCACCTCCCCCAACCCTAGAAACTCTCTGTTTCTATGAGTTTGGCTGTGTGTGTGTGTTTTAAGATCATACAGTATTTGTCTTTCTTGTCTGACTTATTTCATAACACAATGCCTTCAAGTTCCATCCATGTTTTCCCAAAAGAAGAAAATATTTTAATCATGTTAATGAAGAAAGATTTTTATTGATGAGGCACCAAAAAGCAAGGGCATTTTAAGAGTAAAACATTAACAAGTTTGATGTATGTATTTATAAACTGTAAAGAATACAAAGAAATCTGTGAGAACAAAATAACAAGTAAATAAAAAATGAGCAAAGAATATGAAGGGCAATTCACTGGAAAAGAAACACAATAGGCCAACGCACATATGAAAGGAAGTTTCATCACGCTGGTAATCAGGGAACTGCAAATTAAACCTCTCATCACCATTAGTTTGGCATGAATAAATAAATGTAGCAATATCAAAACTATGAAAACTTACATAAATCCAAGTCTGAGCATACCTGTGCAACAACAAAATTCTTAATTATTTTCATAGTAGCTAAATATGCCAATCAAGTAAGTGGAAGATTGCTTCCAAAGGTACTTCAAGAAAGGAATATAAATAAGAAGTTATAGAATGAGTTTAACAGAAATTATTTATTCCTTAGGCTGTGATAAAATGGAGGCACAAATAAGAACTGTTTGTAAGGGGATGCCTAGGTGTCTCTGTCAGTTAGGTGTCCGACTCTTGATTTCAGCTCAGGTCATGATTTCCTGGCATCAGGTTGGACTCCATGCTGACAGCGCAGAACCTACTTGGAATTCTCTGTCTGCCCCTCGCTCTCTGCTCCTCTCCCACACCATGCACACATGCATGTACGAGCGCGCACTCTCTCTCTCTCTCTCTCTCTCTCTCAAAATAAATAAACACACTTAAAGAAAAGAGTGGTTTATAAGACAACACTTTGATGTAGAAGTAGGTTTTTTTTGGGTTTGGTACAGCTCATCAAAAAGATCAAGGATCCAGCACTCTGCCTTTCTGCTGTATTTGCAATATACATGCATTTTATTCTTAAATGTTGTCCTACATATGTCCTATATATGCCAATGCCCTAAAGATTACATCCACCATAGGGAAAAAAGACAATCAAAGGAATATAGCTGAAAGAGTGCCCCTCTTTAGACATACTCTTTTTATTCAGGAAGAAACATTTTCCCAGAAACCTTGTGACAGATCTGACAAAAGATTTACTGGGCAAAACCGAGTCCGGGCAGCTTGGCAAACAAATACAGGACAAATGTATTGGGGAAAATTACTTTATATATACCTCAGTCCCAGTGTCTTCTTTCTGTGTACAAGGTAGGGATCAAATAACCTATGGTAGTATAACATTATGTATAAACATGTTGAATCACTATGTTGTACATCTGAAATTAATGTGACATTGTATATCATCTAAAGAAACTAATTTAGGGGTACCTGCGTGGCTCAGTCGGTTAAGCATCCGACTTCAGCTCCGGTCACGATCTCGCGGTCCGTGAGTTGGAGCCCCGCATGGGGCTCTGGGCTGATGGCTCAGAGCCTGGAGCCTGCTTCTGATTCTGTGTCTCCCTCTCTCTCTGCTCCTCCCCCGTTCATGCTCTGTCTCTCTCTGTCTCAAAAATAAATAAACGTTAAAAAAAATTTAAAAAAAGAAACTAATTTAAAAAAATAACACATGTTGATTGCACGAAATGATGAAATTAACCAGATCATTAAATAATATCCATTTATTTTCCATGGTATTATTTTAGTAGTGAACATCTTTGAAATATTTTTAATAAAAGTTAATGTGATCATCCTAATGAATTTTAATCTTGCCTAGAATGTTCCCCACCCGAAAATCACAGTTTAATTTTTTTTTCTTATGTTTATTTATTTTTGAGAGAGTGAGACAGAGTGAAAACAGAGGAGGGAAGAGAGAGAAGGAGACACAGGATCTGAAGCAGGCTCCAGGCTCTGAGCTGTCAGCACAGAGCCCAATGCGGGGCTTCAACTCACAAACCACGTTTGTGAAGTCGGACGCTTAACCGACTGAGCTACCCAGGCGCCCCCAAAAATCACAGTTTAAGTAAATTAATACCACATAACAAGACAATTATACATTTTTTTGATAGCAGAGAAATATATAAACTTTAAAACCTAAAATTCAATTTCTGATATATTTTTGCTTCCTAGATTCAGAAAATTACAAAAGCAACATGTGTATGAATGCTTCCCCATCATCTCCAGTGAGATTAAACTGTATGCATTTCAATTAGACAGTTTAATTATATTTTGCATATCAGTATTCTTAAAACTAAATCTGAAGGAAAGATTAATAACTGAATTAAGAATAAGAACAGGAGGCCACATTATTAATTAATGAAGATATTTTTAATAATTATGGTCACACATAAACAACAATACAAACAATGAGACGGTGATGTAAATTACAGAACAGTGATCTTTGGATTATTATATAAAGTAATTAGCAATTTTATTTATTTATTAATTAATTTATTTATTTATTGAGTATAACTGTCATGCAATGTTACATTAGTTTCAGGTATACAACATAGTGATTCAACTTCTTTAAATATTGTTATACTCACTTCAAGTGTAGGTGCCATCTGCAACTCTAGGCTGCTATTGGTAACAATGTATTAACAGTGCTATTAATAACGCGGACTATATCGCCTATACCTAAAAGGCAAATTTCCCTGATTTGTTCATTTTTTACCTGGAAGCCTGTACCACTTCCCTGCACCCTTTGGCTCCTCCCCACAAGCCCATCTGTTTGACAACCATCAACTCGTTCTCTGTATTTATAGGTCTGACTCTGCTTTTTCCTTTATTTGTTTCTTAGATTCCATATGTAAGTGAAGTCATATAGTATTTGTCTTTCAGCCTGACTCATTTCACTTAGCATAATAACCTCTAGGTCTTTCCATGTTGTTATGAATGGCATGAGCGCATCTGTTCTTATGGCTGAGGAATATTCTATCACTCACACACACACACACACACACACACACACACACACACACACATGCACACAATATCTTCTTTATCTATTTGCCTGTCAATGGTCACTTAGGGTGCTTCCATATCTTCACTACTGTAAAAATGTTGCATTAAACCAAGAGGTACATTTATCTTTTCAAGTTAGCATTTTTGTTTTTCTTTAAAAAGATTTTGTCACAAAGATTTTGTCATAAAGGAGTTGGAGTGCCTTTGGAGAGTTTGATCAGAGTAATGACATTATTTAATTTTTGTTTTAATACTCAATAATGGAACACTGGATCATACTGTGTTTCTCTTTTTAATATGTTGAGGAACCTTAATACTGTTTTCCACAATTTCCACTCCTACAAACAGTGGACAAGGGTTCCTTTTTCTCTGCTTCTTCGCCAACACTTGTTATTTCTTATATTTTAGCTAGTCTGACAGGTTTAAGGTGATATCTCACTGTGGTTTTGATTTCCATTTCTCTGATGATGAGTGATACTGAGGATCTTTTCATGTATCTATTGGCCAGCTGTAGGTCTTCCGTGGAAAAAAAATCTATTCAGGTCCCATAATCATTTTTAATCAGATTATTATTATTATTTGTTTAGTATGGAATATAAATACATCCTTAGAGTCCAGCATCATCCTGATATTAAACTAAGACAAAGACATCACAAAAAAAGAAAACTATAGGTCAATATCCCTGAAGAAAAATTCTCAAAAATTATTAGAAAACTGCATTCAATATAAATTAAAAAGGATCATTCACCACAATCAAATGGGATTTATTCCATGAATGCAACCATGGCTCACTATTCACAAATCAACGTGACATACCATATCAACACATCTAAGGATAAAAATCATAGGACCATGTCAATAAATGCAAAGTATGCATTTGATCAAAAAATCTGTTTATGATAAAAAGTCTCAGCAAAGTGGATTTAGAGGGAGCATACCTCAACAAAATAAAGGCCACATATGAAAGAAAGCCCCACAGCTAACATCATACTGAATGGTGAAAAACAGAGATTTCCCTCTAAGATTAGGAACAAGACAAGGATGTCCACTCTTGCTACTCTTATTCAACATGGTCCTGGAAGTCCTAGCCAGAGCAATCAGACAAGAAAAATAAATAAAAGGCATCTAAATATTGGTAAAGAAGAAATTAAACTGTCACTATTTGCAGACAAGATACTATACATAGAAAACCCTAAGTATTCCACCAAAAAAACAAAACAAAACAAAACAAAACAAAACAATTAGAAGCAATTTTCTTCCTATTTTTTTTTTCTTTTTTTAACTTTAAAGACCAATCAGGGCACTTACTAGTGATTTCTGAGTTAGTTTTGAAAGACCTCTGTACTTAATTATCTCCAAACTACAAAGAAGACAATTCAGAGCAAGACTTTATAAAAATGTGAGACTCCCACTACCAGAGAGAATATTGATTATGAAATTAATCTATATATTTGGTTAATTTTAATACTAAAGTTGCATGCTTTAGGGTTCACTTGGAGTTCTCTACACAAAATCAACTTGCCCCTTCAACTGCATTTCCCTCACAATTAATTCTTTTTTTCTTAATTTTTTTTATTTATTTTTGAGACAGAGAGAAACAGAGCATGAGCAGGGAAGGGGCAGAGAGAGAGGGAGACACAGAATCAGAAGCAGGCTCCAGGCTCTGAGCCATCAGCACAGAGCCCAATGCAGGGCTCGAACTCACAGACTGTGAGATCATGACCTGAGCTGAAGTCGGACGCTCAACCGACAGCCACCCAGGTGCCCCCACAATTAATTCTTTAATGTAAGGAACTAGTGAGAAATAGAAGAGTATACAAAATTCTTGTAAATGGCTTTTACTCATTAACTATACACATAATAGCAGGCATGGATGCATGTATATAGCAGTATCTTCCACATATATTCATTGATTAGATTTATCAATAATTCCACAGCTTCCCATGTTTCAATAAAGAGAAACAGGATCAACTAGGATTGTATTATGACTTCTGTGGGTCGTAGGCAATTTTGCCTTCCTTTGCCCCTTCTGCATGAAAACACACACAAAAATATTCAAAGTTCTGTTTTGTAAGTACATGAATATAAACATGAATATATTAATATTATATTCAATATGTATTATTTGACCTAAGAGCTCATTCTTTCCTTGTGATTTTAAACTAAGTCAAAGCATTTTTGTGGGTCCCTAAAAGTAATGAGCCCCCCAGCACTGTAGTTAAAGGAAAAGTTGGCCCCCAGTTCAATAGGAAAAGCTTTTTTTTTTTAATTTTTAATGTTTATTTTTGAGAGAGAAAGAGAGAGACAAAGCACGAACAGGGGAGGAGACAGAGGGAGACACAGAATCCGAAGCAGGCTCCAGGCTCTGAGCTGTCAGCACAGAGCCCCGTGTGGGGCCTGAACTCACAAACCCTGAGATCATGACCTGAGCCAAAGTCAGAAGCTCAACCGACTGAGCCACCCAGGTGCCCCAAAAAGCTTTTTCTTTGAAATAATTTCTCTTTTAATAGAAAAAAAAAAATTGAAACTGGAGGCTACTTAGAAGTTATACCAAAACTTGATTATAACAAAAATATCTGTCTTCAAATTACCTCCCTCCCTAGAAGTAATAAGAAGTGGTAAAATGGAGTCAATTGAAATCCACTTATTTCCTGTATGACATATGAGGGCAGGAGAAAAAAAAGAAAACTGGAAGCATAAGTGTGACACAGAAAACCAGAAATTGCTATGGATTTAAATAGTCATCAGGGAAATATCTGAATTTCTAATAATAAATAATCTCAGGAGAGTTACCTCAAAAAATTTGCTGTGGTTGGCCAATGGAAAATGAGAAATCTTGTGATTTCCTAAAAAAAATATAGATTTTATATTCCAGTGGAGAAGGATTTTATATAGACTAGGAAGATTCTACCTTTACTAAGAAGTGAATAGAAAAAGGCAGATAGAGGCAAATTCTCACTGTTAGGGAAAAGATATATGGCTTAAGTCATAAATTTAAAAATACCAAACAATATATGGCTTCAGAAAATTAATTAAAAGATAAATAAAATGAAGACTAAAGTGATAAAATAGAATTATTTCCAGGCAATGAAAATACCCATCTGATTTCTCACAGTTTTGCTAATTACAGTATTTAAATATATATATATATATATGTGTATATATATATATGTGTGTGTGTATATATATATATATGACCTACCCTAATTGAATGTCAGAAAAATGACTAAAGTGTTCTATGAAAACAAAATTAGCATAAAGAAGTTACAATGTACATTTATGTGGTTCCCATTTGCTCTCATCCTGAGTGCCCAGAAATATTTTTCAGGCAGACTATCATATCCTTAAAATTTTGTTTTTTAAAATGATGTTTTCTATGATATCTTCAGAGTCCACAAGACTGCATGAAACAGTAATTGGTGCTACATAAAATACATACCAAATGGATAAAAGGTTGAGATTATTCACCAACCCAACTTGTTCACACTTGTGCTAATACACAGACTTGGTTTATTTACCAAAACGAGCGCTAACAGTTACTATGCTAACCACACGTTTTGTGGAGATACAGTATTTATGGTAGAAGCTATTAAAAAATCATTATGAAGGGTGCTTTACAGAATACAAGTGAACCGAAAGGAACTGGCAAATGTATACTGGCCACAACTACGATCTGAAAAACCAAGAATGGACTCAACTGTATTCTTTCTGACTGAGGACAACTTTGGGGCGGCAAAGGGAATCTAACTAATTATTTTTAATGTTTATTTATTTATTTTGAGGGGGGGGGCAGAGAGAGAAGGAGAAAGAGAATCCTAAGAAGGCTCCACGCTGTCAGCATGGTGCCTGATGCAGAGCTGGAACTCACTACCCGTGAGATCCTGATCTGAGCCAACATCAAGAGTCCAACACTTAACCAACTGAGTCACCCAGGAGCCCCCAGACTAATTATGTTTAATACTACATTTCAAGTGAGAAATTAAATAAAAGAACTTAAAGTAAGTGTGTGTGTATGTGAATGTGTGTCTCTATTTGCTTATGGAGATACATGCATTGATAGATGGATGGACAGATACATATAGATTGATATGATAACACTGACTGAATTTATAAGGAACCAATTATATCCCTATTTGAGGTTTCAAAATTGATGTAATGGTCAGCAACTTAAAAATACAGATTTGTAGATTATCTCCTGAGACAATGAATGACATATACCAGATATTGTGTGTATTATCCTGTAAAATCCTATCTGTTTATGAATTATTTGACATCACGTCTTAAAATAATATTTGCAAAATTAGCTTGAATGGGTTTGGAGAAGAACAATTATGTAGACTGACAAAGGGCTCTAAATTTATAAAGAGAGGGTAATCACACCTGTCATTGAATTGGGATGTGGTGAGTGTCGAGAGAATGTCTAGAAGGGCTGGCTTAAGTTGTAATGTTCTTTAGTATTAAATTAATGAGGTAAAAAGGGAAGCAAACTGCACATTCGTGGGAGGTGTGAACGATAATAAACTGGCAGGTGTACTAAAGAGGAGAATAAACAGAGAAATAAATCGAACCACACAGACTATGAATATAGTAATAAACAGAAGAAAATGAAATTCAACTCAGAAAAATGCAACTATGTCAGACAAATAATCACCTCCAATAGCAAGATCATAGGACTTTTAAAAAGAGCGTAAAATTCAATAAGGTTAGAGGAAGATAAGAAACAGAGAAGGGAATTGTGTATTTGTGTGTGCATTTAGATATTATTTTATTTTATTTTATTTTATTTTATTTTATTTTCAACGTTTATTTATTTTTGGGACAGAGAGAGACAGAGCATGAACGGGGGAGGGGCAGAGAGAGAGGGAGACACAGAATCGGAAACAGGCTCCAGGCTCTGAGCCATCAGCCCAGAGCCCTACGCGGGGCTCGAACTCACGGACCGCGAGATCGTGACCTGGCTGAAGTCGGACGCTTAACCGACTGCGCCACCCAGGCGCCCCTAGATATTATTTTATATAAGAATAACCAATATAGTTCCATCAGCTTCTATTCTAGAGCATTCTAGAGCCACAATAGGCCATTGATAACCAGTGCCTCTTGGCAAATATATTAATAAGAATTAGAGTCTTAGGACCTAGAGTCTACTACAGAGTGTGGATAAATACAGAAAGAGGTAGACCTGCTATTTTTACTACTCAATAACCATGTTTTTCATCTTTCCCCAAGAGTTACATCCCCACACTTTTTATGCTCAAATGTAACCAAAGTATGTGAATGTTCTACATACCAATGTACTCATAACTGAAGTCCAGTTTGAATGAAAACACCTCCAGTCTTTTACACATTTCTTGTCATTTGTCTCAGAATTCTTCCCCCCCACCCACCCTCATATTCTGTATTTTACAGATTATTTCCCAGCTGACTGGAAAACAGATACAAAGTGAAGAAGTGAAATCCACAGAATATTCCCAAACGGTCTTTTAATCAGTAATAAATTTCCCTCCAAACTGTTATACGTAGATTAATGTTAAAAGGTAAGTGATTTAATTACAAACTCTCTCTTTTCAAAAGGTAGGTAATGATATCATGAAGCGATCCTATCCTTGCTTTTTAATTACTCTTGTCCATATCTCAGAGATTTTTCAGAACTCTGGGGTTTTAACGTCTCAAGGATTTCACAGGTATTTGTACACACAGCCTTCTGACTCACTAATTCAAAATTCCTCAAGTTGTTTCATGAAATACCCAACTTATATACATATATATATACATGTATTTTTTAAATAGTTCTGTGATCCAACTGTTTAGAGAAATCTTGTGCTTATAACTTTGGAGAAGAGATTAAACTGGTGTATTTACTACACGATTTATCAGAACCTTTTTTACTGTGATGAGGATGTTTATGGCATTGATTCTGGTGATAGTTTTATGGGCGTGTATCTCCAAACTCATCAAGTTGTATACATTAAATACAGCTTTTTGCAAGTCAACTTTACCTCAATCAAATGGTTGAAATAATTAAATTATTGGGGTGCCTGGGTGGCTAAGCTGGTTGAAGGTCCAACTTCAGCTGAGGTCATAATCTCACGGTTCATGAGTGCTAGCCCCGCATTGGGCTATGTGCTAACAGCTCACAGCCTGGAACCTGCTTCGGATTCTGGGTCTCCCTCTCTCTGCCCTTCCCCACTCATGCTTTTTCTCTGCCATTCAAAAATAAATAAGCATTAAACATTTTTTAATAAAAAAGATTTAATTATTGATCTCACTTTTTCCTATACTAGGCCCAAAGTTTATTGGTAAACTTTTATTAATTTTTTTAATGTTTATTTATTTTTGAGAGAGAGAGAAATAGAGTATGAGCAGGCAAAGGCAGAAAGAGAGGGAGACACAGAATCCGAAGCAGGCTCCAGGCTCTGAGCTGTCAACACAGAGCACAATGCAGGGCTCAAACCCAGGAATCTTGAGATCATGACCTCAGCTGAAATCGGACACTTAACTGACTGAGCCACCCAGGCGCCCCTGGTAAACTATTTTTTAATTAAAAAAAAAAAAGATATGAACAAAAGAATACACAAATCATAGGTATATGACTTAATGAATTTTCACAAAATGGAAGAACTTAGAACCAGATCAAGAAACAAAATATTGAGAAGTTCTTCTTATGATCATTTTCATTCATGACCCTCTCCACTATCCTGACTTGTAATGCCATGGATTGTTTCTGCCAATCTGGACTTACTTTTGTGGTTGCTTTATTTATAAACTTATTTTCAATTAAACTATTTATTTTGCCATAGTTGTAAATTCACATGCAGGCTTAAGAAATAGTATATGCAGATTACATACACCCTTCTCCCAGGTTTCCCCAATGGTAAAATTGCCCACAATTGTAGTACCATATCACAACTGGAAAACTGACATTAATACAATTCAACAAACTTACTCAGATCTCACATTTTGCATATTCATATGTGCACGTATTGTGTTCTCTGAAATTTTGTCACATGTCTATATTCATGTAACTATAAGTATAGCCAAAGATGTAAGTACATGTAAGTATAGCCAAGCTCCAAGAACAGTTGTAATGTTACAAGGATCCCTCACGCTTTGCTATCGCTTGCGTAGACACATCCACTTCCTATAGCATTCTCTCCCATCCTCCCTCTCCTTCACCCTTATCCCTAACCCTGGGAACCAGGAGTCCATTTTCTTTCTTTTTTTTTTTTTTTTTTTATTTAAAAAAAATTTTTTTTTCAATGTTTATTTATTTTTGGGACAGAGAGAGACAGAGCATGAACGGGGGAGGGGCAGAGAGAGAGGGAGACACAGAATCGGAAACAGGCTCCAGGCTCTGAGCCATCAGCCCAGAGCCCTACGCGGGGCTCGAACTCACGGACCGCGAGATCGTGACCTGGCTGAAGTCGGACGCTTAACCGACTGCGCCACCCAGGCGCCCCCAGGAGTCCATTTTCTATCTCCATTATTTTGTCTCTTCAAGAACTTACACGAATGTAATTGCATGGCATATAGCTTTTGAGATTCGCCTATTTCCCTTAGCGTAATTTCCTGAGATCCATCCAAGCTGTAGCATATTTCAATAGTTTGTTCCTTTTAATTACTAAGTAGTATTCCATATTATAGATGTACCACAGTTGTTTAAAAATGCACCCAGTGGGAAAAATAAATCACCCACTCAAGGACATTTGAGCTGTTTACAGTGTTCTGTTACGGTAAATAGAGGTACTCTGAACATTCATGCACATGTTTTGTGTGAACATCATTTCTCAGTTCCCTGGGATCACTGAGCAGGAAAGCAACTGCCAGATCATATGCAGGTGTATGCTTAGTTTTGTTCTGTTTTTTCACACACTGCCCAGCTCATTTCCAGAGTGTCTGTACCGTTTTATATTCCCACTGATGTAAGAGTGATTTGGTTTCTCCACACCCTTGCTAGCATGTGGTGTTCTCACTCCTTTTTATTTTATCCATTCTGATAGGGGTTTAATGGCACCGACCGTGGTTTCAACTTTCATTTTCTTAAGATGGCTAATAATGTCGAACAATTTCATGTGCTTACTTGCCATCTGCATATCTTCGTTAGTGAAATGTCTGTGTAGTGTTATTTCCCACTTAAATAGATTACATATTTTTGTTTTCAGAGTTCATTATATAACCTACCTACATTTTTTTTTTGTCAGATAAGCATTTTGCAAATATTTTTTCCGAGTAGACAGTGAATTTTCCCATATTCTTTACAAGAACTTTCACAAAACAAAAGTTCTTATTTTATAGTATTTGTATGAAATACAGCTTATAAATTTTTCCATGTATGGGTCATGATTTTGGTGTCAACTCTAAGAACTCTTTGGCCAGCCATACTTCTTGTCTAAAACAAACAAACAAACAAAAAAATTCTGGTATTTTAGTAGGAATTTCATGAAACCTACAGATCAGTTAGGGGAGAATTAACATCATCACTATCTTGATTTTTTTCAAAAATCAAATCTTCATTATTTAGTTCTTTTCAAAAATTTATTTCATTAGCATTTTGTAATTGTCATATAGATACCTTACATGTTAGTATGGTACAAGTTTTGCACCTAAGTATGTTATTTTTCGTTATACTGTGTTTTCCTCGATACTGCAAGAGTTCCACATTTTCCCATCTTCCCCAGCACTTGGTACTGACTGTTTGTCTTTTCAATGTTAGCCATTCTGTTATGTTAGTGGTATAATACTATAACTTAAATATTTCCTGGTCATTCATGATGTTATTATTTTCTTATGTTTCGTCTCTTCTACAAAGTGCCTACATAATTCTTTTGCCTATTTCTCTATAGACTCTTCTGTGTTACTGATAGGGAATAATGAACACACATACACATAATTATATATGTATATACACACACACATATATATACACATTTATGCTAGATATGCTTTTTGTCGAATCTATATATTGCATATCATCTCTCCATATATATTTCTTATATTGTAAGTGGTGCTCCCAGATGAACAATTCCTTAGTTATAATAAAGTCCAATTTGTAAATGCTTACCGAATAAAGCTTTTTTTGTGTGAATTTAAGAATTCTTTGTCTACTTCAAGGTTAATGCTCTTCTATTTTTTTTTCCTATGTGCTACATATATATTTTTAAAGTTTATTTATTTATTTTGAGAAATAGAGAGTGGGGTGGGGAGCACAAGTGGGTGAGGGGCAAAGAGAAAAGGGGAGAGAGAAAACCCCAAGCAGGCTCTGTAGTCAGGTTGGAGCCCAGATGTGGGGCTTGAACTTACAAACCATGAGATCATGACCTGAGCCAAAACCAAGAGTCAGGTGCTTAACTGACTGAGCCACCCAGGCACCCTGTGTGCTTGTATTTTTTACCCCATACCTCTTTATTAAAGAAACATTTTCTCATGCAGATAGAGAAATATCACTGTAAATTTAAGAGTTAAGTGCCAGAGTTCTTTTCATGGAATATATATTCATCATGGCTGTGTTAACCTTTCCTAACAGACAAGATTTATGGGTTTCCCTCTTCTTTCAATTAGCATTGTTTCAGATGACTATACTATTCCAATATTTCTCTTAGTGGTAAGACAATAACTACACACTGAGTAATCTCAAAGCTTCAGGGAATAATATCAACTGAATATCTTAATTAAATCAGAATTCTGATTCAGTTAAGACTACACTCTGGACTCTATAGTATTAAGAAAAAACAATGTGATTTTTCCTTTCTGTCATTTTGGCATAAATATACACCACATTATGAGGAATGAAAGCGGCTATGAAAATATATATTGTGCTCAAAGCTGTAAGACAGAATTTGGTATATTCTATAGAAGCTCTTTTCCTCCAGCTGTTGGGGTCTACATAATGAAACCAAAACCAATTATAATATAGTTCAATGCCAGTAAGAATACTTTTTCTTAGAAATGAAACCAATTTAGAGAGGTATATGGGAAATGGAAGACCTTCTGATCTACAAAAAAAAAAAAAAAAAAAAAAAAAAAAAAAAAAAAAAAAAA
>NW_024412423.1:9698309-9719027 GCF_014898765.1 Herpailurus yagouaroundi | reverse complement strand
AAAAAAAAAAAAAAAAAAAAAAAAAAAAAAAAAAAAAAAAAAAAAAGCAGCCAAACCCAACAAAGGCATATATTTGGAATTAAAAGGAAGATACACAAAATGCTTGAGTGCTATATATTGAGTGTATATATTATTTGTTAAAAAAAAATCAGGGAATGAATCTAAACACCTGATCTTAAAACACGTATTACTTCACAGTATCTTATCAAAGCAATTTTTTTATTTCACAAATGTAAGGTTGGCAAGGTTTGAGGGTGAAGTAATTTTTAGAATACTTTCAAAAAATATTTTTCATACCTGCATTCTCCAAAAGTAATAAAACATGAGCTTAAAGCATTAAAAAGAAATTTTAGAACTTAATTTAGTACTCATAACAAATATGAAATCAATAAGGCAAAACACATTATAATTTCTCTGATATACAAGTTAACGTATTTGAAATAAATGCTAATGACAGTTTCAGCCGATATTGGGCCTTGAATCATAGATAGTTAGCCTTGGACGAACAGAAACAATATTTAGAAGCTACTGCATGGTGTATATTTGCTCTATGCATCTACTACTTGTTGACGTTACTAGTTCTTATTTTGACTAGCTATACACTAAATGGGATCTGTTCCTATATTTTTATAAGATTATTTGTTATCTGTGCAAATAAAACTGTGCAATATTAAAGCATTCAACTGAATGGAAATAAATGTAAGATTCTACATGGTTTTTACTGAGACCTACATACTTACCTGAACTTGCTCTTGCTAAGATTAAGGTGATCTGTCTCCTGTTTGTAGGATGACAATGATTATGTTTTTAATACAGAATATCTGTTAGTTTCAAACACAATTGTTTCCCTGGTTATTGTTACAGGGAAAGCGTTGATAATACGTCACTTTTTTTTACAAGTAGTTCACATCAAACATATGACATATGTTATACGGCTCCTTGGGATGGATAGATCGATAGAAGATTTAGAATAAAAGCTTAAAATACATGGCATGGGGGCGCCTGGGTGGCGCAGTCGGTTAAGCGTTCGACTTCAGCCAGGTCACGATCTCGCGGTCCGTGAGTTCGAGCCCCGCGTCAGGCTCTGGGCTGATGGCTCAGAGCCTGGAGCCTGTTTCCGATTCTGTGTCTCCCTCTCTCTCTGCCCCTCCCCCGTTCATGCTCTGTCTCTCTCTGTCCCCCTCCCCAAAAAATAAATAAACGTTGAAAAAAAAATTAAAAAAAAATACATGGCATGAAGCTTAGGTAAGCCATTAAATTCTTTATCAAATTAGAGGATAAGGAAAGCAAAGTAAAATTGTTAGACACAGAGGCATTATTTTAATTCTAGCCTTCTTCCACACACACTTATGCAAAACATTCATCCTTCCCATGCCCACATGCCATCACCAACACTGGCATTCGCAACTATCTTTAAAAGTAACCAGAGAAGTATGTTGCCCTAAACGTTTCAGGTACCTTACACACATTGCAAAGAATATACCCTTTTCTTAAATGACCCAACTGTAGAAACAAATGGTGAGGCTTAAACCTACTGTTGGAGAGAATGCTTTGCTGAAAAATCAAAGCTTAGGATGACCTAATTGCTTAGAAAATCACTGTAAAAGTTGCATAAACCATCCATATCGATCACTTTCATAGAGTGCTTCTGAGACAAGGAGCATTTCCTATCCCTTGTTTATCCCACTTAATAAAATATTTGACACCCTCACCTTTTTTCTCCCTCCCTTTCTATTGTCTAAACACTTTCACCAATATTTATTTCAAAATATATTCCAAATTTCTGAGAATCTTACCTCACTAATCCAGCCTCTATCAAAATTGCTATTTCATATGAGAAAAGATTGCACTTGGGAATGTACAGTGATTTTATTTTGAATACGCTACTGGAGGACAAACAAATGTTTGGAAACAAAACTAGAAAAGTCTGACATTGGATTTATTTTTTGCTTGTTCCAAAGCCACATTTTAGTGAACACTTTAAAAACAAAGACTGCATTTGCTTGAGCAGACTTTTATTATTTATGCCCTTGGAGTATAGTTTACTTTTGTAGGACAGACAGATGATGTTTCCACTCTATTTTATTAATTTAGGGGGAAAAAAACTAATTCTTTCATCTTTGAAAGCTAAAAACTTACGTCAACTGGCATATTATTTACACAGATGGTTTAAAAGGTATTTCCAGTTTGTTTCTAAGAAAACTGTTTACCTGTTCCCTTGAATCATTGAGGAAAGTTTCAATTATTCCTTTGTATCACTCCTTGCCAAATCTTTATTTATTTATGGCATAAATAAAATGACGACGTACTTATTTAATGTTAGCTGCAAGACTTTTTCCAGGCACTGAATAAATGCTGAATGATTTTATAGAATAAGTATATGCAACTTAAATGAGTCAAATTACAAAACTACTTTCTGTAGAATGTAGGTTGTATTAGGAGAAACATACACGTAACAAAACAAGGGGAAGTTAACTTAGATATATGAGTTTTGAGTTGAGACATAATAAACACAAAAATATATTTGGGATAATTTGGCAGCGAAGAGTTCCTTGAGAAACTGGGATCTGATCAGGTTTTTGAAAATCTTACAGAGAGTAGCGTCGAGGTGTTGAGGCAGTGGGAGGACAGAGGACTCTCTGCCAGATTCGCTCTGAGGAAGAAGTGAGTACCTCACACTGGAAATGCTGAAGAGGGTTTCACTGAACTGACACCTTTTCATTATCATCTGCAACTACCAGACACCAAGAACTTTCAGAAAACTGTGTGAGTTGGTGGGACAACCAACTTGGCTGTGAGTTGGTGGGACATTTTTGGGACAGGGTACACTGCTATAGCAACATGAAAGTGAAATTAGCTCAGCGACCACTCCATGCCTCCCACCTTCCTTTATCACTCCATCCACAACAAAACTCCACGCTAGGGTGTCCTGACATTCAAGGTTATAATACAGAATACGCCCCAGGACCTTGTAAAATGGACATAGTGGTATTTCACAACATCACTATTGTTTAATCGATCAGTCCTGGCTACCCAGCACTGTGCCAAGTGCTTTCTATTTATTAGCTATTTACTTAAATGGCATAATAACTCTGTAAGTTAAATACCAGGCAATAAACCTGAGATTTAAACTTAGGTCTACTTTCACATTTTAAACTGTTATTCTCAGTTCGCAGATCCAGAAGCAAATGGTATTCATTGAGAAGAGGTAATTTAATATATGCCCTTTGGTATTTGTATATAAGATTTTATAAATATGTAATATATAAATACATAAAATAATACAATGGTATACACACACAACAACAACAAAGTACATAACATAAATTTCTATTGTCGAGAGTTTAGCTAAGCTATTTTGGCATCCATTTTGTTTGGCCAGCCAGTGTGCAGTGACCTTATACTGACACTAGCCCCTTCATGTAAGCATATGCCCCAGATAACAGCCTGCAGAGTCATAAGGCAACACAAATTCTTGATATGACTTCTCCAACAACCCTCATGATCAAAATAGTCTCCCCTGTCTCACAGGGCCTTTTGCTATGTGCCTTTTCGGTAAAACAACCATGTGGCTTGCCAAAACCCGGCTTGTTAAGTTTGTATTGACCAATATGGCATTAGTCTGGGAACCCCAAAGCATGCTACACATGGGCTCTAATAAAAGTATGTGCCCCCAGATTTTGCCCTACTGTCTGCATTGTGTCTTGACCCCGCTATGTGGCCTCTCAAAGTGCCTCAGGTTTTTCCTCTGGAACCTATGAATAATAAACTTCTCTATTTCAAGTCCTCTTGAGATCCATTGTGAAGCCAAGGCTCACCATCTTGCAGCCTGTGCTTCACCTAGTAGGTATTAATTTGACAAATTCATAACATATATAAAATCCACTAAACTTCTATAAAACACTATTCACTCACTGTGCAACTTGTCAGATTAGTACAAATTTAAATAATATAAGGAACAAATGCTAAAGGATGTGACAAAGAAAAATCGCAAAAGTGCTAAGGTCAGATCTTTAATCTTCTGCTTCTTCTACAACAACCTGATATAATGAAACAGACAAAAACCATGGCGTACCAAGCAAGTTCAAATTCTGATTTCAATGCTCAGTCGCTAGGTGACTCTGGCAACTTAGCTTCTGTTATCTTTTCTCTTCACATGTATTTCATTTGCTTAATACAAACTATCGTAAATTTTGAGGACTGGGCCTATTCTAAATACAAGGATTAACAAAGCGTAGCTGCCCCATAAATAACAGGAAATACAATTTTTAAAATATTTCCACTTCCTCAAGAAAAATGAAACTACTTCTCCCCCCAAGTTTTGAAACTGAAAACAGAGGCACCTTGGGAACAAACTGGAATAAAATATGAAATATGAAGATGGTAGGACAGAAATATTTACATATAAACTAAAATCAATCACGTAATCAAAATGCAAAAAGGTTAAGTGGGAAAAATGGTGTTTTAATTTTTAAATAAGAACCAGGATTAGAATCAGAATGTTAAAGCTATCATTTATAATGTAAATGTGAATAAATTAAAACAACGTTGTTTACAATGTAAACAAAGAAAATGAACTTGAGAGATAATGTTTGAAAAGTAATAAAGCAGAATTGAGAGATGATTTGCAGAAAAGAAAATTACAGTGAAACGTTTCCAGTGTTACATAAAAATGGAAAGCATGGCTGCTTAAGAAGAAAAATAAAGAGAAAGACTTACCCAGAGCAACCCCAATGTTTATATTTCTTACTTGGCAAAAGTTGCCATATTGGTATATTAAATGGGAAGAAAAATAAAAGGCTGGGCTTAATTTCTTATGAATAAAAGATAATATGTGTGTTACTGACTCCCAAACTTCCTGACCCCAAAAAGGCATTTAACTTCCTACTTTGAATTTTGATATCTTTATGATTTTAACCTAGTCCAAGATAAACATTATTATGACTTTAAAATGTTGAAGCCCTCTGAAAGCACTAACCAGTTTCTTACCATGTCAACTCCACTGACCACCTCTATAGCATAATGGTTGTATTTTTTACTTTGATTTAAAATTAAATTAATTCCCTGTTAATAAAATTGAACGTCCTTGCTCTATTTTCCCAAGGATGATTTTTAAAGTTGTACTTTAACTACACCCATCATGTTTTTACTGCTTGAGCCCAGACCCACTGAATTTCTCTTTCCACATAGTTTCATCTCATATGGAGATTATGGGTTCCTGTTTTCTCAGCTTGATGTTGGCTCACGGTCACTCTTTTTCCATCATTGACTCGTCCAATCTACTTTTAAAGCATTACTATATTTCCCCAGGCAGACTGTAATTAGTTAATAGTGAGAATGTGGAAATAAAAATCACAATCCAAAATCTGTTTTAGGGTTCATAGAGGTTTCACTTAAAGTAATAGATCCATTTGGCAATGAACTATTTTTTCATAATATTTGAGGGATAACCAAAGCATTTTAACTATATCATGACCTCAATGGGTGTTACTTAGTATAGTAAGAGATTTATATTTACACAGGACTATTGTTCCCTGTTTTCACTTCAAGATGAAAAATGAAAAGTTTGGCTGAAACTGTACTTGTGTCTAAGTTGTTGTTATAGTTATGTTTTCCTTTATAAGAAAAATATTTTTGATAAAATAAACCTTCTGTAATCTTCACAACCATCTAAAGAGACAAATAGTTGTTTGTTTGTTTGTTTTTGTTTGTTTGTTTTTTCTGTTCCACAGGGATAAATTGAGGGGTACCTGGGTGGCTCAGTCAGTTAAGGGTCTGACTCTTCATTTCGGCTCAGGTCAGCATCTCACATTTCATGAGATCGAGCCTTGGGTCGGGCTCTGCTCGGGCAGCATGGAACCTGCCTGGGATTCTTTCTTTCCCTCTCCCTCTTCCCCTCCTCCTGCTCATGCTCTCTTTCTCAAAATAAGTAAATGAACATCTAAAAAAAATAAAGTGATAAACTGAAGCAAGGTAATTTTAATTGGCTTGGTAACATTCATGCAGCTAAAATCAGATGTTGAGAATCAAATCAAATATATACATATACATATATACACATATATATATATGTATATCTATAATTTTGCCTGTAAGTACTGTTTTAGTTGGTTCTCTTAAGTCCATATGTGCCACAATTTCATTACTATTCAGCTGAAAACATTTTCTAAGTTGTATCATGATATTATTAAAGATCCGTGTGTTAGGGTCACCTGGGTGGCTCAGTTGGTTGAGCGACCAACGCTTGATATCGGCTGAGGTCATGATCCCAACGTCATGAGATCAAGGCTGGTGTAAGACTCTGTGCAAAACACGAAGCCTGCTTAAGACTCTTGCTACCTCTGACCCTCTCCCCAGTTCATGCTCTCTAAAAAAAATTTTTTTTACATTACATTTAAAAAATCCATGGGTTTTTGAGAAATATATATGCTAGTGTTTGGGGATTTTTCCATTATCATTTTTTTAGTTTTATTTTTCAGCCATTTCCACTCAGGCCAAAGAAAATGCTCTCTGTGATTCTAATTGTTTGAAAGGTACTCTAACTTTCTCTACTTTCCAGTCTGTGGTCCATTTTTTGTAATTATCATTTGTCCTTCACGAAAACAATGGTATTATATAGTCACTGAGTGCAAAAGTCTACACATGCTCATTACGTAAAGCTTGTTAAGATGTTTTAATCTTGTGTTTATCAAAAGTTATCATTAAGAGAGTGAGGAGGCAGGCCACACAGTGAGAAAATATATGATAAATATTATGTTTAATGGAGAAATCTTCCCTGTAAGACTGAGCTCAAGACATCGCTATATAAACTACTATTTAGTCACTGCTGTTAGACATAAGACATCATTAAAATAAGAGGAAGAAATAAGAAGTCCAGGTTTGGAATTGACCGGTACGAGTGCTATAATTGTGCAAGACTATCATCTGCACAAGAAAAGCAGGAAAACAATGGCTACATCAGCGTGGAAGAAACGCGAACTCCAGAAATAGCTTTGCAAAATGGATGAGATATTTGTGGAAAAATAAATTTAGACTCGGATCTCACATCTTACATGGGAATACAGATGGAGACTTAAATGTAATTAAGAAGACCAGTAAGATATGGAGAATACAAAAATAATAGAAGGAAACAATAGAAAGTTGTACTAGTTGTAGTTTAAATCTAGGAGTGGGCGTGACCTTTTTTAAGTGTGACCCCTAGAACTAGAACTCATCAAAAAGAAAGTGCTGTATCTACTGACATAGTCCCTAAGTACCAAATCGCTACCTAATAACATCCTTAGGTACCAAAATTATTTCAAATGCCTATTTCCCCTAATGGAGGTCTCAATTCTCTGCAGCTACAAAACAAATTTCTGGTGTATTGTTATAGGATATTAACCAGATTAATCTTATTTTTATTGAAACAAAATAATGACAAATGCAATGCATTTCAAACACAATAAAGACAAATGCAAAGACAACTATTTGAATGCAAATAGTTATTCACTGAAAATGAATAACAAAGAAATGGTATTTGCTCTCCAACTAATTGAGATATATTATCAAATTTCAGAAACTAAAAAATATGCTAACACTTTCAGAAGAGACAAAAGAAAAATGGGATTAAGGCAGAATTTAGCTATATTCATACTGTAACACAATTTTATACTGCCAAAGGGGGCCGTGGAAACTACACTGAAGACAGTGTTCAGGAAACTGGCTTTCTCTATGGAGAAAAAGAAATTATACATCATTTGTTAATTCAATCTACAAATATTGACTGAACACCTTATAAATGCCAAGCTTTACCATCTGTTTCAAGGACCAAAGATACATTCATGAACCAAAGTCTCAACCTTTATAGAAATCACAGTCTGGTGGAAGAAAAAAGTAATTAAGGAAAGAAATATATGATACGTCACATGGTGGCATGCTCACTGAGAAAAAGAGTCAGTAAAGAGGCTAGGAGGTTGTGATGGTGGTCACGTGACACTGAGGCAGGGGTGGGGCTGAGAGGCTGGGATGACGGGGATGGTAAAGAACGTAAAGATATAGTGGTGCTCGTGGTCATGGGGGTCATGGTGGTGGCGGGGCAGATGTTCTTAGATTGGGAATCCTTTAAGTGTTTCGCTATTTTATTAGTTGTTAGAGAAGACCTCATAAGTGTTCTTTGGACACATAACTGAAAGAAGTGAGGAAGTGAGCAAGGCAGACAGGGAAGTGTAAAAGCCATGTATGTAAGTTGCATTTAGCATGCACTAGGAATAGGAAGGAAGCTTGTATGCCTGGAGTAATGGACATATGATGTGAGGATATACAGAAGGGCTGTGCAAACTCATGATGCTCAGAGAAATGCAGTGAGTTAGCATGTAGAAAACAAACACACACACATATACAAACACAGCATACACAAAGTTTGCCTTCAAACAAATCTTTCTTTCGTTCACCATTTAGTAATATTCTAACGTGTTGTTTCTCCTGTAGTCTAAATTGCTCATGTTTACTGTTATTCCTATTTATAGCAAATCCTTGAAATGCTGTGAATGTTCAACCTGTTAATCTTCTAACAGAATTTTGTCTGTATCAAGAAAAAGATTAAAGAATATACACTGATGCAAATGTGTTTTTTTTTTATGCTTAACCCCTTGATTTTAACAACTTAGCCAATTTCAAAGTCATTAATTTATGTCAATTCTTCGTAATCCTTTAAGTAAATGACACATTTCCTGGTATTTTCACTCAATATTTATTTCATTTTAAATAAATCCAGAAAAAAGCCTACAAAAGTTCACAAGTCAATAACTGGCTTAAGCCACATATCTTACTTATGTGAAGTAAGTCAGATTTACATAAATAAGTCCAAATTTCTGGCTTAGTTTTGTATTCTATTAAACGGAACACTGCATATTGAAATGAATGATTTCTAAAGAGGATTTTTGGTGCATCTACTAAGACTGTGTCTCTAACAGTTTTTACTGTATCAGTCCGTTTGGGAACTAAGTCGGTTATACCTTGACTTGTTTTAACTTGATTGTCAATTTAGTCCCATGGGAGACCACGAAAAGAGATGACAATTTTAATGTACTTAGGTTTAAAACTTCCTTGGTGAAAATTCTAGAGGTGAATGTTATTCCTCATCCCTTGGCCTGATGTCAGGTCATCGTGAAATAAGATGTACAATCATGAATCCACATTCCAGGCAGCTAAGCTCCAGTTAACCTTTTGCTGTCTGGCAGGTGGCATGAGGCATGTTCTCAGAAACAGGACTAATAAAGGACCTTTAAAATATACAAGTAATACACTGAATTGAAAAACTTTGAAAACCGGAAATGATACCAAAGAATTGCTTAAACTCTATGAATCCTTTAAGTCCCTATCAAGGCTCACCTCTATTATCAGGTTTTTATACTTCTCGACCTTATTGTATGTACTTACGTAGAATATAAACATCTGTCAGATATATGATCAAGTACATATCTGGCTGATACAGTAGTATGTGTCAATGTGCTCTAAGTATGAACTGACGATTTTTCTTCTACTTTTAAAGGTTAAATGAAATATATATATATGCTTTTTACATCTATACAGGCTATCTATCTAAAACAGGAAGTACGAAGAAGATGCAAAGACTGGTATATACCTCAACCCTACTATTATTGAGTCTAAATTAGGCTTATTATGTCATATTAATTTTAAAAAGTAGTGCCAGTGTCAACATCAAATATGATTCTAAATGAACACATGTACTTCATGAGAACAGGTATCATTTCTGTTCATCAATGTGAACACAGCACCTAGGCATGAACTCTCATGTTACTATGTACTGAAAAACTGCTGCATAGTCAAATGAATGCACTGAGGGAAAAGAAATGATTACAGATACAACGATGTGGAAATCTAGTTAGAATATCACCAAAGTGAAACTTGTTTGGTGAATTAGGCCCAAGAGCATATCCAGAGAGAAACATCTGGTAACCCCATCATTTAAAACAGATTATTAAGCCAGCAGCATTATAATGAAGTATAATTTCCTTTCCCTAGAACAGAGTTGGCCAGTGTGTCAGAATGATCACTGGCATCTTAGATTTCCTATTTACATCATCATCACCACTTTTACTTGTATTCCCACCTGCTTTTGCATTACTTTGGTTCAGTTTGCTCTCCAAGTCAGCCATACTTATTTTAGGACCTCAGTTTCCTATCCCACGTACAATTCCCCCTCTATTATCTGAAGAACCATGTCAGTCACTAAAAACTTCCAAAATTAAGAATTAACTAGCATTATTCTTTCACAAATAAGATAACACTAATTTAACCAACTTATATATGAAAAGAGATTAGTATACCCTTCCACATATAAAGGCATTTCTGTGTGTATTTTTCCCCACACTCAAAATCCCTTGTGCCCCCAGATGAAACTTTATGGAGAAATTTAATTACAATACATTCAAAAATGAAAATACAGCTTCTTTTGTTAAAATTGTTTTTAATGTTTATTTTTGAGAGAGAGAGAAAGAGAGCGGGGGAGGAGCAGAGAGAGAGGGAGATACAGAATCTGAAGCAGGCTCCAGGCTCTGAGCTGTCAGCCCAGAGCCCAACACGGGGCTCAAACCCACCAGTGGTGAGATCATGACCTGAGCCGAAGTTGGACCCTCAACTGACTGAGCCGCCCCATTGCTCCAAAAATACAGCTTCTTTATTTTCCTGTTCTTATTTGGTTCTCCTAACAAACCACTGTCCTATAATTGGCCTTTATTATTTTGCAAAGCTACATCCCTAGTGACAGCTACCTCTGCCTTCCTTGGCCAAGCTGGGATGCTTTGTAAACAAACTCCAAACCATTCCACTGCAGTTCAGGCAGGGCTCCTGAGGAAGTAGACATGGGCTCGATCTGCCATCAACATATTCAAGGTGAATAAACAGTATGGGTGGGTCACAGGGGCCAAGTGGGAGAATTCCTTTCACCACAGTATGCACCAACCACAGAGACTTTGCTACTCTTCCTTCATTCCAGAGCTGTTAGCCTTTCAGTTATCCAAGAAGCTACATCAGAACAGCCAGTCAAATGTGGTGGATATCTCCTATAAGGTCCCAAAGCCAAATAAATGTGTGCTGTTTCTGTCATCAGCTTATGTGAACTTGGTTTTATCACAAAATAATCAGAAATTCAAAAATTACTTATATTTGCTGATTAGGTGATCAGATATTCAATCTATGTCTTAATTATGCTGCATTTTTTTAATCTCTATTTTTGATTGTGAACTATAAGGAGACAAGTTTTATTCATTCCTGATAATTATATCCCCACAGCAGTGTCTTTAGAAGACAGTAAAACCTTGGTTTGTGAACATAATTCATTCTGCAAACATGCTTGTAGTCCAAAGCACGTGTATATCAAAGTGAACTTCAAGAACCAGTAAGTTGTGATGTGATGTTCAACATCATGTAGTACTCGTATTGTAAGGCATTGCTCGTTTATCAAGTTACAATTTATTAGAAATGTTTACTCGTCTTGTGAAACACTCATAGAACAAGTTACTTGAAATCCAAGGTTTTACTATATTTAGGTTTTGAAAGTTTATTTATTTTGAGAGAATGAGAGCATGCGAGTAGGAGAAAGGCAGAGGGAGGAGAGAGAGAATTCCAAGCAGGCTCCACACTGCCAGCCCAGAGCCTGACACGGGGCTTGATCTCACAAACTGTGAGATCATGACCTGAGTCAAAATCAAGAGCAGATGCCTAACTGACTGAGTCACCCAGGTGCCCCCAGAATATACCTTGATGCATTAATAAGTGTAAAGTCAATTATATGTGGTATGCTCTCGACATTTTTCCAGGCAAGGCAATTTCTTTCTTAATTTCACAAACCATGTTCTTTCTTTCTAGAACTAGGAAAATACCAGCTCTAAAAAACTTTCAACTTATCTTCCATTACAAATATATTAAGAATTACAGTGTCAGTCACTGAACTGTACACTCTATCCCTATAAAATGTCAGGTTGTTATAGTTATACTATTAATTATTATTACTATTTCTTGATGCCCTGCTGATCCCCTTGAGAAATATACATTTAGAGAATTCAATACATTTAACTCTCTGCTGGAAACATTTGGACTAGTGGAAACAGCAAATCACTAAATCATTAAAGCTGTTCATTCTTATTATGTGTAAAAGCAATTTACCACTAAAGAGTAGTTTATCACAGCCAGGGTCATCCCCACTGATGACTCTTTCACAGGGTTTTTTTAACCATGTAGGGAAGACATATTCTATAAGAGTATGAATAAAAATTATAGTTGGATGTGATATGAAAGCTTAAAATATATATTTAATTGTAGAGAAAGAGAAGTTCAAGATGAAGAGAGGGGAAGGCAGTGTCAGCAATGCTTATATTGAGAGATGTTCATAATTTTGTCTCTACTATGAGAACTGTATCCCTGGAAATATTATTAATAGGAAAACTGGAAGTGAAGACAATAGAATCAGATGTTTAAGATTTGATACTAGGCTTGTCATTTCCTTATCAACCTGAGATTGTGTCTTCCCAAAAATATCAAATAAAACTTGGAAAGACAGCTGTTCCTGTTCAGAGATTGGAAGACTCACCCTTGTCAAGAGGTCAATTCTTCCAAAATTGATCTATAGAATCAATGTAGTCTTAATAAAATCCCAGCAAGCTATTTGTAGATATCAACAAGCTAATTCTAAAATTTATGTGGAGAGGAAAAAGACCCAGAATCGCCAACACAATAATGAAGGAAAAGAACAAAGTTGGAGGACTGACATTACCAGACTTTAAGATTACAATTAAGGGGCGCCTGGGTGGCGCAGTCGGTTAAGCGTCCGACTTCAGCCAGGTCACGATCTCGTGGTCCGTGAGTTCGAGCCCCGCGTCAGGCTCTGGGCTGATGGCTCAGAGCCTGGAGCCTGTTTCCGATTCTGTGTCTCCCTCTCTCTCTGCCCCTCCCCCGTTCATGCTCTGTCTCTCTCTGTCCCAAAAATAAATAAACATTGAAAAAAAAAAAAGATTACAATTAAGGTACAATTGCCAAATAGTGTGATATTGGCAAAAAACAGAAAAATAGATAAATGGAACAAAACAGAGAGACCAGAAATAAACCCCATAAATAGGGTCAACAGATCTTTGACGAAGGAGCAAAAGGAAATAAAATGGAGGAATGATATTTATTGTTAGTTGGGGAACAACTAGACATTGATATGCACAAAATGAACCTAGATACAAGCGTTACACCCTTCACAAAGGTTAACTCAAACTGGATCACAGACTTAAATGTAAAATGCAAAAATATAAAACTCATAGAAGATAATACAGGAGAAAATCTAGATGATCTTGGGTTTGGCACTGACTTTTTTTTTTTTTTAATGTTTATTTCTGAGAGAGAGACAGAGAGACAGAGACCAAGAAAGTGTGAGCAGTGGAGGGACAGAGAGAGAGGGAGACAGAGTCCGAAGCAAGCTCCAGGCTCCGAGCTGTCAGCACAGAGCCCGACATGGGACTCGAACTCACAAACTGTGAGATCGTGGCCTGAAGTCGGACGCTTAATTGACTGAGCAACCCAGGCGCCCCTTGGTGTTGACTTTTGAGATACAATACCAAAGCCACAATCCACGAAAGAAAGAAATGATAAATTGGGCTTCATTAAACTAAAACTTTTTGCTTTATGAAAGACACTGTCAAGAGAATGAAAAGCAAGCCAAACTGGGGGAAAATATTTGCAAAAGGCACGTCTGAAAAAGGATGGCTGTCCAAAATATAAAAAGAACTCTTAAAATGAATAATCAAAAAATAAACAACCCAATTAAGAAATAGGTCAAATTTTGTGAGAGACACCTGACCAGAAAAGAGATACAGATAGCAAACAAGTAAGCATATGAAAAGATGTTCTACATCACATGTCATCAGGGAAATGCAAAGTAAAACAACGGTAAGAAACTAATACATACCTATTGGAATTGCCAAAATCCAGAACACTGACAGCACAAAATACTGGTGAGGATGTTTGTGGAGCAAAGGGAATTCTCATTCATTGTTAGTGGGAATGCAAAATGGTACCACCACTTTGGAAGACACTTTGGTGGTTTCTTACCAAACTAAACATACTTTTACCATACTATCCAAACTAGCCATTGTGCTTCTTAGTATTGACTGAAAAGGGCTGAAAACATGTGTTTACACAAAAACCTACACATGGGAATGCTTACAGCAGCTTTACTCACAACTGGCAAAACCTAGAAGTAAGCAAGGTGTTCTTTCAGTAACTGAATGGATAAGTAAAATGTGGTACAGCCAGATAATGAAATATTAACCAGTACTGAAAACAAATGAGTACTGAAAATAAATCAGTCTGGGTGGCTCAGTCAGTTAAGCATGTAACTCTTGATTTCACCTCAGATCATGATCTCATAGTGGTGAGTTGGAGCCCCACCTGAGTCTCTGTGCTGACATCTCAGAGCCTGGAGCCCACTTCAGATTCTGTGTCTCCCTCTCTCTCTGCCCCTCCCCGACTCACACTAGGTCTCTCTCTCAAGAATAAACATATTTTTAATAAGATAAAAAATAGAATTAAAAATAAAAAATAGAAAATGTTAAATAAATAAATAAATAAATAAATAAATGAATAAATAAAGCAACAAATGAACTATCAACCCATCAAAAGATATGGAGAAAACTTAGATGTGTATTATTCATGAAGTGTATGCTCAGTAGACATAAACAATACTAACAGTTCTGCTACAACTAAGTGAAAGAACACAATCTGAAAAGGCTACCTATTTAATGATTCTAACTATATGACATTCTGGAAAAGGCAAAACTAGAGACAGTGAAAGATCAGTGGTTGCCAGAGTTTGGGGAGTAGGAAGGATGAAGAGGCAGAACAGAGAAGAATTTTAGGACAGTGAAACTACCCTGTATGATACTATAATGGCAGTAATATGTCTTATGAATTTGTACAAACCTACAAAATGTAAACCACCAAGACTGAACCATAGTGCAAACTACAGACTTAGAGTAATTATGACATTCCACTCTGGGAGTGTCCTCAAGATACTAAGTTCATTTTGTTAAGTTTATCAGTTGATTACTATAGTCTACAGAACACAGAAAAGTTCATTCCATTTCCTATAAGACAAAGGGTGAATAAAAGATTTAGATTGGAGAAAGTGCATAATATCCATATAATTCAAAAAAAGGTTCCCAACCTCTGGGTATTTGAAGCTTCTAGTGATCATGTAATAGCACATACTATTCAAGGCTTCCCCCATGCTAATTTTCTTCTTCTGCCAATTTTCGCTTTCTCAAGTCATTTTCTCCTTTTCTGCTCTTCTTACAAAACTGGTGTCTCCTCCCATTAAAGGGAATCACTCCTCAAATATTGTGGCTTCACCTTCCTTTTCCTGACACCTAAATGATCTTTCTCTCAGCTACTTTCTATCTCTATTGTCAATAGGCAAAGATCACTATGTTCTTAAAACAGTGAATGCAATGAAAACCCAACTTTCATTGTCTTCAGGCACTTTATTTTTCTCATTTCCTTCAAAATGTCTTCAAATAATTTGGGGCACCTGGGTGGCTCAGTCGGTTGAGCGTCCAACTTGGGCTCAGGTCATGATCTCGCAGTCTGTGAGTTCGAAACCGCGTCAGGCTCTGTGCTGACAGTTCGGAGCCTGAAGCCTGCTTCGGATTCTGTGTCTCCCCCTCTCTCTCTGCCCCTCCCTGTCTCATGCTCTGTCTCTCTCTCTGTCAAAAATAAATAAACATTAAAAAAATTTTTAGTAATAATCTAGGGGCACCTGGATGGCACATTCAGTTGAGCAACTGATTTCTGATTTCAGCTCAGATCATGATCCCAGGGTCATGGGATCCAGCTCCACATCAGCTCCTTGGGATATTCTCTCTCTCTGTCTGTTGCGCCCTGCCTCTCTCTCTCTCTCTCTCTCTCTCTCTCTCTCTCTCTCTCGCCCCCTCCCCCAAACCCTCTGCTCACATGCCCACTCTCTAAATAAATAAATAAATAATAGATAGATAGTTTAATCAATCAATTTATTAAAAGAATAATCTAAACTCATCATCTCCAGATCCTCACCTCAGATTCCTAACCTTGTCATAGTTTGCAGATCTGAGAATCCTTGTTATTTCTGCAAATTTGGCCAGATGCTAGAGACATTAGGTTGCATAAGTGCGATCTTCTATAGCTTTTGTTTCTTTTAAGAAAGTATTTTTAAGTTTATGTATTTATTTTGAGAGAAAGAGAGCACAAGCAGAGGAGGGGCAGAGAGAGGTAAGAGAGACAATCCCAAGCAGGCTCCGCACTATCAGCGTGGAGTCCGATGTGAGGCTCAAACTTAGGAACCACGAGATCATGACCTGAGCCGAAACCAAGAGTTGGACTGTTAACCAAATGAGTCACCCAGGCACCCCTCTTCTATAGCTTTTAAGTGTCACACTGGGTCATGTCAATGTACTTCTGTGCCACTTCTGGGCGATACACCACATCATCTTTTCATATTATAATGGACCTCATGTCATATAGATCTATGCACTGTCATACTTCCACTAAGGACATGTTAGAGTTATTTTGAGGCACTTTGTAGCATAAACAATATTATTTATTTGAGGGGCACATTAGAACAAAAAAGATCTTGCATATCTAATGGTCTGCATTTCTGAAACACTATGAGACTCTGAAATGCAATTCGAATTCTAGAATCATCTCACTAAAAAGACTCTTCGGCTAAAACTATTACAAATGTGAGAAACTTAATATTTCCTTAGGGTAATCCACCAAAGCTCATTTCACACATTTTTTTCCTCCTTACATTTCCCTTCTGCTCCATCTGCTGAAGTGTTTATACTACATTAGTATTGCTTAATATTGTAATCTTCTAATAAAAGGGACTGAAATGTTTCCTAATATAAAATCTTTAAACCCTGATTTAGTTCAATTCTCTGTATCATGGTTAAGGACTTGCTAAGTCCTAGCACGGAAAAGAAAAATTTGTTGAAGAATTCACTCTCATCCTGGCCAGATACATTCCAGGCCTTCCTAACCAATTCTAATCGGTCATTCATTCATTCCTGCATTTATTCATTGGTGTAGTCCGAAAATGGAAAACTGTCAGTATCATACATAAGAAGGTCACTGGAAGCATCAATGTTCTATTCTGTGACAGCTGACACCCAATTTTCCAATGATACAAATAAAAGTGCAAGAAATGGCAAGAAATACCTTTAATAAGACAATCTCAGAAACAATCTTTTAACACAAAAGGTTCTGTATACCCAGCAAAGTCCCTTCCACTGTCTCTTTGCTTCTCAGAAGTAAACCTCAGAATTACAGCTCACCCTGCTCAGACCTTCTGCCTCGGACTAAAGCACCAATTGCCACCATCTCTATTTCTGGCCATAGGCAGCTCTCGGTCACAGTCCTTTTTGTCCGCTCTCCTTTCTCCCTCTCTCTCTGGGAAAACTTTGGAGGTTACGCCACCACAAGCTTCTGCTCTCATGTTATGGGTACTCAAAGTGTATGTTATCCAGATAAACAGATCTAACACACCATAACATTTGGCAGAAGGAGCCCAAAGTAAACTTCAACGATTAAGAGATGCCGGTATCATTTCATCTGGCTAAAAACTGCAGTTTAAAGAAAGGCAAAGTCGTCACTTTCAGTTTCATAATGACTTATTAATGGCTTTAAAAATAAGAAACGTTGAGCTCTCAAAGCTATGGCATATTATTTTAAATCTTTAAGTTTTATTTTATAAATATGGAGATTTTATAAACTGCAGTGGGAAAGAAGCCCATATAATATTCTTGATACATAGATGACCTCAGACAAATTAGAATGAATCAATCACTTTGATTGTAAAACCATACAGAGGACGAAATAAGCTTCTGTTAGAACAACTCTCTCCCTGGAGATAAGTGTAAGCTCTGGACAGAATACAGAACATGGCCTCTCAAAGTAGTAAAGGGAGAACAGAGGCAGATGGGGTGCCTGGGTGGCTCAGTCGGTTAAGCATCCGACTCTTGATTTTGGCTCAGGTCATGATCTCACGGTTCGTGGGATCCAGCCCTGCACTGGGCTTCTGCACTGACAGCATGGAGCTGCCTTAGGATTCTCTCTCTCCCTCTCTCTCTGCCTCCCCCTGCTTGTGTGTATGTACTCTCTCTCTCTCTTTCTCAAAATAAATAAACTTTAGAAAAAAAAAATTAAGAGGCAGATGATTCTGGAAAGGGGATGATATTTGGAAGAAGAGAGTGGCAGTGGGTGAATTTCGCATTTTTGTGCCTTCTGGACTGAGGCCAGATATGGTTGAACCAGGAGAAACTCTAAATGGCCTGAGGAGCTGGAGAGAATAAGAGACAACAAACTCGGAGATGTAGGGAGAATCACATCAAGAATAGAACTAGAGAGGAAATATTCCAAATCTGTATGTAAACTCTTCCAGAATCTCCAAGCAAACCAGAGTCATGCATGAGTAGGTCGTACCCCAAAGCAGCCCAGCCAGGAATAGAAGAACAGATGGAGACTTTTGACCTGACACTGAAATACAAGAGTTGACAGTTTGAGTCCAACTAATTTACTGCCTACTAGGGTGAAATGAAGACATCGATACTCTTCCAAGAAGCACAGCAGAATCCAGAGTCCTCACAGCATGATATTTACACTATACATCTAAGTAGTTCAACGTTATCTTCTTGCTCCACTATCTGATTTTAGTTAACTGACTAATCGATACACAGTTGATGTCCATTCACCAACATGTATCATTGAGATATGCTCACAACAAAGGGTTCGCTCTAAGGGAGATTTTCTAATGTAAGCAGTGGAAATTTTAGAGATGTTATTTTAGGGGTGGACAGAGGCCACTGTCTTCAAAAAATTCCTTTCAGAAACAACTGAGAGTTAGCTTTTGCCCATGCACAGATTTGGCCGCCTTCATTTTCTATAAAATGTGTATGATGCTCTTTCCCATAAATATGTAATATCTTTTAACTTAATGCACTGCAATTCCCTAGGATTCTAATATTCTTTGCCCCAACTCGATTTCTCATAAAGCACTGTAGGTTATTCTCCTTTTGATGGCAATTTACATGTTTCATCTTTGATTAAAGAAATTCAAAAGGAAAAACTGCCAACAAGTGAGAATCTTTGTAATGCTATGAAAGACCAAGTTCTCTCATTTCTGTCTGACAAAAGCAATTAGTCTCATTAGTTAAAACTGATTCTAAGTAATCATGCACCAAAAATGACAACTTCTTTGTGGAAAAAACAATACACTCAACGAGAGCCATTTCCTTTGGAAAGTGCATTCCAGAGGTGAAACATTTTTTTTTTCTGATGTTAGAATTTCAACACACTGGATAATGATTAAAAATTAAACATCATTTTTAAATGCAAACAGTCATCTATTATAATTACTGTCAATTTTGCAAAGAGAATTTAGAATAAATTATGAGTGGCAGGCCCAGCGTACTATGTTTGGGGGTGGGAAGAGGCTAAGGTTAAAAACATTGCCAAGAATCGGGGTGCCTGAGTGGCTCAGTCAGTTAAGCATCCGACTTTGGTTCAGGTCATGATCTTGTGATTCATGAGTTTGAGCCCCATGTCGGGCTCTGTGCTGACAGCTCAGAGGCTAGAGCCTGCTTCAGATTCTGTGTCTCCCTCTCTCTCTGCCCCTCTCTCACTCTCTCAAAAATAAATAAACATTAAAAAAATTAAAAAAAAAACATTGCCAAGAAAAAAAATCCAGAATATAATACTTTGGATGAAATATGAAGAAGCTGAAATGGAAAAGACTTAAATTATGAGGAGACACTGAAGATCAACAGAGAGAAAAATGTATGAATTACTAAGACAATATGTAAACTCACTAGAGAGTGAAATGAATAAATGTGTTTGGGAAGTACTATATCTAATAGCCGCCAATTATCACTCAAATTGCATAAAATTAGTACAAAGAGGTATGAAAATGTCAATTACTTATTTAAAGGATCTAATAGGACTATACACTTCTATTTTACCAAGGTATCCAAAAGTTCAACCCCTTTTTTAATGTCTTAATTTTTCATCCAGTAAGCAGTTAATGAGTTCTTCCTATTGGTCAGGCCAGACACTCTGCTAGGGGCTGAGATACCAAAGCAAACAAAGTGACACACTGAGGCGTCCAAAAGGGAAGGTACTTCAGGGAAATGCATGCACATCATTTCAGTGGTGAATTCATTACTATAAATTAAGAAAAGAAAGACCAGGGGCACCTGGGTGGCTCAGTCAGTGAAGCATCTGACTTCAACTCAGGTCATGATCTCATGGGTCATGGGTTCAAGCCCTGCAAGGAGCTCCTCACTGACAGTGTGGAGCCTCTTTGGCATTCTCTCTCTCTCCCTTTCTCTCTGCCCCCCTCCCTCCATTCCTCTCTCTCCCTCTCCCTCTCTCTGTCTCTGTCTCTCTCTCTCTCAAAATAAATAAGGGAAGAGAAGGAAAGGGGAAGAGCAAAGGGTATGGGAAGGGAAGGGAAGGGAAGGGAAGGGAAGGGAAGGGAAGGGAAGGGAAGGGAAGGAAAGGGGAAGAGCAAAGGGTATGGGAAGGGTATGGGAAGGGTATGGGAAGGGTATGGGAAGGGAAGGGAAGGGAAGGGAAGGGAAGGGAAGGGAAGGGAAGGCAAGGCAAGGCAAGGCAAGGCAAGGCAAGGCAAGGCAAGGCAAGGCAAGG
>NW_024412423.1:9618052-9698299 GCF_014898765.1 Herpailurus yagouaroundi | reverse complement strand
CAAGGCAAGGCAAGGCAAGGCAAGGCAAGGCAAGGCAAGGCAAGGGACAGGAATGGGAAGGGAAAAGAAAAAGGAAAAAGCAAACACCAGACCAGATCAGTGGTAGGAAATGAACAAAGGAAGATGATAAACCGGAGGGTCGGGGAAGCCATCTCCAAGAAATGACAGGAACTGAGACCTGGTGGATGACAAGCGGTTAACTAAGAAGAAAGGGATGGGATGGCAGGAATTTGAGACAGGCTTCCATAAGTATAGCGACTGCCCCTACCATATGGAAACCCTTCCTGTTATGCCCAGTAAAGTCCATCAGTCCCTTTAGCTGTTCATTTTCTACTGCCTCACTTTTCACACTATATCATAATAATGTTTGGTATGTTTTTACCCTACTGAGCTCTCTAAAGGAACAGTTGCTATGAGGGAACTTTCTTTGCAAATTTAGAGAAACAAATCACTGCAGTTTTTAAATTCTGCAAGAGGTAAATGAGAAGTTTATGAGACGAGATAGTGCCTTTTTTGGTATAACTACTACCTTCCTTGATGGCTGGCTTCTAACAGATGATCAATATATACTAATTTTGCATTGCTTATACATATCTATGCCTGTTTTATGAAGATTAATATAAAAAGCAGTAAACAGTAACACTGTGCCCTCAGACAAACATATACCACACACATAGACACATGAGATACAATGCATATACACACAAGCACATGCACGGAAATACATACCTGACCACCCTAATTCCCATGATAACTCTTGATTAAGAGCAAATTTCAATTTGCAAAAGCCTATGTGTATTAAGTTTGAGTAGATGCTAACATACAATCTAAGTCAATCATATCCAAAACATAGTATTTCATGACACAAATAACATTTAATAGAGCCAAAGAAGTTAAGAAATCTTAGAGTATATGTCCTAGAATGAAACCTATGTTATTTTTCTACGACTTTAATTAAATAATTGAAGGAAATGCTCAAAGTCTTAATAAAAATAAGGGAATAAAGTATGCAACACCTGAAAAGAGCTGATAATAATGTAATAAAAATTGCAAAGATTTCCAATTTTAGATATCATTTTAAGGTTTCTTTAATGAAAATAGGAATTTAAGAAATAAGTGCCCTATCTCCAGATATCCTCTTGAGAACATAGAAATTATTATCTAAAAATATACAGTTCTTATTTCTCTACTATAAATTGAGGTCAATATTTTGAAAACATTATAAATCATCAAAATAATTTGAGAAGAGCATAGTTCTTGCTCTCTAGAAATCTATCATGTACCTAATTGTAGAATATTAATGTAAAAAAAACCTATGTATCCACTTATAGTCCCACTGTGTGTGCATTGAATATCTTGTCTCTTCCTTGATTCATTTTGGAGCAAATTATTAATGCACAGTTACCGAGTTCAAGTATATCTTATTTTGAATCTAATGGACCTCTTAACATTGAAGTATCCCAAAACTCACTTATGAGTCGTCTATTTAAACTTATAGCATTAATTTTCTCATTGAGTCTTTAAATAAAATCTGTATGATGATTATTAAAAAATATCTAACTCTAACACAGATCTTTCTGAAGAACTCTGAATTCTTATATGCAGCTACCTACTCAACGTTTCCACTGAATGTTAAGATGCCTCAAGCTAAACCTGTCTAAAACCTCTCAGTTGATGGTGGCTCCATTTGTATTTTTCCAAACAACAAAAACTACAGATGGCTATCTCAATTGTTTCTTTCTTTCATGTCATTTTTAATGAATAAAGAAATCCTAGGGTCAAGCTTCTATATAAGCTTGTCCATGGTCTCACTCACGGCACCTTAGTAGATTTTTAAAACTACACAGAAAAACTTTTTTTTTTTTTTAATTTTAAAAAATGGGTGCCTGAGTGGTTCAGTCAGTTAAGTGTCTGACTTCAGCTCAGGTCATGATCTCCCAGTTTGTGGGTTCAAGCCCCATATTGGGCTCTGCGCTGACAGCTCAGAGCCTGGAATCTGCTTCAGATTCTGTGTCTCCCTCTCTCTCTGCCCCTCCCCAGCTCACACTCTGTCTCTCTCTCTCTCTCAAAAATAAATAAACATTAAAAAATTTTTTTTAATTACACAGAAAAAAAAGAAGTTCATGAAGAATGCCTAGGACATATTGAAAAGCACTATTACATTTATACATTCATGCTAAATTCATAAAAATAACAACAATAACAACAATACTGACTTAGCCTCTATGGCTCTATTTATACTTCTTGAATTCATTAACAAATTAAAATGCATTTTAGATCAAGAGATAGTCAACATGCTGGGAGTGCTGACTTTCTTGCCCTACTAGGAGAACAATGTCCACAGGAATAGGGCAAAGAATTAATGAGTTTTCATGGGTTCTGAGGTGTCTAGACAATGAAGTACTTACTGGTCAGTTTGTGACATAAAATCTTGAAAAGAACAAGCCCTAGCAACAGAGTCTGGATCTGTGCATGTTTTAACATGGAATAAACTATGACGGCAGATGTTAAAAATACTGAATGATTCCCCATGTATGTCATTTGATACGAAGTTCATGTTCACCATTTCAGCACCTAAAATAAAGCCCTGTCTGTCTGCATCCTAAGACGTGACTTTCCATATCACTTCAGTATCAACATCATGTCATTGTCATCATAAAACGAACCACCCAGGGATACAGTGTGATAGGGAACAGAGTACTTCATCTTACTTAAATGCACAGACAGTGAATTCTGAGAAAGTACCTGTCAGGAAGATAAAGATGATATATTGAAGTCCACCTAAGACAAGGTAGCTATCATTAAAGCAATATACAATACTAGACTCCATAAAAAAGTATATTTATAAAACTTATAATGATTAACAAAATACTATAAAAAAATATCTTTTTATCAGGTGGGTCTGGGAAGAGAAATACAACCCAGGGCCTTTAAGCACCCTCAATTAGCCCAACAGAGATCCTGTCCCTTAGAGGAGAGGAAGAGATACTTCTTTCTGCCTGTCTGTCTTCTGTCATCATGGATATTTGTCTCAAAGGCTTGGGGAGCTTTAAAACCCAGCACTCAGAATTATTTCTCGCTCCTCCAAGAAAAAAAAAATTCTACTCATTTTCCCAATATCTCAATTTAAGTTATTCTCTAATTCCAGACAGACATTAATAAATCAGTTGACAAATTTGAACAAAATGGGAAAACTGTCATAGTTTCTCGCGACCAGTCGATTATTCAGACTGTCAGGCAACATGGATGAGCCAGCCACACGCTGTGATCAGAGTCCAGCTTGTTTGAAGCCATGTGACTCTCCCTCTGACTATTTATCGTGCACTCGGGACATGTGGAGACAGCACAAGGTGAATAGAGAGCAAAAAAGGAAAGAGACCTCAAAACGAGTCATTTGTCATTCGTCTGCTTAAAACCACCCATTGGCTTTCAATCCCATTTAGAAAATAATCCTTACTCCTTTCTAAGTTAGAGAGCCATACATGGTTATCAGCGTTCGTCACCCCAGCCTTCTTGGATTTCTTCAGAAAGGAAATCTCCAAACTGAGGCCCTCCCCAGAACTCTGCCCCTGCTCTTACCTCTTTATTCTATCTGATTCTTCCATATATCCCCCTTATTTCATTCGTGCATAAACTCAAGCACTGCTTTCCCAGGGAAGCCTTCTCCAAGGACGTTCTTTACAGTAGCCTCTCCTCCATCGCTGCTGTCCTCCTTACTTTCTACCACTTATTGCTTGACCTACCCTGAACTTTAGTCAAGGTGATTATCACTGCTTAGTAGTATATACAATCCACAGGTTTCTGTTGCCAGTACTTGGCCCATAATAGAAAACTGACACAAGGGTTCCTGTTGATGATTTATCCCAGGCACTAAGAACAGTGTCTGGCACATAGTAGATATTTACTAATAGTTTCAAATTAACTATTAGTTTAAGGATATGTTTAAAAAGTATGAGAGGACATTTGTTTCTCCATTTACTTTGTTCCCTACTTACATTTAGACAAACTTATTTTAAATTTTAGTGGCTCCTTTGAGATGTGGCTCCTTTCTGAAATTTCCATTTATTTCCAAATATTGTTTGGAAATATTAATTTGTTTCCAAAATATTAGTTTCTGGAAAATTGGCAAATGTGTTCATTACTAGCTCAGGGCCATCTTGCTCTGGATCTGATTTCCTATTACAAAATCAGTTCTAACAAAAGATACTATAACTTCTCAAAATATCTTTTGAGAGTTTTGCCCAATGGAAATATTACAATGATGGAAAGGAATGCAGATTAAAAAACAAGTACAAGTGATATTTGATGAAAACTGAGCATCTATAGACAATAACCTGATGTACAAATTAGTGGCATAACTTAAATCACTTTAAATCTTTAAATCGCTCTTTTTAGAGTACTACCTTGTTGTCATAATCAGCAGAGTTACCTATGGAGTGTTTTTTAGGCTTAAGACACAGTTCTGGGCACAGTGTGAATAATAACAAAGCTCCAAGAATTCCAGTTAAATCATAAATATAAGATATATATTAAAACACTGAAAACAGAAATTTCAGACAATACATGATAATTGAAAAAGGGCGGGGGGCGGCTACCCTGGGGAGCACCTGGGTGGCTCAGTCAGCTAAGTGTCCGACTTCGGCTCAGATCATGATCTCGCAGTTCGCGAGGTGGGGCCCTGCGTCGGTCTCTGGGCTGACAGTTTAGAGCCTGGAGCCTGCTTTGGATTCTGCGTCTCCTCTCTGCCCTTCCCCCATTCATGCTCTGTCCCGCTCTCTTTCAAAAATAAACTTAAAACAAATTTAATAAAAAAATAGCGGGCCACCCTGGGTCAAAAGACTGTAGGCTGAGACAGCTGACTGGAAGTAGAATATAGCAAGTGCAATTGAAGGCCATCTGTGATTTACAAAACAGATTAAAAAAAGAGTAACTCAACAGGGATAGAAAGTTAGGGAAGATTGTGCCCAGCATTTTGGACATCAACAAGTATGCTGAGCCTTATAACAAAAGGGAGGTTCTGCAACATAAAAGGAAAAGATAGACCTACAAAAAAAAAAAAATATTTTGGCCACATTGTTGAAGTGTTCTGTAGGCATCAGAAAACATTATTCTAAAATTTTCTAAAAGTGAAAATATGAGTTAATCTTTCATAGTAAGAAACAAATTCCTTTATAGAGTTTCGCTTAAACTGATGCTGATGTGGACAGTTTTGTTAGCATTTGAATACATATTTTTCACCTCTGAGAGAATCTGCCTAGTAGTAATACATAATCATATTTAAATAAAATATGTGTGCTTTCCTTATCATGAATTATATACTTTTGAGGCAAAATTAGCTTAATAAAAGATCCAGAAAAGCTTCATGAATTACTTTGTCTTCATCATCAAGTCAGGGAAAAAGTTTTTAAATTTTAATACGAATATAGATACATTTTCCAAAACATTTCCTAAAGCAAAGGACAAGAAAAATATTCCTTGAAGGATAAAATACTTTTGGTATAATATGTCAAACGCAGGTGTGACAACTTCTAGGATTCTTTGATATCGCACACAGCAGCATCCCAGAGGCACAACTGTTACCCTTTCTTCAGCATCAGAGGAGCTGAAATTTAAGGCCCTGACTGAACACAGGGCCAGGACCTGGCTCTCATTCCTAAAGCCTAGTAGTTTAGGCTCCACCCTTGGCTGCATTCCCATACTTAGTTCATGTAGACTGAGGCATAACTCTAAGATATGTGATGCAAACCCACTAACTTCACTACGCTGAATTTTATGAAGAGTCTACTTGAACACTCGTAATGTGAGGAAACATTCAACCACTGTCCTACAAAAAAGAAAAAAAAAAAAAAAAACCCTGATATTCAGAATACTAATTAGCAGCGTCGAGACAGGACTTCCTGATTAGAACAACATCTGACCTCCCCTGGAATGTGTGATCTTAATGAGAACACTTCCTGTACCTGAATTATAGTTTAAACTGCAAAACACACACCATGTATCACAGTGTGTGGACAAATCTGAAAGTAAATTATAGGTGTTGGTCTAAAAAATTATATGTATTTCCTCAAGTATACACTTTAGTCTGTACTCACCGTGGTGTATGAAATTGTGGTAATTTTTCTAGTAAAAATATTCATCTAATTCTAGAGGTAAACACTAAAGAGACTAGGATAGCCCCAGACCCTTTGTGAAGTGCATATAGCATCAGATTAATGTGAAGCAATCTTACAGATGAGCGTATTACAAAGATATTTGGGAAGAGAGATTTGGGGATTTAGAAGTTGCTAGGATGTCTTCTACATGGAGCGCATGGGGAGATAGCTTCACTGAACAGTGGAGCTTAGCCGGGCTCAGAAAGAACAAGCAGAGGTATAGAGCAACAGAATTCTGTTTCTTTGTTTTTGTTTCACCCGGAGAGAATAACTCTGTGAAAACCATACAGTGAGAAAATAAGCTTTGTCAGAGTATCCCATAAAAATACACTTGAAAGTCTGGGACTTCTTTTAGAAGTCAGTATTAGGTGTCAGTATTTTTTAATCATTCTAAATTTTGTAAGAACTTAGAGAATTTTGATAATATTTAGATTAAAAAAGCGCGACCTGGAGTTTGTTGTGGAAGATTACTCTGAAAGCAAAGCAGAAGTCAGAATGGAAGCTAAGAAAAGAGTCATGGAATATAGCTCATTCATTCATTTGCTTATTCAAATATTCCTGAGCGTTCATGGACTATGCGCCAGCCACAGTAATGGGAAGAGACAAATGCGTAAGCTATGTAGTTTATGGTAAGGGAAAAACAGTTAAAAGCTGCAAACCTAATTTAAAATCTATTTCTTAAAAGTTACAGTTATCCCTAGAAGCAGAAAGATAAAGAGGGAGATTAATCTGGAAGACAGGCTTGTTTGGGGTTGGGTGGTAACTTAAGTTTTCTTTCAGGAAATAGTATCCAAGCTAAATCCTGAAGGAGACAAAGGAGTAAAAGAACTCTTGAAGCAGAGGGGACAGCATGTGTATGGAATTCAACGTGGGAAAAGTCTCCCAGTGGCTGAGAGAAGAAAAACATGACAAGCAATTTGTAGACAGAACAACATGAGATAAATTTACAGCCATATGAAGACACTAGATACTAAGGGCTTTAAAGCCCACTTAAAATTTTTATCTTTTATCCTACATGCAACCAACTTATACACGACTTTTAGATCTGAGAGTCAGGTTGATGTATTTTAGCTTAAAGATTACATTATGCCCAGGTAAAACACAAATAATAGTGAACACGGGTGATAACAAGAGAAATGAAAATAAGATGACCCAAGAGTTTATAAAAATTTAAGTTTAAAAAAAGATAAGTTTGTCAGAACAGGGCAACCAATTGGCTGATACGAGAAGTTGATAGAAACAAAAAGCTGTAGTTACAGGTTGAATAATAGGCCCATGAATAAAAATGAGAAAAAAATGAAGAGAAGCTCGTGGCTGGACATGATGAGTTTGTATTAGACACTGTTAACATCTCTATCACAGCATGTATCTACTCATCAGCCACTTTAAAAGGGGGCATAGAGCTTCTGTGGCCAAGATGAGCATGGGACCTGCTTTACCCTCTTGCCAGAAACAACGAAAAATACAGACAAAATAGATGAAACAATGCTCTTCAACATTTTGGAAATGAGGTAATTAGAGATCATGCTCTCTGAGAGAGATAAATAGACATGTAAAACTTACAACTGTCCCAGCTCTATGCCTGAAGTAAATCGACAGATCTTGGTTCAGGCAGTTGGAAGCCAGACAGAGCCCAATAATCTACATGACCTGAGGAGAGAGAGACCAGAGAAAACAAGGCAACTGAACTTTCTGAAGGAGACTATTAGAGAAGAGAGAACTACTCATAGAGGGAACTCTGGAAATTTACACAGGGTGCTCACGGATTCAGTTGGGTACTGAGCAGCACGTATACATGAGCAAACTACTCCAAGAGTAGGAAAAGAACCACCCCCAAAGACTTAGAAACAACAGTGTGTACAGATCAGACAGGACTGGGATAAGTGCCTGCTTCTGTCAGGTAGACTGAAAATCCTCCTAACTCACAGAACTTTCTAGAATTCAAAAGGATTCTGTCTTACAAGTCAGGAAAAAAAAATAATGCTAGACATAACACTGCTCTTGCCTCACATAACAAAGCTTAAATATAAGACCCCAAATTATGAAACTGCTTCCAAGTAACTTAACCATATGCCAGAATAAAGCTCGAGAATATTTTTGAGGATACAAAAATATCCACACTCAAGAGGGTGAAATTCACAGTGTCTGGCATCCAATTAAAATTCATAATGAAAAGAGAAACCAACTGATCAAACTAAACCAGAAATGACATGGGCAATATTAAAAGTTATTCAACTGCCCCTCAAGAAGCTAGAGTAAAGATTTAATGTGTTAACTAGGGACACAAGATATGTTAAAAAGAGACAAATCAAACTTACGGAGTTAAAAATAGCAAATACATTTGCTGAAATAAAGTGGCAGATAAGATATTGGAGGAAAAAAATATGAATAAACCTGAAAATAAAATAACAGAAAGTATCCAAAATAAAATAAGAGAGGAAAATTAAACAGAAAAAGGAAACATGATATCAATGAAGAGTGGTGAACACCAAGCAGCAAAATGTATGAATGTGTGTGTATAAATGTGTGTACATATATTATAAACAACTTGATACTGATGTGATCTAATATATATTTAAGGTACTTTCCTGCCCTGGTTATTTCTTCAATTTTCTTGAATCTATTTGTTTATAATTTCATCAAATTTGACGCATCTTTGCCTATCACTTCTTTAAATATGGCTCTGTCCCCTTTCTGTTCTTCAGTGGCTCTCCGTGAAGAAAATTGATGACATATCATAAGGCAGCATTATGGGGGATTTCTCATGGATGATTGTAGAGATAGATATTCTGAGGCCTACCAATAAGCATGTGAGAAAATTTAGAAAAAGATTCTCCTCCAGTCAAGTCTTCAGGTGAAGCCCCAGCCACAGCTGAGAGCTTGACTACAAACTCATGAGAGAGTTAAACCACACCCACCATTTAAGCTGTGCCCAAATTCCTGGCTCACATAAACTATTAGGTAACAAACATTCGTTGTTTTTAGCCAGTAGACTTTGGAGTAATTTGTTATTAAATAGTTGACAAATAATACACGGTAACAAATATAAAAAATCTTAGAAGCTAGAGAAAAAAAATAAAAGAATAAATTCCTTATTAGAAAACATGAGAGATGGAGTAGGTGGCTCAGTCGGTTAAGCGTCTGACTTCAGCTCAGGTCATGATCTTGCAGTTCGTGAGTTCCAGCCCCACGTCGGGCTCTGTGCTGACAGCTTGGAGCCTGGAGCCTGCTTCGGAGTCTGTGTCTCCCTCCCTCTCTGCCCCTCCCCTGCAGGTGCCCTGTCTATCTCTCTCTCGCAAAAATAAGTAAACATTAAAAAATGAATAAATAAGGGGCGCCTGGGTGGCTGAGTCGGTTGGGCATCCGACTTTAGCTCAGGTCATGATCTCACAGTCTGTGGGTTCCAGAGCCTCTGTGCTGACAGCTCAGAGCCTGGACCCTGCTTCAGATTCTGTGTCTCCCTCTGTCTCTCTGCCCCTCCACCATCCAGGCTCTGTCTCTCTCCCGCTCTCAAAAATAAGCAAACATTAAAAAAAACTTTTTAGTGAATAAATAAAAGTCGTCCTTAAAAAAAAAAAAAAAAGGAAATGATGCCAGATGAACACATGAACACATGGATCCACACAAATGAATAAGTAGCAGAAACAGCAACTATATGGGGAAATATAAAGACAATATTCTAATTACTTATATATCTTTAAAAAATAGAGCATTGAGGAGGGCACTTTTTGGGATGAGCACTGGGTGTTATATGTAAGCCAATTTAACGATAAATTCCATTAAAAAATAAATAAATAAATAAATAAATAAATAAAGTACTTAAAACAAAAATAAAATACAAATAGGGTAAGAAGAAGTGAAAGCTTACTGTATCAAGTTTCTCCTAAGTCAAGTACCCTAATGCAACTTGAACACTGACTGTAATAAGTTAATGTTTTATAATGTAAATCCTAAAGCAACCAATAAAACACAGATATACAAGCATATGGCCACACGTACATGTAACTGAATTATAGCTAGTAAGCCAAAAATGAAGGTAAAACAGAAGTTGTTTTTAAGTTTTATTTATTTATTTTTGAGAGAGAGTGAACACAAGCAGGGGAGGGGCAGAGAGAGAGTGGGAGAGGGAGAGACATAGAGAGAGAAAGAGAGAGAGAGCAAGCATCCTAAGCAGGCTGTCAGTGCAGAACCTGATGCAGGGCTTGAACCCATGAACCATGAGATCATTACCTGAACTGAAATCAAGAGTCAGACATTTAACCTACTGAGCCACCCAGGCGCCCCTTAGAAGTTTAAAGTATTACTCAGTAAATTGAAAATAAGGCAGAAAAGTGAACAAAGAACAAATGGAACAAGGAGAAAAACAAGAATCAAGATGGTAGAACTAAACCTAAAATACGGATAATCACATTAAATATAAATGGTTTAAACACCTCAATGAAAAGTGATGGCCAGATCATAGAATAAAGACTCATCTGCATGCTATGTATAGAAAAAACAATGCTAACAGTAATCAAAGTTGGAATAACCATAGTAATATCACATAAAATACATTTCAGAGTAAAAATATTACAGGTGGAAAAAATTGTGGTGATTTCATAAAGGGGTCAATTCCTGAAGAGGATATAAGAATCATTTATGTTAATGCATCTAATAAAAGACCTTCAAGATACATGATACATTCCAGAAGATAAGCTGAATGATATGCAAGGGAAATTTTTAAAATTCACAATTATAATGGGAGATTTTAATACTTTTCTCTAAATAATTGCTAGGGAGGGGTTCCTGTCTGGCTCGGTCAGTGGAGCATGTGACTCGTGATCTCAGGGTTTTAAGTTATATATTACTTTAAAAAATAAATAAATAAATAAATAAAAATAAAAAATAAAATAAATAAAAAATAAATAAATAAATAAATAAATAAATAAATAAATAAATAAATAAAAATAAAAAAATACTTTGCTAGAGTAAAAAGAAAATACCACAAACAAAATCTATAAGCAACATTATCACACAACTTTGTTTAATTGATGATTATAAAACACTTCACTCAACAACAGCAATATATGTTCTTTTTGTGTGGACATAGAATATTTACCAGAGTATATTCTAGTACATAAATAAATATAAATAAATATAAAAAGATACAAGCATACATACATTTCATACAATGTATACCTTGCGTACAATGTAATTAAATAAAAAATCAATGATAGGAAGATTAACTAAAATTTTTCAAATATTTGAAAAGTCAACAATACACTTTTAAAAAAACAGCGGGTCAAGTGAGAAATCTAAATAGAAATTAGAAAATATTTGAAACCAGGGGCACCTGGGTCACTCGGTCAGTTAAGCGTCCAACTCTGTATTTTGGCATGGATCATGATCTCATGGTTCATGAGTTTGAGCCCTGGACCCAGTTCATGCTGAAAGCATAGAGCCTACTTGGCATTCTCTGTCTTCCTCTCTCTCTCTCTGCCCCTTCTACAGGCTCACTTGTTCTCTCTCTCTCTCTCTCTCTCTCTCTCTCCCTTCCAAAATAAATAAACTTAAAAAAGAAAACACTTGAAACTGAAGGAAAAGAAAACAAAGCACACCAAAATTTGTGGAATGCAACTGAAGCAGGAAATTGATAACATTAGATTATAAAAGATTTAAAATCAGTGCTTTCCCTTCCTTTATAAAACTGAAGGGAGGGGCACCTCAGTGGCTCAATGGGTTCAGCATTGACTTCAGCTCAGGTCATGATCTCACAGTTTGTGAGTTTGAGCCCTACATCAGGCTCACTGCTGTAAGCTCAGAGCCTGCTTCAGATCCTCTGTCCCTCTCTCTCTGCCTCACCCCCTCATGGTCTCTCTCTCAAAAATAAATTTAAAAAAAACAGAAGGGAAATAAATGCAAAGAAAGTTACTGAAGTGAAATAATAATTACCTTAGTGGAAAATCAATGAGATGGTAAAAGGAAAAATAATAGGGAACCATCAATGAGACCAAAAGGTGGCTCTTAGATCAATAAACTGAGGAACCTGGAACCAGACTGACTGGAATATAAACAGAGAACACAAGTTAACATTAACAGGAATGAGGGAGGAGACATCAATACAGACTCCACAGATATTATAAAATAATGAAGAAACATTATTGACAAATATAAGCAATAAATCTATAACTTAATTATACAAATAATATACAGAAAGAAAGAGGGAGAAGAGAAAAGAAGAGAGAGAAATTTCCATTAAAGTCTCAAACTACCAAAACTCACTCATGAAGTACTGTGATGGGTACCTAGGTGGCTCAGTCAGTGAAGCCTCTGACTCTTGCTTAGGGCTCAGGTCACGATTTAATATTTCTTGAGATGGACCCCATGCTGGGTTCTGCTCTGACAGGGTGGATCCTGCTGGGGAATCCCTCTCTCCCTCTCTCTGTCTCTCCCTGGGTTATATACACTCTCAATAAATAAATACATAAACAAACTTAAAAAAAAAAAAGTAATGTGAATAGCCTTAGATCTATTAAAGAAATTGAATTTAGGGGCACCTGGGTGGCTCAGTTGGTCAAGCGTCCGACTTTGCCTCAGGTCAGGATCTAGCAGTTTGTGAGTTTGAGCCCCGAGTCGGGCTCTGTGCTGACAGCTCAGAGCCTGGAGCCTGTTTCAGCCTGTCTCCCTCTCTCTCTCTGACCCTCCCCCGTTCATGCTCTGTCTCTCTCTGTCTCAAAAATAAATAAACGTTAAAAAATTTTTTTTTAAATAAAAAATAAAAATAAATTGAATTCATAGCTAAAAATCTTCCCTAAATGGAAATGCCTAAAAAATGATTTCATTAGTTAATTCTTTGAAACATTTAAGCAAGATGTAATTCTACCTAAAGTCTTCAAAAAAATTAAAACACTTTCCAACTAATGCTATGAGACCAACCTTACCCTAGTACTATAACTACATGAGGGTATAAAATGGAAGAAAACTATAGATTGTCATCCCTCAAAAATATAGATGCAAAAATTCTTTTTTTTTTTAAGTTTATTTATTTTTGACAGAGAGAGAGGGTGCGAGCGTGAGTTAGGGAGGGGCAGAGAGAGAAGGAGACACAGAATCTGAAGCAGGCTCCAGGCTCTGAGCTGTCAGCATAGAGCCCATCGCGGGGCTCAAACTCACCAGCCGTAAAATCATGATCTGAGCGGAAGTAGGGTACTTAACCGACTGAGCCACCCAGGTGACCCCAGGTGCAAAAATTCTTAACCAGAATATAAGTATGGTTAACATTTGAAAACCAATGTTATTCATCCCATTAACAGAGTGAGGAGGAAAACCATATGATCCTACCAACAAATGCAAAACTAGCATTATATAAAAGTTGATATTCATTCCTGATAAAAACTCTCAGTAAACTACAGAAGAGGATTTAACTCTTCTGTAGACAAGTGTAGACAACAAAACTACAGTTCATGGTGAAAGACTTTTTTTTTTTTTTTCAGATAAAACTGGAAGAAACAAGGATGTTTGCTCTCACTTATTCTATTTAACATTGTTATGGAGGTTCTACACACCCTAATAGGCAAGAAAAGAAAATTGTCCATAATGGAAGGTAGGAAGCAAAGTTCTCTTTACTTACAAATTAGAGGACTGTCTTATGAACAAAATTTCATGGGATCTACACAAAGTAACTGTAACTACTAAGTTTAAGAAGTTTGCAGAATAAAAGGGCAATATATAAAAATAAATTATATTTCTACATGCTACAAATGACAAGTCAGAAACTGAAATAAAAATACTACTTACAAAAGTGTCAAACTGTGTAATAAATATCATTGTTTTAAGCATAACTAAACTCCTGAACCTGAAAAACATAAATTTAGTTAGCTAGGAAACAGGAGGTAATGAAAGTGTTTGAATGTTTCCAAAATTTCCATATGGAATATCCAGTTAAGTGGTTGATGTCTTTTATTAAACCACAGAGATCTCTTTTTTTTTAATTTCTGTTTTTAAAATGTGACCTATATTTCTTTCATGTACCTTCATAGAGCTCTATTTCTAAATGTCCTCAGCTACTTCCCAGTTAAAATCAGGACTTAAAATTGATTTGCAAGTGAAAGAAAATGGGGGAGAAGATGAATGTCCTGTTGTTTTACTGAGAGGGTGAAGAAAATTTATCAAAAAATTAAATATCTACCTAGCTGTAAAAAAAAAAAAAAAAAAAAGGAATTACCTGAAGTATATCTGAGAAGAAACATACAGTAAGAAAATCTGGATTAGAGATCTAAGGATTGACCGCAGGTAGCCCTATTCTTATTGCATAAGGCTGGTTCAGGTCTTATCTGGAACAATTCTGACAGCATGGGATGGAGAAATAAAGACAGGGAATAGAGTCATTATTATGTATTAGACATTTCCAGACTGTTCATAATTCAAGTAGTGGGTGACTTATGTTTATTTTTTTCTTTGTATTATTTTCTCATTTTGTTTTAATGCGTATTTATTTTTGAGAGAGAGAGCACAAAGGGGACAGGGGCAGAGAGAGAGGGGGACGCAGAATCCAAAGCATGCTCCAAGCTCTGAGCTGTCAGCACAGAGTCGGACGTGGAGCTTGAACTCAAAAGCTGTGAGATCATGACCAGAGCCGAAGTCGGATGCCCAACTGACTGAGCAACCCAGGTACCCCTATTTTTTTTCTTTAAAAGCCCACTTTATGTGCTAGGTCTCTTTTGAGTCACAATATAGATACTAAGCAACCAAGTTCCAAAAAACCAATTATAAATGGACATATCTAGAGATTTATTTTTACTTCTGCAAAACAGTCTTATACATAGTGAATCAGGAAGTCTCAACCCAATGTGTGGAAGTCTCTTTGTACTTTACTTGTAGTTACTAAAATGAATATTTCCAAAGTGACATTATCTGAAATATGTCTTATAAATCATTGTATCAATAGTTTTTTTAAACATCAATGCAATATTTTAAGACACACTCGAAGCCTAGACCCGTACAAGTTAACTTAAAATGTCCGTTATTTTAGGAATATTATGGCAACATTTTTATGAAATTAGTTTACAATAAAATTCTGTGTTTTCTAAATCCACAAACCTAAGATGTGATCATTGAGATCAAGAAAGAAAGACACAAACTCAATAATGTTTATCAGTTTATTTAGTGATATTTTGCTGTTCAAAATGAAGTCATGTGATATATAAATTGGGACTAAAATATGGTTATAAATAACTACCTATCATCCATCATGCTTATGGCTTAAATTCATTTGAAAGACCATGAATTGCTTTAATTCATATTAAAAGAACATACTGAAGATTCAATTTTATTTCAGCTACACAAATAAAGCCTATTTACACTTTCACAGTTCACAAGTCGTAAAGTGTTTATGCTATTTCTAAATGTATTTAATGTCCATTTTCTGAGCTATACTGATGGCATTGTAGAGGTAAGCATAGTTATCCCTGAAACACACAAGATTTTCTGCTTCCTTTTGTCCAGGAGGGGACAGCTATATTTCACTGCTACGTCTACATTGGCAGTAAAACATCTTTTTTTGCGAGTATGACAAAATGTAGGGTTTTTTTAATGTTTTATTTATTTTTGAGAGAGACAGAGACAGAGTGCGAGTGGGGGAGGGGCAGAGAGAGAGAGAGTCACAGAATCTGTAGCAGGTTCCAGGCTCCAAGCTGTCAGCAAAGAGCCCAATGCGGGGTTCGAACTCAGGAACCGTGAGATCATGACCTGAGCCAAAGTCGATGCTTAACCAACGGAGCAACCCAGGCACCCCGGTTTTTTGTTTTTTTTTTTAATCAGCCCAGTAGGCATTGTTATTTGTTCTAGAAAGACAATAGTCTTTATTTCAAAAGACAATAGTTTCTTGCTTCAGCTGTTTTCAGCAATTTAAATTTGACACCTCTCTTTTCATTCATTTCGATTCTGCCTTATGTGTATTTTTTAAAGGGTGAATGTTATTTTTGTACTTATTTCCACAGTTGTAAATGTAACCGGTCAGAAATGACTGAGGCAAACCGAGTTTACAGCTCATCTTCAGAATGGAGCAGGTCATTCCACTCTGTCCCTATTCCAAGAGTAAATGATGCTGCTTTTATGGTAGCTCTGGCTCACCAGAACTCTGTTATTTATTTAGCAAATAACCTGCCCACTCCCATCCATGCCTTTGCCCTCTCCCTGGACACTACCTATTCCCTATCCTGCCCAAATGCATGTTATATATACACTGGAAGAAGAGAAGAAAGTGCTGTCACAGAAATTCACCCATAGTCTCTTGATCGGATATTATTTTTAACCTGTGTTAAATTTGGATGTTGCCTTTAAGATAATAGGAACTGAGACAAGGGGTGCCTGGGTGGCTCAGTAGGTTAAGCATTTGATTCTTGATTTCGGCTCAGGTCGTAATCTCACAGTTTGCAAGATTGAGCCGCACGTCAGGCTCTGTGCTGACCCCCGGGAGCCTGCTTAAGATTCTCTGTCTCTCCCTTGCTCTTTGCCCCTCCCCTACTCGCTGTCTATCTGTCTCTTTCAAAATAAATAAACATTTAAAAAAACAGAACTAGGATGAAACGATGACAAGAATATGACTGAAGAGACACAGTGTTTTGATGCACACAGGAAGAATGATGTCATGCATGATAAAAGACAATACGCACATATTTCCTAAAACAAAACAGCATACCTGAATTCAGTATTTATCCATACCAAACTATTTATAGTTTTACAATCACCATGCTACCTGGGTATTCTTTTTTTTTTTTTTTAATTTTTTTTTCAACGTTTATTTATTTTTGGGACAGAGAGAGACAGAGCATGAACGGGGGAGAGGCAGAGAGAGAGAGGGAGACAGAATCGGAAACAGGCTCCAGGCTCTGAGCCATCAGCCCAGAGCCTGACGCGGGGCTTGAACTCACAGACCGCGAGATCGTGACCTGGCTGAAGTCGGACGCTTAACCGACTGCGCCACCCAGGCGCCCCAATACCTGGGTATTCTTTACACACTTTTCCTCTTTTGGGAATGGATTTCCTTGTATGTTCTTCACGGTAAATTCCTATTGTTTGAGACTCAGATCAAACATGCTTTTACTCCAGGAAGCATTTCTTGCCTTATTCCTCCTGAAACAAAGTTGATCAAATTTTCTTTACACCACCACACTGGCTCTATTACCACATTTGCCAAACTGTTCCATCCGACAGCCCCAATATCGATTCTGCATTGTATCCTATAAGCAACTACAGGACAGGGAATGTTTATTATCCGTCTCTGCCTCACTTGCACCCAACAGAAGCCCGGCACATGGTAGATACTCTATCTTATAATAATAAATGAATAGACAGATTTATAATAAATGAATAGATGTCTGAGTGAATGAATGAATGAATGAATGAATGAAATCAGCATCGCCCTGAGATAAAAACAATGGATACTAAGTCAAAATTTCTTCAACACCATGAATGCTCATTAAATCATGCATTTTAGGCTGGAGATACCTTCACAGTGCCAAGTGCATTACATGATGTAATTATTAAAACTTCATAAAGTGGCCGTTTTACTTACGTTTTAGATATGAAAATAGTGAGACTGAGAGGTTAAATAACTTATCTTAAAATATTTAGGCAAAGACAGCAGAAGCAAAAATACAGTGAAACTAAATCGGACTGAAAAGCTTCTGCCCAGCAAAGGAAATCATCAAAAAAAAAAAAAAAAGAAAGAAAGAAAGAAAGAAAGAAAGAAAGAAAAGAAAAGGCAACCAAATTTAAGAAATTATGTGCAAATCTTATACTTGAGAAAAGGTTAATATACAAAGTATATAAGGAACTCATAGAACTCAATTGCCAAAAAACAATCTAATTTAAAACAGGCAAAAGATCTGAATAGACACACAGATGGCCAATAGTTATGTGAAGAGATGCTCAACATCACTGATCATCAGGGAACTAAATCAAAACTGCAATGAGATTTCACTTCATACTCATTAAAATGGCTATTATTAAAAAGAGAAGAAATAACAAGTATTGGTGAGGATATGGAGAAAAGGAAACCCGCATGTACTGTTGGTAGAAATGTAAAATTGTGGAGCACTATGGAAAATAGTACAGAGGTTCCTCAAACCATTACAGATAGAAACTACTAGGGGTGCCTGGCTGGTTCAGAAAGTTAAGTGTCTGACTTTGGATCGGGTTATGATTTGACAGTTGATGAATTTGAGCCCCACATCGGGCTCTATGCGGAAGCCTGCTCTGGATTCTGTGTCTACCTCGCTCTCTGTCCCTCCCCCACTCATTCTCTCTCCCTCTCTCTCTCTCTCTCTCTCTCTCTCTTTCTCTCAAAAATAAGTAAACATTAAAAATAATAGAATTACCATATGATCCATTAAGTCTTCTTCTGGCCATTTTGCAAAGAAAATGAAAATGCTAACTCCAAAAGAATAATGCACCCCAATGTTCACTGCAGCATTGTCTACAATAACCAAGGTATGTAAACAACCTAAGTGTCCACCAATAGAGGAATGAATAAAGAAACTGTTACAAACACATGTGCGCACACACACACACACACACACACACACACACACAATGGAATATTATTCAGCTCTAACAAATAACAAAATCTTGCCATTAGTGACAACATGGGTGAACCTTGGAGGGCATTATGATACATAGAATAAGTCAGACAGAGAAAGACAAATACCATATCTACTAACTTATATAGAGCATCTTAAAAAAAAGCCAGAAAACAAAAATCCGAGTTTATAGATACAGATAATAGATTGGTGATTATGAGAGCTAGGGATAAGGAAGTGTGGGCAAAACGGTTGAAGAGGTTCAAAGTTCCAGTTCAAATTTCCAATAATAAAATATGTATGTCTTGGGATTATAATGTAGAGCATGATGACTAAAGTTAATAATGTCATATGTATATTTGAAAGTTGCTAAGAGGGGCGCCTGGGTGGCGCAGTCGGTTAAGCGTCCGACTTCAGCCAGGTCACGATCTCGCGGTCCGGGAGTTCGAGCCCCGCGTCGGGCTCTGGGCTGATGGCTCAGAGCCTGGAGCCTGTTTCCGATTCTGTGTCTCCCTCTCTCTCTGCCCCTCCCCCGTTCATGCTCTGTCTCTCTCTGTCCCAAAAATAAATAAATGTTAAAAAAAAAAAAAAAAAAAAAGAAAGTTGCTAAGAGAGATCTTAAAAGTTCTCATCCCAAGTGTGGCGCCTGGGTGGCCCGGTCGGTTAATCATATGACTTTGGATTTCGGCTCAGGTCATAATCTCGAAATTCATTAGAGGGAGCCTCCATGTGGGGGTCTTAGCTCAGTGCCTGCTGGGGATTCGTTCTCTCCGCCCCTTCTGCCTCTCCTCCACACATACTTTAGCTCATTCTCTCTCAAAAATAAACATCTTTTTTTTAAGTTCTCATTGCAAGAAAAAAAAAAACACATTGTAATGGTGTGATAACCACTCTTCACTAGACACTGTGATCATCACTTCCCAATATATACAATGATCAGAACATTAGGTTGTATACCTGAATCTCATAAAATGTTATATGTTAGTTATTCCTCAATATAAAATATACTCATTTATCTAGCTTCTTCTACGTTGAACCCAGACAGTCTGACTCCAAAGTCATCATATAAAAATGGCAAACTAGAGTAAAAGGCAAATGCCGAGAACTCCCTCTTTAAAATGGACTTAGACTTGTAAGTTTCCTTGCATAGTACCACAATCTAAAATGAACCCCCACTGGAAATTATATTTTCTTAAAATTATTATAGGTATATACACTATCATAGAAATAAACATAAAATCATTAGGGATATTGAAAGTTACAGTGTCGTGTTCCTATTAATACATGTTTTAATCGCTTATGAAAAATCATCAGGTAATGTGGAATATGAGCATAGCCTGAAGGAGAATCTCTCATTAACACTAAATTAATCAAATGAGTATTTTGTTAAGCTCTTACTATGCAACATCTATTGTTTCTGAATCTAGGAGTGGAAGATATGGAGGAGAATTAGGAAGAATGTTCTTACTAGATAGGTTAGTTATAATCACATTGGTTAAGTATAACCTATTCAAATGAAACAACTAGTGACTAGCTTTTTATTTGCATATGCCCTAAAATTGCTTTTCCATCCATCATTTCTTCCCAACCCATCAGTTCTTATACTTTCTGACTAGTTATCTCCTCTTCTCCTTCCCATCTAATAATATTAAATGTAACTGCTTTCAGGATGTACTCTTTAATCCCTAACCTAGGTTATGATGTGTTAACATGGATTTTCTGTAGCAGCAATGCCCATTACCTATTGGAAAAATGTACCCTACTCCATCATAATCTTCCATTATGTCACTGTTTTTCCATGAAATCAGAAGTTCCCTGAGGACAAGCATTACCTTGTTCAACATTGTCTTCATAGTGCTAAAAAAGCAGTATTAGTCAGGGAGACTTGCATTAAAGACTTAATGTAGACAAAACTATGGGAAAAGGCAAAACCCAATGTGATACAAGGAAAATCAGGATACTCCCCCAATTAAAACCAAGTCTGTTTGGGTACCTGAGAAATAGAGAACAGATTATAAAAGACAGCGAAAGGTAGGGTGTAAACTTTGTGAGAGAGACTTTATTTTGAGTCTAAATCATACAAGTGAACAATAAATGTTGTGTTTCAATAAAAATAGTCTGGTGGCCTAAAAGGAGAAGTGATGGAAGCAGAGAAAACCTGAAGCTAGACAGAGAAATTAGGACTAAAGATAAGAGAGACTCAGGCAAAAGAAGTCCTTATCACAGTGACACTTATTGAAAGCTTACTCTGCTCTGTATGCTTTACAAAGACCAATTCATTTACGTGAGACTAGTATCATTAGTCCTATTATGTAAGCAAAAAAAAAAAAAAAAAACAAAAACAAAAACAAAAACCAAAAAACCGTGACTTGTGCTAAGGATCGTAGGGACCAACATCTAAAACAACCTTCAGTGATCTCTCCCTCCTAATATTCACACCCTTGTGTAATTGCTCCCCCTGAGTTTGGGTTGGATTTACTGACTTTCTTCTAACAACATCAGCAACAACAAAAAACATGGCAGAAGTGATCAAACGTCACTCCTAAGATTAGATTGTAGAAGACTGTAGTGTCTGTCTTGCAAGCTCTCTTACTCTATTTGACTCTTTTGCTCTGGGGCAAGTCAGTTGCCATGGTCCGAGCCAGCCCTGTGGAAAGGGCTACGTGAGTTAGCTTGGAAACACACACTCCCCAACCTAGACAAGCCTTAAATTAACTGTAGCCTCAGTCAATACATAGATTGCACACCTTTGAGATATCCTGAACTAAAACCACTTAGCTAAACTGTTTGCACATTACTCATCCACAGAAAATAAACTGCAAGATGATAAACTTTTTTTTTTTTCTGTTCTTAGGTAGTAAGTACTGGGGTGAATTGTTACACAGTAATTGATAACTGGTACAGAAACTGATAAAGGATTAAAACCCAGGCTCCTGAGTTTATAGCTGTCAGCGTGTACCAAGGTGACACTGAAACAGAATTGCTCCACATGAGAATGTTACTTTTTATTTTTATTTTGGCAAGAGAGCATGCACGTAGGGGAGAGGGGCAGAGGGGGAGAGTACAACTTAAGCAGGTTCCACGCTCAGCATGGAGCCTAATGTGGGGCTCGACCCCACGACCCTGGGATCATGACCTGAGCCAAAATCGAGTCAGAAGCTCAATTAAGTGAGCCACCCAGGCACCCCACACATTTTGTATTTCAACAGTTGAAAAGTAAGGGAATGTACATGATGAAACTAGTGCCACCAAACATATATAATCATTTTTCTTATTTTAGATACTTTCTTTGAGAAATACAGTATTACCAGCAAGACTAAAATTTACTACACATTGCCTTTGTAATTCTTCCAACAACGCAGTTACAACTTCAGTATTCTCTAACCCCAGGGCAACAAGGCGAAAGAACGAGATACTGACATTTTCAGGGTCATAAGCGTGATATGGCAATTGAATGGGAAATGAAGACGTTGGTCCTTGAAATGAATGATTAATGAAGAAAATTCTTATAGCAGATGCCACCATGTGACTATTCAAACTCTTTTCAAAGATGGATTTTTTTTTCCCCACAGTACAAGACCCGATGACTCAAGCAAATCTTATGACATGTGTTAACCTTCGGCTCAAGCCACATTTAGTGACCTTACTTTAAGTGGATTGTACAGGTGACAGCTATAATAGGTGTGAGAGGGGCCCGTATACTTGTTGTGCAGGATTGTGGAAATCTGAAAACATATACAGACACTGCATATATTTCAAGTTATCCCAGCCTGATCGTCTACAGAGGTTTCCTTACAAATTCATTTTCCTGGCACTGACAATTCCCTTTCTCTAATAAAAAGCAAGTGTCTCACATCTCACTTAGGCTTATGCATCTTTCTTTGTTACAGTTGGGTTCCTCTTCTTTAAATGTCATCATTTGTAAATTAAACTAATTTATTATATATGATTATCATATGCATTATCAAGATCATCAAATTATTTTTTTTAGGGGCACAAATGTATTTATCCTCCTGATGAAATGTCAGTTACTGAGACAGAAAGGGCCGTTCAGAAGCTAGATGGCTCCTGCAGGTTGTAAACCAGTTACACTCTGATAATGTATGTGCCTTCAAATTTCCTGGGTTTAGGGGGTGCCTGGGTGACTCAGTCGGTTGAGCGTCCGACTTCAGCTCAGGTCATGATCTCGCGTCAGGCTCTGTGCTGACAGCTCAGAGCCTGGAGCCTGTTTTGGATTCTGTGTCTCCCTCTGTCTCTGACCCTCCCCCATTCATGCTCTGTCTCTGTCTCAAAAATAAATAAACGTTAACAGAAAAAAAATTATAAATATAAATATACACATATATTTTGCAGCACTGTTTGCAAACTGTTGCAGCACTGTTTGCAGCACTGTTTACTCCGGCAGGAACACTGTCTGTTTTCTTTTTCTTTTTTAAGTTTTTCTTTATTTTGAGACAGCAAGAGAGAGCTAGGGCAGAGGCATAGGGAGAGGGAGACAGGGAATCCCAAGCAGGCTCTGCCCCGCCAGCACAGAGCCCAATATGGGCTCGAACTCATGAACAACGAGGTCATGTTCTGAGCCGAAATCAAAGATCAGACACAAACAAATGAGCCACCCAGGCGCCCCGCCCCTCAACACTTTTCTTTTTTACTTATTTTTATTTTTTACCTTTTAATTGTCATTAAAAAAAAAAAAAAAACCTCCACAATCCATAAGATTTACCCCTTTAACAAATTTTTAGGTGGAGTATAGTCAATGTCATTGTACAGTACAGTTCTGTCAACTCTAAGCCCAAAAGAATCCAGAACTCTCATGTTGCTTGACTGAAACTCTGAACACACTGAACAGTCAGCACTCAGTTTCTTCACCCAGCCCCTGGAAACCACCATTCATTCTACTTTGTATTTCTTTGAGTTTGACTACCTTAAGTACTTCACATAAGTGGATGAATCTTTTGAGGGCATTATGTCGAGCAAAAGAAGCCAGTAACAGAGGTATGGCATACTTCAAAATTATCATCATCTTTGAAGCAACAAATTGCTCCTGAAATTATTACCACAAACACAGAAGGGGATTCACTCTCCTGAATACACACATGCAAGAGCGACAACAAAGATAACCTTTTGGGGCACATGGGCTGGCTCAGTCCGTCAAGCCACCAAATCTTGATTTTGGCTCAGTTCATGATCTCACGGTTCATGAGTTCCAGCCCCATGCCGGGCTCTGCACTGACAGCTTGGACTCTGCTTGGGATTCTCTGTCTCTCTCTTCCTTTCTGCCTTACTCCCCTCTCTTTCTCAAAAATAAATAAATAAACAGACAAAAATAAATAAAGAGCCCTGTTTGTTACCATATTACAGCGTGTAAAACAATCAGGCAAGAATCAGCATCGAGTCTTTCCTCGTGACAGCTGTGAATCTACTTTGTGAATGCACTGATTTAGATTATGGGTCAGGGTAAACATTTAAAGATCTGAATCAGACTATTTCATGGTTTGCCACTTTGTCTCTTTTCGATTAACCCAACATGTAAGCCATCACTTTTCCATACTGTCTTGTGACTCCAGAGAATTGAAGATCTGACCTGGCATTCAATGGACAGATATTCTAAGGCACATCAATAATCTACTGAAGAGGGGCACCCGGGTGGCTCATTTGGTTGAGCATCTGACTTCAGCTCAGGTCATGATCTCCTGGTCCATGAGCTCAAGACCTGCACTGGGGTCTCTGCTGTCAATGCAGAGTCCACTTTGGATCCTCTGTCCCCCCTCTTTTTGCTCCTCCCCCTGTTCGTGCTTTCTCAAAAATAAATATTTAGGGTTTTTTTTAATGTGTATTTAGTTTTGAGAGAGAGAGAGAAAGAGAAACAGAGCACAAGAGTGGGAGGGGCAGAGAGACGGGGAGACACAGAAACTGAAGCAGGCTCCAGGCTCTCACCCGTCAGCATAGAGCCCAACATGGGGCTCAAACTCACAGATTGTGAAATCATGACCTGAGCCCCAGGTGGACTCTTAACAGACTGAGCCACCCAGGCGCCCCTCAAAAGTAAATAGTAAGAAAAATAATCTACTGAAGAATATCAAAGGAACTTCAGAATTATTTATTTAAATATTCAAATGGGAACAGAGATCTAAATCTAGTATCACAACTTAAGATATTAAAACATTAAACAAGAACCAGCCAGACATGGAGAGGAAATACAAATGTTACTGCACATCTGAAAATCACACAGGTACACCGTACTCCCTCCTTTCCCTGCAGCACCGCACTCAATTAATAAAAAAATGAATTCAAGGCAGCACGAAGCAAACTGAACCGCATCACTGTCTGCTGTTTCAACATCTGTCTACTGAGTGCTATTTTTCCTACTGCCATATGGACATTCTAATAACTAACTTTAAGGCACACGTACGGATAAGAAAAACACAGCCGTTTCCCACCTTGATGGGTCCTCTGGCCGATACGTACTCGTCTCCAAATCCTGTCACCAGATGGACATTCAGAAAAAAAAGAAAAGAAAGAAAGAAAAAAGTGGGCAAGGCTCCAGCAGCTTCTTATCCTTTCTAAAGAAAGGAGTATGGAAAACTTCCAAGTTTTTTCTTTTCTCTGTATTCAAGCCTATAAGCACAAAATGAATTACAGACGACTAATGATTTGAGACCTGACTGCTATGGCCTGTGTTGTGCCCTCCCAAATTTAAATCCCAATGTGACAGTGGTTGGAAATGAGACAGGTTCAGGTAAAAGTGGCTTCATGAGAGTGGGGCTCTCCCAATGGCGTCAGCGTCCTTCTAAGGAAAGGAAGAGACTCCATAGTTGTCTCTTGACTAGATGAAGAAGACACAGTGAAAAAGTGCCTATGAACAGAAGAGAGCTCTCACCAGGATCCAGCTGGCTAGTACCTTGAATTTGGACCTCCAGCTTTTAACTATGAGAAATCACTGCCTACAGTTGAGGCCACCCAGTCTATAGTATTTTATGATAACACCAGGGCTGACTAAGCTATTTCCACATACATTAGCAAACAAAAGGGATTAGAGCATCACTTCAAAGTAACCCTTATCCTTTATTTTCCCTCAGTAAAGCTTAATTTCAGTGTATTTAGCAAGAAAATAAAATGAACAAACCTACAGTAATCAAGCACATGTATCCTAGGTTCACCAGCTTTACCGTTAACATTTCTTCCACATTAGCAAAAATAAATGAATTCATTTAAACACAGTGCTCTTTATTTTCTCATTCACCTCTATTTACTTAGCTTCACTGGAATAATAATCTCCTCAGTTAAATAGCAGAAATGATTACCGAAGATGATTTCCCCATCACCTTGATCCAAAATAATTTTGTTCAAACCTCTCTATCTCTTGCTACCATAACAAACAGTATGATTTAACACATTTAATTGATACCTGGAAACGGAAATAATGCTGATTTACCATCTTTTTAGGAAACAATGTGTACTATTGGTTTTACTGCCTTGTCTCAATAGGTGACTGTATTTTAGTGTAATTCTAATTTGTGAGTTCTCTTGAATCTAAACTTTTTCTATTTGAATCCCTATCTCATTAGCTGTTTTTGTTTGTTTGTATTTTATGTTGCATTAATGTTATTTTCATTCATACTTTGGTACCATTAATTCAGGCGATATTTTATTCTTTTCTAACATCTTGGGTTTATTGCTTTTGCCAAGCGCAAAAATAGTTATTAAAAAAATGTAGTTTCATGTATACTTATTTTGGATAAATAAAGTAAATTACTATGCTACATGGAAATAATAAACCAGTGAAATTTGTCCTAAGATTTATAATATAAATGGTGAATATTAGGATCAATTCTAATGAGAATAGTTGAAATTCCCAATAACATTAAATATTGATCATTATTTCCTCATATCTTTCTGCATTTTATTTCTTAATTATTTTGTGTTCTTTAACTTGTCAGGGAAGACAGATAACATTAATCCCAGCAGAATGTCCTGGCAAACCCATCCACCAAGTCATTAGTTGAACTGCAACACCTTCAGAGTAAATGATGGCTTCACAAAGGAATTTGTTACAAGTCAGTTAGCCACACTGATTAGCAAGGCCAGACAGGGACATTCTCATAAAATTCCACCACAGAAAGTGGGGAAAAAAGGAGGTTATACAGTTTCGATATTTTTAAAAACTTGATTCACTATCTGTACAGTGATAGAACCTTAAGAAGTCTGTCAGTCATTTGAGTCCTTAATGCTGATCATGGCTCACATTGAATAATTTTAAGCTTGAACATAGACTTATTCAATTGTGAACTTACCTAATTATATATATGTATCACAGGTAGGTCAAAGATTCATTTTTTGTCTAAAATTCCTCTGTACTGACCTGTATCACAAATGTGACATATTAATATCACCTAAAAAAATGTACAACCTGTATAATATTGGGGAGACAGGCAAATCCTTAAGAAAAGCACCTTTTGTGTGTTTTAATTAATTATAACTTTGACAACCTGAAATACATGTTAATCTTAAACAAGTGGACAATTTTTACCCTCTCCACTTAAGTAGGAGTTAGTGCCTATTTCCCTGATTCAGGCTTTGGAGGCAACATCAAACCCAGGAGGAAATAATTTTTGAAATGCAAACACTATATGACATTCTGATGGTATATCTAAGACAGAATGCCATGTGAAAAGCAACAGAGAAATGGGCAGGGCGGAAATTAAACTGCTTTTCAATCTCCTTGAAACAAAATATTCACGCCGTGACTATTAGGTCGGGTTCAAATTAATTTCAAAGAACGACTATCTATTCATAAATAAATATTCCTGTAACCGTGCACATTGCACTTTCATGTTGCTTAGAGACAATAGTAGCTACAGCCTTAAAAATGAATTAATTTTATTAGATATCTACCATGCACAAGTCTCAGTTATGAAAAGGAGATTCCAGGAAACGATAACATGTGCCAAAAAATATGTTGGGGGTGTGAACACGAGAAAGCCTACAAACCAAGATGTGGATCTGAAACCTTATAAAAGGAAAGAGAGAAGGAAGAAAATTGGACAGGAAAGGTTTCAGACTACAGGAACCATGTTTCAAGAAATTTCTGCCTGGAGCAAAGAGTCTTCCCTCCAGATTTAGCCACTGGAGGAGTCCACATCTTGCCATGATGGGTCTCTGCCATGCTCAGCCACTGAGTGGAGCTTCCTGTGTTGCACGTGTCCACACCGTAAAGGCAGTGATGGATCCAGAGGTGTGCAGCAGGGTCAGTAAATTATGGCCCTCACCCAAGATATTGTAGTAACACATGTCTATGGTCATCATAAACTCCATGCTATCATTAATTATCCAGTCTCTTAACATATTATCTATAATGTTCTAGGCCTATTGTAATATTTTGCTTTTGCTCATCTTGCCTACATGGAAGAGCATCCCAAACAAAATGTGAGATGAATGACCAGCACTTCTCTTGACATTACTCTGTAATATTACTGTAAATACAATCAAAGATGGACCAATTTTATCTCTATTTCAGTTAAAAAAAAAGAGAGAGAGAGACAGAGTATTCTAAAACTTATTAGGAGAAACAGTACACAAGGGATTCAAGATATTATAAACAATATGTAAAACACAAGGAGTAAATACAAATTTTGCAGCCATATTATGAAAACATACAATAAAAAGTTCAGTGGCAAATACTGTAGTGAGGTATTGCTAAGTGTCAAATATGGCAACATAAAATTTAAAAGTGAAAAATTTGTATTTAGAGATTCATATAAGAATTGACATTTAAAATTTGTGTGAAAAGAAATGTGTAAGACAACAAGTGTTATTTTATATCACAATAATTTGGAATAAAATTGATATATTAAAAGTAAACATTAACTTGCAAGTGACTGAAGCATTCAACATAATTAATCAGAAATGCAGTAAAAAATATACTATATATATGACTTGAGAGAGCCTTCTTGAACGTGACAAAAACAACAAACTCCATTCTTTTCTGTGATAAATATTACAACATCAAAACGTAATAACTTATTTGAAAAAAAATGTATTGGGGCACATAGATGACTCAGTCAGCTTAGCGTCCGACTCTTGATCTCAGCTCAGGTTGTGATCTTATGAGTTCAGTCCTCACATGGGGCTCTTCACTGACAGCAATGACTTTTCGTAGAGTTATCTTTCCATCTCTCTCTGCCCCTACCTCCACTCATTACCTTTCTCTCTCTCAAAAAAAAAAAAAAGTGCACCCTCCTATAAGAGGTTTAAATACTGCTCCCCAATAATGCACTTCCCATCCGTTGACATTAGGCTTAGCCTCACTGTTGGTTTTAACCAGGGCACGTGAGCAGTAGTAGTGTTTGCCGCAAAGAAGAAAGAGACACGAGCCATATACAGAAGCTTTGTTTTCTGTTTGGATCCTGGAATAGGAAACACAGAACAAAACTACAGAAGACTCAACCTGTAGATAAACAACAGTATGAGGAAGAAATCAATCTTTTTGTAAGCTACCTATTTGGGGTTTGTTGACACTACAACTTTACCTAGCAAAGAATTCTGATAGATAAAACAGAGTAGAGGTAATCCTATCCTTACAGTTGCCCAAGACAAAATAATTTCTTCCACATCCTGTGTCTCACACTTTTTTTCTTTTTTGTAGCAGATGGTCGAAAAAAATATGTGAATACAAACTAATTAAAAAAAAAGCTAAAAAGACTGATAGTTGGGTAATACTATCCTCCTGCATCTCGAGGAAATAAACTAGTGGGATTCTAAAGCAAGCACTGCTTTTTTCTATTTGAAAAAGCATGATATGTATCCGCTAACTAAAGGATCTGGAACACAACTTAATGAACAATGCAGAGCATTTATGATGGGTTATAATCATGACTTTGTTGTAAGTTAGCACTTAGGGAGAATCCATAAGGCAGGTGTCGTTAATGCTTTGGACTGCCCATGTCCTACCACAGCAGTAAATTAGATCTTTCCTTTTCCAAAGTGGGTTCCCAAAAGATGCTCCAGAATAAATGTGGTGTGGTCACTGATGTTGGGAAACACTGTCCACCATAATTACCTCCAAAAACTGAAGTAACCACTCTCACAACTCAAGATCTGGTCACCATGAGGAAGATAAAACTATTCAATCTGACCCAGAATTTCCAAGCTTATTTCTCTTGGGGGCTTTTTAACCAGGAATCGCTGTCATCCTGCTAAGCTATTTTGCACATTTTAGGAAACGTGGAATTACACGATCCAAAGAAGTAAAGTGAGGTCATGTAAGTTTAATCTCCCAAGAACTAGCTTCCCTCATTTGTATCTTCAACTCTTTATTTTTACATCATGACAAAAAATTAACATATATTTTAAAAATATATCTTTCAGCAAAATGACAGTAGATACCATTTTTTATTGTTGTTATAGCCCAACGCCCCCTTTTAAAGAATGAAATAACAACAAAATACTTCTATAATGTAATATTAAAAGGAAACATTTCTCTATGTGTGAGCTTATATATTTTCTTTTAAAAAAATTTTTTTTAGAGTTTACTTATTTTGAGAGAAACAGAGAGAGCATGAGTGGCAGAGGAGCACAGAGAGAGAAGGAGAGTCCCAAGCAGGCTCCACAGTGTCAGCACATGTGGGGCTCAAGTCCACAAAACTGTGAAATGATGATGTAGGCCAAAATCAATAGCTGGACAGTCAACAACTGAGCCAACAAAGCTCCCCACATATTTTCTTATAACACAATGCAATAGTTGGATTTAGCATTTAGAAAAGTAAAAACCTAATTTAGTGCACTAACTTCAGTAATATTTTTTGCATGTTTTGACAGGTATTTCTCTACTGTTTCATCAGTTTATTTGTTGAAATATGGATCTTCAGTATTATGTTTAATTTGGATAGACTGTCTCACTTCCTATCACAAAAGAAATCAATATATTTAATAAATTTTATGATTTTCTAAATAGTAAGTGCTCACCTACAGCTGCATCTTTATATATACTCAATGAACTAACAAAACAATGCTATTATATAAAGTTAGGAATGAACTGGACTATGCTATCAAGAGAACCAAGTTCTAGATATAAAAATAATTGGCATGTAAAGTGGAAAATTTCTTTTCACTTTTATGAGTCTCCTATTCCTCATCTGCAAAACAGGAATCATAAAGGACCTACCTCATTGGTAATCAGAATTAAAGAACAAAATGATGCCAACATATAAATATTAGTTACTTCTAATCATCAGTCATGTTTTCGTGGCTTCCCTGAAAGCAGAACGACTGTTCAAGAACAGCAAGAGACCTTTCTCAGAGCCAACAATGTAGCCAGCGTACCCCAGTTTCAGTTTTCTAAACCAGGTGTTATACTCATTCTTGCCTCTTCTATCAGGTAAAATGTTTAGTTGTGGTGAACAGGCATGATGAAACCAGCAAATCTAATTAAAACAAAACAAAGCACCTCAGTTATCCCTCTCTCCCTTCCTCCCTAACTCTGTGTCTCTCTCGCAATCTTCTTTATTAAGCTTGTTTATTTATTTTTGAGAGAGACAGAAGGAGAGAGAAAGAGCAAGAGAGAGGCAGAGCAACAGGGAGAGAGAGAATCCCAAGCAGGCTCCGCACTATCAACATGGAGTCCTACACCGGACTCGAAGCCATGAACTGTGAGGTCATGACCTGAGCCGAAATCAAGGTGCACACACTTCTTACTGAGCTTCTGACTGACTGAGCCACCCAGGTGCCCCTCTCTCCCAATCGTAATATATTCTCCCACCACCCTTTCTTGCTACTATTGCTGGAAGACTGGATGAGTATGGCCCATATATGAAAAGAGATGACAATAATTAAGAAATATTTTGTGTTTTAAGTTTATTTATTCACTATGAGAGAGAGAGACAGAGAACACAAGCAGGAGAGTGGCAGAGAGAGAGGGAAAGAATCCCAAGCAGGTTCTATGCTGACAGTGCAGAGCCTGAGGCAAGGCTCGAACTCACAGACTGTGAGATCATGACCTGAGCCTAAACCAAGAGTCGATGCCCAAGTGACTGAGCTGCCCATGAACCCTAATAACCATGGAATCTTTAAGACAATAAATTATGCCAATTTTAGCACTCATAGCTTCCCTACTGTACTTCCAGACTCTTCTACTCAAAGTACTGCATTCCTCAGGCCTTTAGATGAAAGCCTAACAGATCTAAATTTACATGCCATTTGGTCATTTTGGTCAGTGAAGTATTTCTGGGCAAACTAAAATCTGATTTCTTCATTGTTTTCCTGTCCACTTAGTAGAAGATATCCAATTCTCAATTCTGGCTTTCTGGAATGAATTAAAAGGACATAGAACCTTTCAAGAACTTGCTGAAATGACCTTGTCAGTAAGGAAGGAAAGGAGGATAGAATCCCAAACTCCCAGATACCCGTACCTTTCTAGATCTTACTGACGGTTGTTCAGAGAAAGTTTTTTTTAGTTTGGTGAAGGTGAAGTAACATGAGGCATAACAGAGCCACTGTTTACGGTTTCTCCTGTGTGAATAGGCATCTGGCATATTCAGATACTTTTGAGAACTTCTTCCCTGTGAGTGCCATTACTGACTGACAGGCAAATCTTGCCTACTTGATCTCCTCGGTGGTTTATTTACCCCTGAGGCGCGTGGTTGAAGAGGCGGGATGTGGCAAAGCATGGATTCCACTTACAACAGGAGAGGGAGTAGCTGGTTAGGATACATAACTCTCTCTGTGTATATAACCCCCTGCTTCTAGCTGTGAAAGCTCCTAACAGACTTTTAGAAATTGAGTGAATTGGGCCCAGTGGTGGCCTGCTGCTCTATCATGCGTAACAATACTATATAATTTATCTTGCTTGTCCCTAACAACAGAAGCAATATATTTAAGAGACACCCAGGGATACAGAAAGAAATGGAATTTATGTCTGCATGCATTTGAAAATACTGACAATTAAAAGCTAAACTGAGGAAAATAAAATGAGAAAATCTTAAAAAAAATTTTTTAATATTTATTTTTGAGACAGGGAGAAAGAGAGAGTGCAAGCGAGCGGGGGAGGGACAGAGAGAGAGGGAGAGAGAGAATCCCAAGGAGGCTCTGTGCTGATGGCACAGAACAGTGAGATCATGACCTGAGCCAAAATCAAGAGTCAGATACTGCACAGGCTGAGTCACCCAGGTGCCCCAAGAACTTCTTTTAAAGGTGAATATTATCAACTCTTCCTGATAAACTACTAAAATAAGGCATACTCTTATTGTTTTAATTATGGATATGGGGAGGGGTGATCTATGTGAACTGAGAGAGATACAGACACAGATTAAAAACAGAAAAATTACATATGAAGAGTGGATTTGGTACGAAGTCCTTTCCAAGGGCACTTTAGAATAAAGAGGTGATGCTCATTTTCCATGACCATCAAGGATTTCATACTATAGCAGGACATATGAGATAAGAAAAAAAAAAAACATAACACAAGACAGTATGATTAAGTGTTTCATTCAAAATTTAAGTATAAGACAGAATGAAGAACAGAGATTCAAATTTCCTAGGGCCATTTTTATTTCAATCTTATCAGGTTTCTTAAGTTTTTGCAGCACAAATCTGATTTGCAAGTGGCCAGTCTTTTTTTTTTTTTTTTTTTTTTTTAAGAGAGTGAGATCTTGAGGGAGGGGCAAAGAGCAAGGCACACAGAGAATCCCAAGTAGGCTCAGTGTGGTCAGCGCAGAGCCCAATGCAGAGCTTGAACTCACCAATCGTGAGATCAAGACCTGAGCCGAAATCAAGAGTCAGACGTTTATCCCACAGAGAAAACCAGGTGCCCCTGCAAATAGCCAGTCCCAGTTTTTGAGACCTGGAGTGAAAGGGAACCTAATCAACATTGTAAGTGCCCATCAAGTCCCACGTGCAACATCAGCCCATAGTTACTATGCTCTTTGATTGCTACAACAACCTTTTCAATAAGTTATTACTAGCTGTATTTTACAGATGAGGAAAGCGAGTCACAATAGTCAGGTAGTTAGTCCCTGGTTACTGACCTACAAAAAAAGAAAAAAATAGAAGGAAGAGGACTCTTGGATTTGAAATCTTTTTTGTTGTCTTGCCTTTTTTACCATGAGTGTTTGTTTAGGAAAAAACAGAACACGTTTATATTTTTCCTCCTAAGATTAAGTGACAGTCTGAGATATAGGTGTGCTGTTTCAAAGGGACACATGCATCACCATGTTTAGAGCAGCACTATCAACAATAGCCAAGTATGTAAAGAGCCCAAATGGATGGATGAATGGATAAAGAAGAGGTGGTATAAATACACGATGGAGTATTACTCGGCAATCAAAAAGAATGAAATCTTGCCATTTGCAACTACATGGATGGAACTGGAGGGTATGATGCTAAGTGAAATTAGTCAGATAAAGACAAAAATGATATGGCTTCAATCATATGAGGACTTTAAGACACAAAACAGATGAACACAAGGGAAGGGAAACAAAAATAATATAAAAACAGGGAGGGGGACAAAACAGAAGAGACTCATAAATATGGAGAACAAACTGAGGGTTACTGGAGGGGGTGTGGGAGGGGGGGATGGGCTAAATGGGGAAGGGGCACTAAGGAATCTACTCCTGAAATCATTGTTGCACTATTTTGGATGTAAATTTGGATGTAAATTTTAAAAAATAAAAAATAAAATTAAAAGAAAAGATTAAGTGACAGTCTCCTATAAAAGGAACCCTCATTGACAGTGAAGCAGCTGTCACAGTTAATGAGGAAATGCAAATTTGTATTCTATTAAGAAAAGCATTATGAAAACAGTAAGGCTAAAAGAAGCAATAAGGAGTTATTGGAGCACATGTGGAAGATAAATTCTTAATCTTTTCTCAATTTTTTATATGGAATATATATGTATATTTACACACAATATATAATTTATTATATACATATAACATATATATTCTTCTTGCAGACAAGAATATTAGCCTCTTTTGTTCAGTAGTGTAGCCACATTCCTAGATCTAACACAAGATGGGTATTTTGTTGAAGGAAAGAGCAGAGGTTTCAAGTTCAAGTGGTACATGGGCCACAACTTTCTTGCAAATTGTACAATATAGCCATGTTCTAATTATTTCTGAAAAGTGTGTACAATATTTATACAAAATAAAACTAAAATTTACATACCTACTTAAAATGAATACATTTGGGGGACCACAATTTGATACCCTTGAATTAATGGAACCAATACAAGAAGAAAAAGAATGAGTAAGAGAATTTGTGCTTCCAAAAATCAAGTATTACAGATTCGAGACTAAACCTAAACTACAGATCAGACATGTCTGTGTACAGTCTGGAAAATGAATAGGGTGGCTCAGTCAGATATGTATGCATGAGTATCTTATGAGACTCTTGGAAAGAACTAATCCCAAAAGAAGACAGAGGCACATGTGACAAGGATAACACACTCATAAAGCCTCAAGGACAGACAGGAGATGAATGTGGAGAAGTGTAGTCAATTTAGTATTTATTTCATCATGGACTTCTCTAAGGGTCCTAATGAGAAGAACCACTGATAAATATGGGGAAAAAATGGTAACTTACAATTCTGTAACATATAAAAGCACACATAGCAAAAGTTTCATGACTTTCTAAAAATAATTTCACGCAAAAATAAGAAAGAAAATCACAAACCCCAGGGTGTCAGAAACATCACTGAAAGAACATTAGGACATTATCAAGAGACCAGATTAAGACACCCAGCACATCTTGACACTGTTCCCTGAGTGTGCAGTGAAATCCAGCCACGGAGAAAGCAAGTTCAATGGCAGAAATTGTGTAAAAAGACGTCACAAGGTGGCTGACCAGACTTGTGCATGAGCACAAAGGAGTTAACCCTGGGCATTCCTAAAAGTATTTAACCTAAACAGTGCCAATAAAAGAGACATATAAAGCCAGGAGATGTGGTCTCATTTGTAACTGCTGGCTAATTACACACGTGAAAATTAGGAAACTACAGTAAATCATAAGAGAGAATGACAACATTTTATACACATTTTCTAATGTGAATACATTATTACATAACTTAACACAGAAAAGTGTTAAGTATTAGCATGTAGCTGCTTTTTGTTTGCAGTGGGAATTTTAGGATTACAATCGTTATTCTTTATTTTTTCAGACAGCAATTTCAAAGGAGTGTCATAAAATATGTCCCTTCTTGTTTTGCTTTTCAGTGAACAGACTCTTTGGAAACAAAGAAATAGTAAAAATATTGGTTTAGTCCAGTCCTTGAGAAGATATATTCTCCAACTGATCCGTGTATCTTGCAATCCATACATTCTAAATTTACTATTGTGGAAATGCCTAGAAACTGGTACACCCACCATCTCTGGTTGTATTTTGTGCCCAAGACAGCCTTCATCTCCCTCTCAGCTTGACTCAACTTTAGATAGGTTTCTTCCTCACTGCAGACCTCTGATCTCCCTTTTCTTAGAACATTTACTTCAGAAAACATTTCCTTGTAAATCCCTTCACTGCCCTTTCAGATGTAAATCTTTTAAAAGGCTGCTTGCAAGTTTTATGATCTAGGCAGTCTTTCTCAAGGACTTGGGAGCCCTCCCTTGGAAGTGTAGTTCATCCAGGAATATCGATCCCCAATTTCTCATTATCTGTGGGAGGACAGGAGCCCACCTTCTGCAAAACAACTTACTCCAAATTCTAAAACTACCTCCCATTACGAAAATAAGAGAAAGTTTACTGTTGCTCCGATTAAAGGCAATTATCAAGTAGAGATGTCCTATGATCTCCCCAACTTAGCTTTTAGAAATTCGTGAGCCTGTATGACTCAGGCATAAAAAAGAATGAAATGTTGCCATGTGCAATGATGTCTATGGGGCAAGAGTATTAATGCCAAGTGAAATAAATCAGGAAGAGAAAGACAAATACCATATGATTTCACTCATATGAGGAATTAAAAAACAAAACAGATGAACAAGGGTGGGGGGGAGAAAAGAGTGAGAAACAAACCACAAGAGACACTTAATGATAGAGAACAAACTGAATGTGGATGGAGGGGAGGTGGGTGAGGGGATGGGCCAAATGGGTGACGGGCACTAAGGAGAGCACTTGTTCAGATGAGCACTGGGTGTTCTATGTAAGTGATGTACCACTAAATTCTACTCCTGAAACCAATATTACATTATATGTTAACTAGCTAGAATTTAAAATTTTTAGAAAAAGGGGGTAATGGGGTTTAAGGAGTGTACCTGTGATGAGCACAGGGTGTTGCCTGTAATGAAATCATTCACTTGTATACTTGAAACTAACATTACACTGTATGTTGACTAACTGGAATTTAAGTAAAAATTTGGAAAAAAAATTTTTTTTCCAGCCCAATATTTCAAGGAAAGTTGAGCTCAGAATGGCTTCTCCAACCATTTATTTATCCTTGAATAAAAGCCTTCCTTTACCTGTTCAACTTGGTCCACTTTATGTTCAGCAGTTTTTGTGCTGACATCTGCTAAAATATCAATTCTACGTCTTTTCCATATATTTAAATCAACATTCTTCATTTGAAATAATGAGTATCAAATTCTGCCTGTGGGTTTCCCAAACATTTCATTTGTCCAATTTCCTGTCGTCTGTTTAAGGCTTTGTTTTTTTGTTTGTTTTGTTTTGTCCTAGTAGGCAAACATAAGAAAGTAGAGTAGGTACTGCGAAGTTTACAAAAATTGTTACCATTTCTTAGAAAAATATGTTTGTTATGTGGGGAGGTATAAAGAAAATGGGTAAAGGATGTTTTAAAAAATAATCTATAAATTTAATTGTGCATGCTGTATTTCCCTTCCAGCTGCCAAGTTAAATTAAGAAGTGCCTAGTTTTGTAAATGCTCAGGGAAACACATTAAAAATGAATACAAATATCCAAAGATAAACTAACTGATGGCTTAACCTAAATTTTTAAAATATATTATTTCCCAAGGGGTCTGGAAATAATTAAGAAATCCAATGTCTTTAAGTCAGTATACCCAAAATCTGTTCTGTGAAACACTAGTCCTCCAAAACGCTATAGGAAAATATACTTCCCTTGTCAAATAATTGTGAAAAACGATGCATAATACATCAGCAACATGAAGATTCAAACTGCACATTAGGTTATAAAACCTGAGCATTTTGCAGTAAACCACGAGAATGTGTTTAACTCCGTAATTCCCAAATTTGCTTTTCTAAGGAACTTTTCTTGCTAGTTTATGATTCTCTTTCCTGAGCTCATTTAATACAGATATCATATATATAATATACACATTTTTAAAAAAATTTTTTTAACGTTTATTTATTTTTGAGAGAGACAGAGACAGAATGCGAGTGGGTTGGGGCAGAGAGAGAGGGAGGCACAAAATCCGAGGCAGGCTCCAGGCTCCGAGTTGTCAGCACAGAGCCTGATGAGGGGCCCGAACCCACGAGGGGCGAGATCATGACCTGAGCCGAAGTCGGATGCTCAACCAACTGAGCCACCCAGGTGCCCTAATATACACATGTTTTTATATACTCTATAAAAATACATACCATATCAGATAAGCCTACATTTAATTTTTAGGCTCTTGGTATTTTTCTTATTTAAATTACTTCTTGGTTCCTAGGACATTCAGGCCAGTTACACACATATGCTGAGCACTCTTTCTACATCGCAGCTCAGATTTCAGGCTGGAAAGCTAACATGTTCTTGAGTACATCAAGATCCCTTAAGGAGGAACATTAAAAGAAACACTAAAAGTTCTTGGGTCATTAATATCATCCTGATTTTCTCTAAAAGTAGGATTCAGCACTTTTTTAGTTTTAAAGACTTATCAGCACCCCATTCCTCCGAAAGTAAAATGCAATTACTGTAAAATAGTATTCAAAATCCTTCCAATCCCCCACCAGCCATCCACACAAACATTTTTCGCTCACCCCATCTATTTGTGCTTCTCAAAAATAAACTTCAGTTCGTTTTTATTTATTTTCCTACTTTACAGTTGCCAACATCTTCTGCCTAAGAGCTTCTTCCAGTTTCCTTTCCTGGCACATTTTTATTATTCTTTAATGCCCAGTGCAAACATTTTAGTAGTGTTTAGGGTGAAATGGCATTAACCATGCAGCCCATCTCAACACGCTTCCAATGGAAAAACCTCCCCGGTAGAGACTGGGAGGCTAAAAATTACATTTTCTAGAATCCTCTGCAGCCAGGGTCGCGGCTAGAAGGAATTTGGTATCTACCAGTCAGATGTACTCCAAATGTGGAACTCAGAAGGGAGACATAGATTTGAATCCTACTGCTGTTTTTATTGGCAAATAAAATCTGGGTGAAATTATTTTTTCCTGGGGTAATATTAACTGCGGTTGCAATGTGTAGTCATTGGCTTTATGGCTTTCAGAGGTGTGGAGCATTTGATCTGATGGTAAGGGTGATGGCAAGTAGGAACTGTTGGGTTTTTTTTTTTAATTTTTACATTTTTTTTTTAATTTTTGATAGGCAGAGAGAGAGCACAACTGGGGGACAGACAGAGAGAGAGGGAGACACAGAATGAGAAGCAGGCTTCAGGCTCCGAGCTATCAGCACAGAGCCCAACACAGGGCTTGACCCCAGGAACCATGAGATCGTGACCTGTGCAGAAGTCGGACCCTTAACTGACTGAGCCACCCAAGCACCCCAAGCATGGAATTGTTCTCATGCTGGGCGGTTAAAAAAGTCAGTTCCTATCTGCCTTCCCCACTGCAGAGTGGTGATCTGGTTCTAACTCCACCAGCTACCACTGAAACTTGCTGAATAGTCATGCAGATTCCTGATCCCAGGAGATGAAGTTTCTCAATGGCTCAGGTCTGGAGGGTGGCTTTGGGGGCCAATCCTAAAAGCCAAACTTCTTGATTCTTCAGATGTCCTAAAGATTTAGCATCTGACTTAAGTATACAGGAATCAAGGCTCTTTCTGCTTAAACCAGCCATAGTGTATTCTGTTCTCTGTAACTGAATTCTGACCTTTAAAAATATCTTATCGTCTGTGAGTTACAATTTCCTGGGCATTTAGCTGTTTTCCTACTCCAGCTGGTATACATTAATAGCATTTATTAAATTGTATTTTTATGCCCTTTCTGTTCAGTGAAACTTTATTGTCTTTTACGATTGCTACCTCTTCCTTCTGTGCTCACCAAAAGGCAAAACTTTTCTTGCATCCAGTCCTTTCTCTGAGAGAGAGATGTGTCATCTTTCAAAAAAATTTTTAATGTTTATTTATTTTTGAGATGGGGGAGGGGAGGGTCAGAGAGAGAGACACATACACAGTCCTAAGCAGGCTCCAGGCTCAGACCTGTCAGCACAAAGCCTGATGTGGGGCTCAGACTCACGAACCCATTGAGATCATGACCTGGGTGGAAGTCGGGCCGGAAGCTCAACCGACTGAGCCACCCAGGTGCCCTGACCTGTCATCTTTGTTAATTCAACTGGCTGTCTTGTGACTCAGCTTCTTCATGGGCTTTATCACATTAAGCATTTAAATTATCTATTACTTGCTGTTAGTGTAAGCGACCCTCTCTTGTCAATTTCTACATTCTAAGTGGAATCATAAACTACTTTTGTTTTTATGATTAGAAAATATTTTCTAACAATGATCAGATATATATTTTCAGCGTGCAATTTATAGTCATTTTAAAAATCGTATAATCATAACTAGAATTAACCTGGAATCTAATATATAATTTGAAAAAAAAATTGTTTTTAAACAAAAGGTCCTTATGATTTGAGATGCCAATTTTGTCATGCGCCATGAATGATGACCTCTATCCCAGACAGACATCTTCTTCTGCTCCAGTGAGTATTCCTAACATCAAGCAGATATTATCAGCTTGTTGCTTTCAGAGTAATTTGATAATATGTTTAGTAGATGACAGTGCATGTATTCCCATCTTTACTTTGAAAAAAATTCCATGTAATCTCAATTTTTGTTTACTTTTTGTCAGACGGAATTTTGGATTCATTTAATTTTTAGTAACAATCTCAGTGAAATAATTCCAAGTTTAGAGGTAAATTTGAAGAATTATTCAGTCCTTTGAAAATTAAGCCTTCCTATACAAGACCCAAGGGTCACTCTCAATTGATTCTGATTCTCTTTTGTTTTGAAATGAAAACCTTTATTTTCATTCATAAAGATTTTGAACATTTCTTCTGATTTTTACTGCTTTGTAGTTGCTATTATGAAAGGAGATTTTAAAAAGCATTCATTTCTAATTAGTAAATATTTGTTATTTATTTTTGAAAGTTGATTTTTCAACTTTCCCATTTTATAAATAATTTATGTTTGTAATCAGTAGTATGTGACTCTTAGGCAGGCAAACCATGGAGACTCTTAAATACAGAGAACAAACTGAGGGCTGAAGGGAGGTAGGGGGGTGTTAAATGGGGACCGGCATTAAGGATGGCACTTTTCAGGATGAAGCAGGCATCATATGTAAGAGGTAAGTCTCTGGATTCTACTCCTGAGGCCAAGATTACACTGTACGTTAACTAACTTGAGCATAAGAAGGTAAAATTAACTAAATAAATACAATAAATGTATGATTCTTATTATGAGCCTTTATGAAATCTATTAAGATAATATCCCTTCTGATTAATTTCTTATCTTGATCCCGATGTTCACTTTCTCTTTTTAGCAACCAGGTTCTTGAGCATTAATCTACTTCATTGACCTTTCTACAAAGAGCTTACGGATTTTTCAATTATGTTATTTTTTGTTTTCTAATAAATCTGTCCTTTGCTTTCATTTTTACCTTTCTTTAATTTCTGTTCTTTTGTTAGTTGGTAATGTCTCATTATGATGTTCTGATCGGTGTTTCTTAACATTTGCTGCACATTGCAATCACGCTCCGTGTTTATAAAAGACAAAATACCGTGAATGCCAAGATCCATAGCCAGACTTTCTTTCTAATTTAACCAGATAGACTCAGGTGGGATTCTTCATATGATCCTAAAATCCAGCCAATGTTCAGCTAATTTGGCTTCAATATTTCGGATTCATAATCTACACTCTTAGTGATTTTTTTTATCAATTATTAATACGATGTCATTCCATAAGTATTGTTAGATGTCATTTCTCTCTCACCAATTCACATTCTATAATTTTAGTTTTTATCTCTTCGTTTTCTTTAATTTGTCAGTTTTATTTTCCTTTGTAGTTGTATTCTTTTTTGCTATTATTTAAAATTGAATGATAATGTCCTAAAATTATGATAAAATACAGTCTATATTTTGTGTTATTTACAAATTAGGGAAGTTTTAACTGGTTGAATATATGCATTTTATATGTAAATAGTTTGATTTTGGAAAGAAGACAAATTATCTCCCTTTTCATTGTCATGTCTATTCAATGTCATGTCTAACTATTAACTACCTTTCATAATGATAAGGATAAAATATATGTATCTATACAAAAAAGTTAACTTTTTGGTAAATGTCATATCAAAGACAGAAAAATTGTTAAACTTCCACAGTAAAACTGTATTCTTAACAACTTTTTTTCAATGTATATCTGTTTATCCTTTTCTAGTTTGTTTAATGTGGTATTTTGATACATGAATGAGATATGCTGATTTTTTTATTTAACTCGTTCTATTTTTTATTATTTTAAATTTACATCTAAAAAAGTCCCTTCGAAACAGCATCCTGTATCCCTTGGATAAATGCCTAGTATTGCACTTGCTGGGTGGTAGGGTAGTTCTATTTTTAGTTTTTTGAGGAACCTCCATACTGTTTTCCAAAGCAGCTGCACCAGCTTGCATTCCCATGCGATATACTGAATTTTACATTATTTACATTTTTATACAATGACCTTTTTGGTTTAATGTAATGATGTTTTATTAGTAAAGTTTCTATTGGAATTGTAACAACTCTTGCCTTTATATTATGTATTTTATACAGTTGCCCTTTGAACACAGGTATGAATTGCACTTGGCCCACTTATGTGCACACATTTTTCAGTAAATACAGTTCAGTACTGTAAATATATTTTCTCTTCCTATGATTTTCTTAATAACATTTTCTTTTCTCTAGCTTTCTTTATTGTAAGAATACAATGTACATAAAACACAAAATAGGATCTCATCAACTACTGGGTTTATTGGTAAAGCTTCCAGGGAAGGGTAGGCTATTAGCAGTTAACTTTTGGGGAAATTAAAGTTATATACAAATTTTATACTGCACAGGGGTCAGTTCCCCTAACTGAAGTATGCAGTTCAAGAGTCAATGATATACCTCTTTTCATGTTTTCAGTTTTAACCTGCACCATTTCATTTTTATGCGTCTTCTAAGCAACCTTACTTAATTTTGCTTTCAAGCAAATTTAGTGAGTGCTTTTTTGTTTTAATTTTTTTCAATGTTTATTTACATTTAAGAGAAATAGAGATGGAGTGCAAGCTGGAGAGGGGCAGAGAGAGGGGGAGACACAGAATCTGAAGCAGGTTCCAGGCTCCTCAGAGCCATATGTGGGGTTCAAACTGACAAACTATGATATCATGACCTGAGCCAAAGTTGGACGCTTAACCGACGGAGCCACCCAGGCACCCCAACAAGTTTAGTGAACTTTTTTTTTTTTTTACATTTTTCTTTTTTTTTATTTTATTTTATTTATTTTTTTATTTTTTTATTTTTTTATTTATATATGAAATTTATTGTCAAATTGGTTTCCATACAACACCCAGTGCTCATCCCAAAAGGTGCCCTCCTCAATACCCATCACCCACCCTCTCCTCCCTCCCACCCCATCAACCCTCAGTTTGCTCTCAGTTCTCAACAGTCTCTTATGCTTTGGCTCTCTCCCACTCTAACCTCTTTTTTTTTTTTTTTCCTTCCCCTCCCCCATGGGTTCCTGTCAAGTTTCTCAGGATCCACATAAGAGTGAAACCATATGGTATCTGTCTTTCTCTGTATGGCTTATTTCACTTAGCATCACAAAGGCAAGGGAATTAAAAGCAAAAGTGAATTACTGGGACCTTATGAAGTTTAGTGAACTTTTAACCTCAGTTTCTGATGCAACTCGTAAGTACTATAATAGGCACTGAGTTTGGGTGTTTGTGTGTTTTTTAATCTTTTCGACTTTCTGGTTTTTAAAAATATTTTTGTTTGCTTTTTTAAAATGTGAAATGCATCTCTGTTGTTATCCACTTTGCAACATGACATTTGAAACACCTAAATGTTGTTAATTTACATACCCATACTTACCTATATTTCCCTAATTTGAATATAAACAATAAGCTGCACTCGACCAGTCAGTCATATAACACAAGGAAATGAGCGTGTTTTTATTCTACTCCTAATAACTTCTGCTTGCCAGTATGTGTTCATGAAATTAAGATTTTAAATTCAGATTTTATCACCACTGATTATTAAATTAGTAAAGGATTTCATTATTATTTATGACATTTTATTCTGCTTAATAGCAACATCTATAGTAATTCTCACGCAGAAAAACAGAAACCATAACACCAAAAATAAGAGTATCAATATGAACTCAAAGAAATACTTGGACTGACCATCCTAATTAATGTAAGAATAAATCAAGCTTTCACACCGCAGGATGATTATTCCAGAAAACGGTACCAAGATTGCACCATCACCATATTCACTGTCATTGTATGGGAAGTTCCAAGGCAATTTATATGCCTAATTTCATTAAATTTTCCATAACTGTCAGCACAAGAAACAACAACGAAAATTACTTTAAAATACATACTTGCACACAAGCTAAGTCAAGCAGATAACAAAAGGGCCACTAGTTCTGGTTTGGTGATTTCATCATTTCCAGAGCTCACAAAATAATAGCTATTATTGTCTTTTCTTCAACATATTCACGTAGGAAAAAAATAACCACTCCAGAGTCTAAATCAGGGTAGTACCGCAGTATCAACTTAAGTATAGTATGTTGGTCACCATAAAAACATTTACAAACAATCTTCTATGAGTCGGGATCAGTTAAAATACTGAAGTGGACAAACTATGTTTTAGTTTTAAGAGATAAGAATGCATTTCGTGTTTTTTCAAGACACAATGCAGTTTGGGACTAAAACAATATGGATGTTGGTATCAAACAGTAGTGGATTAGTGTTTCAACTCACTATTACCGAAGAATTCTATAAAATTTGATTAATCTCTGGTGTTTCTGTTTTCCCTTTAAAGGGCTACCTACAGTGGCCCCTGGGTGGCTCAGTTGGTTAAGCAACTGACTTTGGCTCAGGTCATGATCTCACAGTTTGTGGGTCCGAGTCTCACATGGGGCTCTGTGCTGACAGCTCAGAGCCTGGAGCCTGCTTCGGATTCTGTGTCTCCCTCTCTCTCTGCCCCTCCCTGACTCATGCTCTGTCTCTCTCTCTCTCAAAAATGAATAAACATTAAAAATAAATAAAAAATAAAAAATAAACGGGGCTAACTATAGTAGCTTACTCGTGTAGTAGCTGTGAAGTTTTAAATAATTAATGAACAAAAAGCTTTCGGCACAATATCTGGTATGGACCAGTACTCAATAAATGCAAACTGGAGACTGATGGTCTATTGTGACTGGTTTTTATTTTTCAATAGTGAAAATACCTCTATGGACCTACTCATTCCATATTATATGCAGAAATGGTATTCAAAATATACACTGACCAGTACAGTATATAAAAATATACATAGGGGCACCTGGATGGCTTAGTCGGTGAAGCAATCCAGCTTCGGCTCAGGTCATGATCTCACAGCTTGTGAGTTCCAGCTCTGCATCAGGCTCTCTGCACTGACAGCTCAGAGCCTGGAGCCTGCTTCAGATTCTGTCTCCCTCTCTCTCTGCTCCTCCCCTGCTTGTGCTCCATCTTTCTCTCTCTCAAGAACAAATAATAAAGCATCAAAAAAATGTAAAAGTATATATAGACCTGTATCAGAACAGTCATCTGACCAATCAGAATTGTCCATCATGCCTGGCTACTGGTGCCCAAATGCTAAATATCAGTAACAAGATAAAAAATTTTTAAATTACACAGTGAGAGAAAGCTTCATATACATACCACTTAACAGTTGTTCATATATGTTCTTGTGTTTTTATTCTTATGAATTAAGAAATATAGATGGATAGATAGATAGAGTGCTCTTGATTTTCTGAGAAAATAAAACACATGATCAGATGTTGAGGAAATCACCATATTAAAGAGAACAAGAGAAATAAGCCAATACAGGAGTAATCCACTTGATAGCATCATCTAATGTTATTTTTTTTAATATTTTTTTACGTTTATTTATTTTTGATAGAGAGAAACAGAGCACAAGCCGGGAAGGGGCAGAGAGAGAGGGAGACACAGAATCCAAAGCAGGCTCCAGGCTCTGAGCTGGCAGCACAGAGCCCAAAGTGTGGATGTTATTTTTATATATGTTTAATGTTATTTTAAGATAATAGTAAAAGAAAAAATAGTAAAAAGAAGAAAATAACATGATTTTCTAATTGGCAAGTTTTTTTAAGTTGAACTGCTGAACTGAGGAAATTGTAAATTACCTTATGTAAGAAAATGTTAATATAACTTTATATACTATATATGCATATGCTCATCATAATTATATATATATACATATATACACACACACACACACACACAAACTCAATACAGCTTAATATTTCAAATTGACTTTTGAAATACTACAACAGAAGAGTTCCAATATTGAATTTCTGAAGTATGTTGAACTTACTGTGTGTTACAATATAAGGAACAGGTATAATTTACACGATGTCATACTGTCACCAGGTAGACCCCAAGACCTGACCCTTACTGCCCCCACCTGCTTGTACTCACTGACCTTTGATCCACATTCCTTCTGAAGCTCTCTTGTTTCCAGCTCCTCTCTTAGTTCCGGTAAATGGAAAGCAAAACCACCCCTTGAGCAAAAGCACCTGACTGGACAAGACCTCCACCTGGCCCAGACCACCCAGACCACTTTGAGCCAAACTCTGACTCGTACTTGTGGACGATGGAGTGACTTCTAATTTTTTTTAATGTAATGTTTATTTGTTTTTGAGAAAGAGAGAGAGCGTGAGTGGGGGAGGCCCAGAAAGAGGGAGACACAGAATCTGAAGCAGTCTTCAGGGAGCTCGAACTCACCGAGATCATGACCTGAGGTAGTCGGAATCTTAACCCAGAGCCACCCAGGCGCCCCCCATGGAGTGACTTCTAGAATGACATACAAATACCCTTACCTCATTAGGATACAAAAAACTCTGCCCAAGGAGGAGCACAAGCCCCAGTGGCATAACATATGTGTGTATAGGCACGTTCCCTTAAGGCACATGTGTGACCTTATGCCCACCTCTATATCCAATGACCTGGCTTCCCTATCTAAATATTCATCCTAACCCTAAATAAAAGGAACCCATCCATCCTTGCCCTGGAGGCAAGCCTTCCCCCTGATCTCCTTATTTGCTACAAATCAAGGTTTCTTTTGTGCATCAACTCAACCTGGCACAGCTTCTGACTCACCAAAAAGCGAACTCACTGTTGGTTTGGTTATAATACACTGAGAAACCTAACTAACTACACTGTTTGCAGTGAGTCTTCTCAGGGAATAGTGAATGAAAACAACCTTTCCACTTAGATTTTTTTTTTCTATAAAAGTAAGTACATTAGAAGGCCATGCAAGTACTATTTAATCAACTTGCATCTTTTTTTTTTTTAATGTTTATTTATTTGTAAGAGAGAGAGAGACAGACAGACAGAGCAAGAATGGGGGAGGGGCAGAGAGAAAGGGAGACACAGGAACCCAAGCAGGCTCCAGGCTTTGACCTGTCAGAACAGAGCCCCACGCGAGACTCAAACTCACAAACTGTGGGATCCTGACCTGAGCCAAAGTCTGACGCTTAACCAACTGAGCCACCCAGGCACCTGAAATCAATCTGCATCTTGAATGATTAGGTAATTCCTTAACAGTTTCCTTTGGGTCCCTAGAGTTTTATTTAAATACACATTTTTAAATAGCAAGGTCTGTGCCAAACAAGAAAATGGGACAGGGTGTTTATGTGAGATTTATTTTTTTTAGTGAAGATCCATGTAGGCAGTGACTTTTTAGGAAGATTAAGAGGTCTTCAAAAATTATTATTCTTAATTCATTTAAATTTAAATGCATTTTCCAAGCCAACAAGTACAGCTCATTTATCAAAAAGAGTGAAAGAAAATTTAATAATTAAATAGATCACTTCGAATTACAGTCCTTTACTTTAGCAAATATGGCAGCTTTGAAAACTGTATGCTCCTCCTAACTTAGGGAGATTAATTCTGAATTTCAGCCTACCTCTGTTAAGAAGAAAAAGTGCAGTTATTACAAATTAATAACCAATACTGCAAATGGAAACCCCAGATCCCTAGGAAGAGCAATGCTAAATAAGGTTAAGAATGCAGGTAGTAAAAAGGTTCCAAAAATGTTACAGAAATGAACGGCAATGGTGACATGAACATATAAAAGGAGGCATCACAAAAGATCTCATTGACACTAAATCTTTCAGTTAGGTATTTTAAACTGACAACTAATTGTAGAGGTAATTATTTTTCTATTGACAATGTGAAACGATACAATTGGCAGAAAGCAGACAAGGTGATCAATACTAAGAAATATAAAGGAAGGAAGGAACAGAGACTCAGATGCCTTGTTATTTGCCTACGTATTTGTTCATCTATCTGTTTAAGAGGGAAAGAGAAACATAGCAAAGGGTGGGCTATCTGAGTTATCTTTTCTATGAAATTTAAATTTCCTCTTTTTAAATGTAAATTGTGTCTTCATTCTATCTGTGCTTTCTCAAGCCATTTTTTTTTAACCTAAGTTATTTTTCTATCTGCCCTGGAGGGTGAGGTTCTGCCCCCACTCAGACACCTTGTTGTACTAACAGTTTCTTTTCATCACTTAACAGATGGTTTGGGCTGCCTTGATTTGGTTTCTGAAATGTAATGAGTGTTGTTGTTGTTTTTCCTTATTTTCTGCTCAGTTCTATGTAAATTTTTCCATGTCTCTTGAGTTTAGAGGTTCCATGCCTATGAAATCAAAATGATCTAGACAGAATTCATAATAATTTATTTATCTACCTAGACGGGAATACAATTCATAAACAATGACACTCATGACTTACCTCACACAATGACATTTAAATGAAATGATTTATGTAAAAAATTTAGCTTAGTTCTTGGAAAATATTGCCTTAAATTCATAATGGCAAGTTCTTATTGTTTTCTAGATGGTTCCTATTTTCTTTTTACCTAGAACCTTGGTTATGTTATTCATCTCATTGGTTGTCCTGCTTGTTGGTTTTGTCTTATCTTTTAATTACACACATACTAAATGAATTAACACTGTAAAAAATGAAACAAAATAGATTAAATATGAAATCCAACTTGATACTTCTGTCACCAAATACATCTCTCTAGAGGCTGTTTAGTGCCAGTTTTCTAGTCCTTTTGATTACTCAAATGTACAATATCCATTACAGTTGTGTAAAAGAAGACACAATATAATTATACCACAATGGTTCAATGCATATTAGTTATTATAATTACCATGTATATCATTGTTATCAGCATTGGCAATAATAGGGATAGTAGTATTATAAATAGTAGTATTTATAAAACAATAGGTCATTAAGCATACTTGGAGGAAGACAACACAATAAAGTCAAATAAGCAAGAATCACAGGTAGAGAATTTCACATTGTGGGATACCCTTGGTTAAATAATACTGATACAAAATTAGAAATGTAAACAAAAGTCTAGTAAGAGCCTTGAGACACTGTGAGGTAAGAAAAACTCACTCAGTAGGTATTTATTGAGAAGTGAACATGTCTTACGTTCTCCTACTGTGTTCCAGATTCTTTGCTTGGATCTGAAAATGAAAGCTGCGTTCTGGACATAGGACACACCTAAGGGATATGTAAGAGCTGGGCAGGTGACTTTGAGCAGGACAGTAAACATCCAACATGGGGCAAAGCCCAGTATCAAAGGAAGCAGAGCAGCTTGAAAACCTAAAAGTCAATTAGCTGGCTAGGGAACAGAAGGTGAGATTGAATATGGAGACAGAGAATCTAAAGAGATGGGCAGATTACATCAGTCACTGAAAGCCTTGTCCCAAGAGGTTTAGCTATCCTAAAATTATGGGAGTACCATTAAAGGAAGTGTTTTTAGGGGTACGTGGGTGGCCTAGTCAGGTAAGCGTCCAACTCTTGATTTCACTGGTTTCAGCTGAGGTCATGATCTCATGGTTTGTGGGTTCAAGCCCCAGGCTGGGCTCTGCACTGACAGTGAGGAGCCTGCTTGGAATTCTCTCTCTCTCAAAAATAAACAAAGATTTAAAAAAAAAGGTAGTGCTTTAATACAAAGAGTGGTAAAATCAGATTTCATTTTACTTTTTTGTGGGGGAGAGGAGATCAATAGGTCTGCAGATTACAGGTGAGAGAGAATATGTGAGAGAGAAATAATTCCAATACATATTTCAATATTTTAGTGTGGCACTACCATGATGGTTATAGAAATAGGAAAAAGAAAAAGAAAAGGAGCACAGAGTCCAAACACATTTGGTGATGAATGACAGGATGGAACAATTGGCTGGATAGGGGATGACTGAGTTAAAAGCAGTTATGAGAGATGCCTAAGATTCTGATTTTAGGTTACTAGTTGAATTGCAATGCCCTTTACTCAAACAGGAAACAGTAGAGTACAAACACTTTGGGAAGAGAGAAGAGTATTTGAAATACTTAAATTGGGGTTCCTCATGAATATTCAAGTGAAAATTTCCCTTCACAAAAAGGGTACATAAATGTAACTCAAAAGATGCAGTAACACCCCCTTATCCACAGTTTTGCTCTCTGTGGTTGCAGTTACCTATGGTCTAAAGGGCAGATGGCTCTCAGGATATATTGTCAGAAGGTCAAAAGTAGCCTAACTACATCACCGTGTTCACATCCTTCGCTTCATCACATAGCTGTCTTATCATGTCCACGTCAGCACAAGAAGAAGGGTGAGCATAGTACAGTAGTATCCTTCAGGAGAGAGGGATCACATTTGTGGAACTTTTAATTTTGTATATTGTTATACCTGTTCCATTTTACTGGTTATTGTTTTAATTTCTTACAGTGCCTAATCTATAAATGAAGCTTTATCGTAAGTGTGCATGTATAGGAGAAAATATTCTACGTAGGGTTTGGTATTATCCACGGTTTCAGGTATGCGCTAGGGGTCTTAAGTGTATCCCCCAACGGAAAAGGGGAGATCACTGCATTTAGAATTAATCAGCATAGAGATTGCACTGGAAACCAGAGAGCTGAGAAAACTTCCAAGAAGCAGAAAAAGGAAGAGTCCTTAGAACTGACCCCTGGGGATGACAGCAGTTAAGGGCTGTAAAAAACAACTCCAGAGGTGCCTGGTTCGCTCAGTCAGTTGAACATCCCACTTTGGCTTGTGGTCTTCTCTCTTTCTCTCTCTCAAAAATAAATAAACACTTAAAAAATAACTTTATAGTGTGCATTTTTCAGGATATAATACAACTGGAATTGTATAGTATGTAGCCTTTTCAGATTGGTTTCATTTAGAAACTTGTTTCATTTAGTTCACTGTTCATTTACTTCATTTAGTTCCATTAAGTGGCAATGAAGTTTCTTCCATGTCTTATCATAGCTGGGTAGCTCATTTCTTTTTAGTGTTGAATATATTTCCATTATTTGGGGGTACCACAGTTTATTTCTGCCTCCACTTAAAGGACCTCTTGGTTACTTCCAAGTTTTGGCAATTATGAATAAAATTTCCATGAAATACTGGGTATGTGGGCTTTGATATAAACCTAATCTTTCTACTTCTTTGGTCAAGACCAAGGAGCATGATTGCTGGATCATATGTTATGAGTATATTTAGTTTTATAAGAAACCACCAAACTGTCCTCCATACGGTGTTCCATTTTGCATTCTGATCAACAATGAATGAGAGTTCTTATTGTTCCACATCCTCACCAGCATGTGGTGTTGTGAATGTTATAACAGACTTGGGTCATTCTAATACTACTGTGGTGATATCTCGTTTTCATTTTCATTGCCCCGGTGACATGTGATTTTCACGTGTTTATTTTCCACTTGTGTATCTTCTTAGGTGAGTTGTGTTAAGGTCTTGCAACTATTTTAAACTGTGTGTGTGTGTGTGTGTTCGTTTATGGTTGCGTCTTTGTATTTTTTGTAAAATAGCCCTTTATCAGACACGTCTTTTGCAAATAAGGCTAGAAAAAAAGGATTGTTCGTGGAGTTGTGAGTGACTCAATTCAGTTAAGAGAGCAGCAAGCAGAATGGACAATAATCACTGTTGAGAGTGAAAGGGGCTGAAGAAAAATGCTTACGTATAGGACAGTGATGGGGGTGTGTGTGCACTGAATACCAAGGTAAAGATTTAAGATTTTATTCAGCAAGGGATGGAGAGCAAAACAGGTATTCAAGCAGGAAAGTGACTCAATGAGAGCTGAATCCACCATTTTATTTATAAGCACAATTAACTCTTGATTACATTGTGTCTTGTTAATATAATTAAGCTTTTAAACCTGGGTTGCTGAGCACTGCCAGGAAAAAGTACACAATTGTTGGAATTAGAGCCACAAAAATTTATGTTCCCCAACTTCCGCAGTATCATCAGGAGTATCGTCAGCACTGCATGTAAATAGTTTACATATCCCTGGTCAGGAGTCATTCCCCGCCCACCTCTACCCCCAAAAGCCTTTAACACTCATTATTAACCAGTCCTTTATACAGAAATTATAGAGCTTCATTTTTTTGCTTAATAAAGGTCTGAATTGAGGAAAAATAAAAATGCATTTAAAATAATGCATCTATGCAACATCGATGGGATCCTAACAAACTAGTGAACATAGCAATTTTAATGATAACCTCCAATATGTTATTTTTGAATGAAAAATTAATCCTAGGTCATATGATGTCTAATCAGAGCCCTTGCTTGACATCTTTGGCTATTATGTTTTTCTGTAGAAGACATGAAACTATCACAAATCATAAAAACGAATTTAAGAAAAAACAGAGCAACACAATCACGCTTATCACGTAGTCCTAGAATTACCAGTATAAGCACTAAACTGTCACCGATGATATCAATTATGCAATCCTGACAGCAAATTAATGATGGAGAATTGAAATACGCTATACTGTGGGTGACACATTACAGCATTTTATTGAAAACTATATCATTAGGTAAGCACCTTACAAAACCACAATATATTCTCCAAAACACCAACCGTTCCAATTATCCTAAAATATTCCAAACCCAGTAAGTTTATCTGTTATCTCTCCAGGACAAAGAGCCAGGGGCAGGTGACCTTTAAACTGCAGGCTTATAGTTTTATCACTGAACCTTACCTAAGTTGAATGTCACTGCAAAGCAATGATTAAAGAAATATTCTGTATTTGTAGTAGACATATTAACTGTAGTCATCAAACAATGAAATATTACAAGTGATAAAAAGGGTGCAGGAAGCTAAAAGTCTCTCTGATGAATTTTGGGGAATGTAACTCACTACTTTTTCAGTATCACCTCAGTCAGAGGGGCTGGTGTCCTACCTAGTGTGATATGCTGGGTAGAATTAGTACCAGAATATCCTTTCCCCCTGATGACCAGCAATCAAATTTACCCTGTTCACTAGAGGATGACTCATTCTACCTACGTTGTTATAATTTCAAAAGACTGCTCTTAAAATATAAGTGTACTACCTAAAAATTATAAGCTGATTAGCATCTATAAGGTGATGTAATTTACAGGAGCTGTCATCTAGTTTAGTAATGTCTAAACAACACGAGAAATTAAAAGGGTAATAACTTTTATTAGAGCCTCTTACATATAAGGTCCGCACCAGAACTCTAAATTAGTATTATTAACAGCAGGGGGAGGAGCCTCAAAAGTAGACCAGGTTTTCCTCCTCCTCCCATGGAAGCAGTATCATTTTTCATAAACACAAATGTTAATTCTCTCTGTCTTTCTTAAGGTAAAGCCCTCCTGAGTTATTTTGTATTACTAACTATAAGAATTGAGAGACAAGACAGACAGTAAGACAAAGTTCATGTAACTCTGCCTGTGAAAAGGCCAATTTTTCAACCCTAAAATCTCTATTCTTCTTCCCCTCTGAGTGGAGAAGAGAATCATAACATAGAGGCCAGAATGAGTCTCAGCCCCTAAGAGGCAGCTGGGATTCTAATGAAGAAAATTTATTGATTCTGCATTTTGAATAGCTCTAATTTATTAGGTAATGTATTGACAAAAAAAATCATGTGGTTACAAACTGAGCATTTTATACTAGATAAATGTGATATTGGTTTATTTTATTGCCCAAATAAGCAACTTTAAAAATGTAAAAAACAGGAATGTGAAATATGAACTACTCACAGCAAAGTAAACAATAGTGTATTGTTGAGTTGATCATTTCATTTCCAAGGAAGTACTTCGTCTTTTCCAACGAGGTTTTCAATTGGTCAGTCAGGTAATGTTTAAGTTCAGAGTGTTTTACAGCTACAAGAACTGTTCTCTCACCAAGGAGGACTTAAATTTCCTTCCCCAAAATAGCTAGATGTTCTTTTCAAAGTAACTCCCTCCCAATTACTTATGTAAATACTGTCATAAAGCAGACTTAGGATCACTAGATCATGAAAAATAGTGTATGGATCATAATATTCAGAAGATGTACTAGTATTTGAGACTATTTTGGGAAAGCAATGAGTACTTTGTGTTCTTTAACTTTGTAGTAAAGACCCTTCTATCAACCACCGTGATTTTAAAAACTATTTGAAAATAACAATGCATAACTACATACTAGAAGAAGTACTCAACATGAAACAACAAACATATTAACCTCTGCTTATGCAGTAATTTTTTCTGTGTATATACTTCAACATCCTTTAGAATATATGTAAAAACTACAAAAGTGGTCAATTTTAAAACATGAAGAAAAATATCTACCTGAGCTCATGTTGTGAAATACATCTGAAGCAAAGAAGTCTTCCAAATCAAGTAACAAAAGACATGGCCATTTTTGTCCCAAATGTTTGAGCTTTTTTTTCCTAGAACATGCTAATATTTCAATAATTATCTGAATTTTTCACTGTGTAATCATTGAATACCATGTCTCTTATGATGTAACAACTATACAGAAACACACACACACACACACACACACACACATTTCATGATTTATTTTATTAATTACCTATCACCCATCTAGCCCATCCCTATCCATCTCCCTCCTGATGATTTATTAATATGAAAGATTAATACATTTTAGGTCTTTATAACTAACGTTTTTCTACGTAGACTTCTGTGTGTATTAATATTAATTGTTGCCTTGGATTTCTAACCACCATTTTAGTCTAGATCAATCTGTTCATGTCTAAACACCACATTATGCTAATTAATTGTTTTTAAAAATTCAGTTTCTGTGCTATTCAAGATGTTTATTCTGGGAGGCTGGAATTCTAGATCTTTACAAATAATGTTACTGGTGATTCTTTGTCACATTATAATCTAGATCACTTACTTTTTTTAAATAGATACATGCATAAAAGAAAAATCTCCTTTTTAAAATTACTTAGATAATTATTTATACTATTCAGTATCTATACATTATTATGATTATATGTGCATCACATAATAGCTACCTAAGTATCAATTTATCTGTATCTACTTTTTATATATGGCAAATTTGAAATAGTTCCTGATGTAATTAAGTTATAGCAAGTATCAAATGAAATGTATGGTTTAGATATATCCCTGAATAAGGGGTGCCTGGATGATTCAGTTGTTGGGTGTCTGACTCTTGGTTTTGGCTCAGGTTAAGATCTCATGGTTCATGGGATTGAGCCCCATGTCTGTCTGTCTGTCTGTCTGTCTGTCTCTCTCTCTCAAAAAAAGAAAAAAAAACGTAAAAAAATACAAAAAAAACCCTTAGTTTCTATAAAAAAGAAAAAAGAAATATCCCTGAATGGACATGTAACTTGAAAAAGGGAAGTTGCTTGTACTGATGGGATTTAAAGCTGAAGACTTTTGTCTCCCTTACTGAAGAGTAGCTGATTAAATAGTTTTTGGTTTTTTTTTTTTTTTTTTTTTTTTAACTTAGCAGCACTTGCCCCTTGTTGCAAATTTTGTAATGCTATTGAAATTAAGGAAGGATATATGACCTACAGAAATGTCAGTGTAGTTATAACTTGTATAATTTTCACCAGTACCTCTAGTTATTAAATTTGGTCCTGATTTTAAGTCATGCTGAAAAATAAAGATTAACTGGCAAAAGTGTGAACTTATATATGAATATAATTATCAACGTTTATTTATTTTTGGGACAGAGAGAGACAGAGCATGAACGGGGGAGGGGCAGAGAGAGAGGGAGACACAGAATCGGAAACAGGCTCCAGGCTCTGAGCTATGAGCCCAGAGCCTGATGCGGGGCTCGAACTCACGGACCGCGAGATCGTGACCTGGCTGAAGTCAGACACTTAACCGACTGCGCCACCCAGGCGCCCCTGAATATAATTATCATTCTAAGATAAAAGAGGAAAAAAAAACACTAGTGGATTCAATCCTTCACTCCATCTCTCTAATGTCTACCCCCTAACTTCCCAGAAAATCTGGAATATACCACCTTCCTACCACATAGACATACACAAATTAACTCACATTTTCATAAAAAATTCACATGACTCAGAAATTGCATGTTCAATAAAACTTGTCCCCATACAAAAATTTGGCCTCTAGGTTCTGATTATTTCTCTTATAAGATGATTCAGTATCTCTGCCTAAGATTAAAAAGCTTCTGCACTGCAAAGGAAACAATCAACAAAACTAAAAGGCAACCAACGGAATGGGAAAAGCTATTTGCAAATGACATATCAGATAAAGGGCTAGTACCCAAAATCTATAAAGAACTCACCAAACTCTACACCTTAAAAACAAATAATCCAGTGATGAAATGGACAGAAGACACGAATAGACACTTTTCCAAAGAAGACATCCAGATGGCCAACAGACACATGAAACGATGCTCAACGTCACTCATCATCAGGAAAATACAAATCAAAGCCACACTCAGATATCACCTCACGCCAGTCAGAGTTGCTAAAATGAAAAAATCAGGAAACTATAGAGGCTGGTGAGGATGTGGAGAAATGGGAACCCTCTTGCACTGTTGGTCAGAATGCAAACTGGTACAGCTACTCTGGAAAACAGTGTGGAGGTTCCTCAAAAAATTAAAAATAGATCTACCCTATGACCCAGCAATAGCACTGCTAGGAATTTACCCAAGGGATATAGGAGTACTGATGCATAGGGGCACTTGTACCCCAATGTTTATAGCAGCACTCTCAACAATAGCCAAATTATGGAAAGAGCCTAAATGTCCATCAACTGATGAATGGATAAAGAAGTTGTGGTTTATATATACAATGGAATACTACTTGGCAATGAGAAAGAATAAAATCCTGCCATTTGCAGCAACATGTATGGAACTGGAGAGTATTATGCTAAATAAAATAAGTCAGTCAGAGGAAGGCAGATACCATATGTTTTCACTCATATGCAGATCCTGAAAAACTTAACAGAAGACCATGGGGGAAGGGAAGGGAAAAAAAACCAATAGTTACAGAGAGGGAGGGAGGCAAACCCTAAAAGACTCTTAAATACAGAGAACAAACTTAGGGTTCATGGGGGGTGGGGGACAGGGGAAAGTAGGTGATGGGCATTGAGGAGGACACCTGTTGGGATGAGCACTGGGTGTTGTATGTAAGCCAATTTGATAATAAATTATATTTTAAAAAGTTTGTTCTATTAACTTAGTTTCAAAGATATTTTTTTTTCCAAATTTAACACTGGGTAAGAAAGAATAAATTATAATCCTCTCAGTTATTCTAGTGTTTGATTAATTTCATGGGTAATGTTTGTCGTATTAGCTTTAATCGTTCACCATCTTGCCAACATATTAAAGGGGGGAAAGGAAAGGCTCAAAAAGCATACCAGTTGTTTTTTAAGCAGTTTCCTCTCCTATCCTCTCCTTTCCCTTTTCCCTTTTTGTCTTCCCTTTCCCTTTTTCCTTTTCCTCTCCCCTTTCCTTTCCCTTTTCCTCTCCCCTTTCTTTTCCCTTCTTTCATTTTTTCTTTCTTTCATTTTTTCTTTCTTTCTTTCTTCTAGAGAGAGAGAGAGAGAGAGAGAGAGAGAGAGCTCAAGGGGAGGGGGAGGAGCAGAGGGCAGGAAGGTGAGGGAGATGGAGAGGGAGAGGGAGGGAGGGAGGGAGGGAGGGAGAGAGAGAGAGAGAGAAAGAATCTTAAGCAGGTTCCACGCTCAGCATGGAGTCCAATGCAGGGCTTGATCCCACAACCATGGGATCCTGACCTGAGCCAAAATCAAGAGTTGGACACTCAACCAACTGAGCCATCCAGGTGCCTCCAGTTATTATTGTTTTTTAATATATGCTTTCAACTTGATAAAAGATCACAGTAAGGGACAATATTGAAACAAATAAATTGGGGGGAGGGGGTTGCTTTTCATTGTCCTTCTTAATTCCTTCATCTGTAAAATGGAAGATTTCCATTTTTTTTTCTCTCGGAAGAGAGAAATATGCAAGTACATATTATCTATGAAAATATATTTCTCTTTGTCCAGTATTATAATTTAGCATCTGTTTTTCTTTCAAAACTTGTCGTCACTCTACAATTTTTTGACATCTTGAAAGAAGTGCTTTAAACAGACAAGGAATAAAGAAAGAAAGGAAAAGAAACAAAGTAAAGGGAGAGAAAGAATGAAGAAAAAAATTATTCATTTGGCAACCATTATAAACTACTGACCATGGGCCTGCATTAGGACACAGGAGGCAAATGATTAGAAATATTTAAAATGCACTGTGTTAGGGGCCCCTGGGTGTCTCAGTCAGTTAAGTGTATGATTCTTGGTTTCAGCTCAGGTCATGATCTCATACTTTTATGAGTTCAAGTCCTGCATTGAACTCTGTGTTGACAGCATGGAGCCTACTTGGGATTCTCCCTCTCCCTCTCTCTCTCTGCCCCTCCCCCACTCATGCTGTCTCTGTCTTCCTCAAAAATAAATAAACTAAAAGTAAAATACACTGTGAGATTTTGATAGTATATTAGAAGATGCACTTCTCTTATGTGCTTACGACAGTACTAGGAAGTTAACATACACTTTCTTATTTAAATCTACTAAAATAGATTTATGTATGCTTATGGTAAGATGAAAACAAAAACAAAACCACTTTCTGGGGCGCCTGGGTGGCGCAGTCGATTAAGCGTCCGACTTCAGCCAGGTCACGATCTCGCGGTCCGTGAGTTCCAGCCCCGCGTCGGGCTCTGGGCTGATGGCTCGGAGCCTGGAGCCTGTTTCCGATTCTGTGTCTCCCTCTCTCTCTGCCCCTCCCCTGTTCATGCTCTGTCTCTCTCTGTCCCAAAAATAAATAAAAAACGTTGAAAAAAAAATTAAAAAAAAACACAAAACACTTTCAGGACCTCATAGAACTATGGAAATAGCATTCATTTCATAGTTTAAGTAAAAATAGAGGGAGAAAAGGGGTATATGTTGACTTTTTGACAGTTCTATCGAAAGGAGATTCAGATTTTGCCTCATCTTCACTTTTTCTCCCATTAAAAAAACTTCTTTCAATTTTTATTTATTTTTGACAGACACAGAGATAGAGTGAGAGCAGGGGAAGGGCAGAGAGAGAGGGAAACAGAATCTGAAGCAGGCTCCAGGCTCTGGGCTATAAGCACAGAGCCCAACATGGGCCTTGAACCCACGAACTGTGAAATGACCTGAGCTGAAGTCAGATGCTTAACCAATTGAGCCACCCAGGCACCCCTTTTCTCCCATTCTTTATCAAACTACAGGCCTCAGCTGTGAAGTCTTTTTTCCTCATCCCTCTGAAGCTCATGGATTTTGTCCTGAGTTAGCTCAGCCCCATTTCCCTAACTACCTTACATCAACGTGCAAGAATCCAAAAGGCTGCCCAATATATTGTGGGGAGGTTTGCACATGAATGGAAAACCCTGGAATCTATGCAGCCTGTGGTAATTTAATGCTTATTATACTACACTTATCCGAAGAAAATTCTTATTTGATACAATCACGACTGCTGTGTCTTAGGAGGAGGAAATCTCCTCTACCCACTAAAGAAAGTCGAGAAACCTTCTACTACTTCTTCCCAACCTTGTCCTAGCAAGAGAATGCAGGCATTGATAAGTGTTAGATAGCAGAATGTCCCTTCTGGGGATCTGTGCTTCTCTGGAAAGTAACAGGTACACAAAGAGTTTAAATTTTTTCAAGTTTCCAAGGGCATAGACCTCTATTGTTCTAGGAAGTTTCTTAACCAGACAGGTCTTGAGGAATGACCATGGCTGTGCTTCCTTCAACAGAAACTCTCTTGCCTCTTCTACTTTTCTATGGCCTGATTCCCTATTTCTTTGTGAGAAAACTACCTTAAACAATTTATATTTCTTCTTAAGTTAGCTGTTACAATAAACAAGCCCAACCAAAACATTCCTTCTCATCCAGAGGGGGATGCAGGACATAGACCCAGGATGGATGGTTACCTTAACTTGACAAGAGAGTCAGCTGGTCATGGTCAGTTTTTAGTAAGGCATTAAAATATAAATGAAGCAAATTTGGGAAGAAAGTTAATCCAGAAGAGGAAAAAGTAAATAATCTTCGACTACATACATGCTGAATCATATGGTATAAAGTCCGTGTAACGTAAGTGTATAGAGAAAGGCAGCAATCACTACAAAAATCCTGTCTACTGTTTTTCCAAGATTCAACATTCTAATAAAAAATCGTACTCCCTACTCTCTCTCTCTGTATATATACACACACATACATGTGTGTATGCAATGCACACATATGTGTACATGTGTGTACATATGGATATATATACATATATAAGCATAAGCCATTAGGAATAAGCAGCATTCAATCCTTAGACTTCACATAAAAATATAAATTCGTTTATTTGCTGGGACTTTAAATTGGATTTCTATTAGATTTTTAAAAATAATTTATGTTCTGATATTGCATTAACAAAGTTGATTTTTCTCATCACTCCACCCAGAAACACTGGTCTCACAAGAATCCTATTCTGGACACCACATTTTCCCATGAAATTATGTTTGACATGTGCTTGGAAAGACAGTGACTAGAGCAACTCTTTGCCAAGTAAATGATATTCCAGAAATGTTCTACAATTCTGTCAGCTGTGCTTACTAAGGACTCCCAGATGTGGGGGAATATTCAGACAAGCTCCCCAAGGCTAACAGTGTGATTCACAGGTCAGATTCCCACACTTATCCATTCTTTAGTTACTTACCCTCTTAACATTGCCCAGAAGGAAGCATGAAAGATTGAAACAGACAATATACACCAAATTCATCAGAACTAGTAATCAAACACGCTAAAGCACCTAGAAATAATAGAAGATTGAGAGCTCGTTGAATGTTAATCAGATACAGACACTATGAGCTATAAACAAACTTAATTATATCACCTGCCCTTTTTGAAGGTTGTAATTCAATCCTTTAAGGGAAAATAAATTCAATAACCACATATTTTTCAGCATGATTGTCTGGTTTATAAATAAATTGAGGGCCCAACCCCCCAGAGGTCTACAGACGTATTTTGAGTCATTCTTTGCAGCAAAGCTTACAGAACTTAATTAAATTATTTATACAGCTTCTGAGAGAGATAAAGGAGGATAAAGGACATCTTAATTTATGCTAATCTAATCCTAAGAGGATGCCATTTTAAATAAGGCAGTGCTTCTAATTAGGTAGCTATTTCAGAGGAAAAATAATTTCAATTTCACAAAATACTGCATCTAGAACAATTCAAGTACTTGAGAAAAACTGTGGAAAAAAGAACTTGGGAAATTTAGGCAACTATTTCTTAGGACTTCACAGCACTAATCATGAAAGGTAAAAAAAGATAAATGGAAAAAACTGATAAAAATTATAGATGATAAATTCAGTTTCATCAAAATTAAAAACACATGCTTTTGGAAAGAACATGTTAAGGAAATGAAAAAGCAAGCCACAGCCTGGGAGAAAGTATTTATAATACGCATGTGACAAAATATTTATATCTAGAAAATATGAAGAATGCTGATAATTCAACAATTAGAATATAAAGCATTAAAAAAATCACAAAAAGATTTAGACAGGGACTTTAAAAAACAGTTCTGTGAAACGTAAACACATGAAAAAGTGCACAATATAACTAATTCAGGAAAAATGCAAAGTAAAATGAGATACCACTGCACAAGATTACATGATAAAAGTTTGACAATATAAAGTCTCAGCAATAATGCAGTGTAATTGAACTCCCGTGAATTATTAATAGAGCATAACACTGTGTAGCCATTTTCAAAAAGAACCTGGCAGTTTCTTATAAAGTTTAACATAGATTTACCATATGATTAAACCCCTACTAATTTATCCAAGAGTCATAAAAACACATGACCACACGAAAACTCATAATGGTGCCAAACTGGACACAACTCAAAAGTCTATAAATAGGCATGAGCTTGGGGCACCTGGGTGGCTCAGTAGGTTGGGCGTCAGACTTCGGCTCAGGTCATGATCTCATGGTTCATGGGTTCGAGTCCCACCTCAGGCTCTGTGCTGACCGCTCAGAGCCTAGAGCCTGCTTCGGATTATGTGTCTCCCTCTCTTCACCTCCCCTGCTTGTCCTTTGTCCATCTCTCTCTTAAAAATAAATAAACATTATTTTTAAAAAAAGGCATGAGAAACTGATATACCCAATAACCTGCTTATGCTGAGAGAAAGAAGCCAGATACAAAATGTTACATACTGTTCTATTTCATTTATGTGAAATTCTAAAAGAGGCAAAACTACTCAATACTGAATGAAATATATCAGCATCTCCCCGAATTTGGGTGTGTAAGGGGGATAATGGCTTATGAATTTAATACAAGGGGGTAAGAGGAAGGTTCTGTGTTGTGTATCTTAATTGACATGATGGTTACATGGATGCATACATTTCTCAAAATTAACCCAACGGCACATTCAAAATGCTTGCATTTCACTGTTTATAATGGTGAATAAAGATGATTATTGAAAGTTAATTTTAAAAGTTAAAGTAAGTGAAAGAGGTAAAGGGGATTAAGAGTACACTTAATCGTGATGAGCACTAAGCATTGTACAGAATGGTTGAATCATACTGTACACCTAAAACTAAGAGAACGCTGCATGTTAATCCCACTTCAGTAAAAACAAAAAGAGAAAAAGTTCAATTAAGAGATAGTGATCGTATATTTTCAAACCTACCCAAGAAATTTTAATATGCTGTCATGCAGCTAGGACTGAATTCAGTTTTTAAAAGATCCGCATACTCAAGGGGGTCATCACACAAGATCCAACACTGACCATGAATGAGGAATAATAGTTCTTGCCACCAAAAATATTTAATGCTGATTATCTCTTTTATTTAGAGTAATAATTACCACTATTTAGTGAAAACTTGCTTCACAACCATTTTTTTAAAAACCGTCTTTGTAAATATTAAAATGAAACCCTCCTTGATAGGTTTGAGCTAAACCAATTAAATTTAAAATATGGTGGTAAAGATAGGAACTGGATTTTTCTTTTTTAATTTTAATAGTTTTATTTTGAAACTATTTTAGACTTACAGAAAAGCAGCAGAAGATACTACAGACAGTTCTCGTATAACATCTTACGTAACTATGCTACATTGATCAAAACTAACACGGATTCAGGATTATTAACTAAACTGGACACTTTATTTGGATTCCATCTGTTTTTTCCACTAATGCTCTTCGTGTGTTCCAGGATCTAATCCAGGATGTCATACTGGATTTAGTCCTTATGTTCTTAGCCTCCCATAGTCGGTAAACATTCTTCACCTTCCCTTGTTTTTGCTTGTTTGTTTTTACTGCCTTAGTTATTTTTTGAAGAAGTCTAGAACATCCCTCTTTCTGTAGAATATCCATTGACTTGGTTTGTTGATTTTCTCTCAGTTAGACTGAGGTTATAAAGTTTTGGAAAGACTATCACAGAAGTGATGTGCCTTTCTCACTGCACCATGTCATGGGATACATGACATAAACATGACTTATTATTAGTCATACCAACCTGGATTACTTGGTTAAGGTCATGTTGGCCAAATTTTTCCTCTGTAAACTTACTATTTTTTCCTTTCCCCACTGGGTTAGGAATGATTAACTATGTCTTAACCATATAAAAAGAACAAAACGGTAAAATCCATCTCCTGATAGGAAGAGTATCCAAGGAACTGTGGACTTAAGTCAGAAACTACTATAATAATTAATAGATATCAGGCAGAGAGTTCTTTTTAACTGCAACTGTCCTGTTTCTTCTTAAAGTCTCACCAACTAATTTTTGCCAACTAATTTTAGTGTTCCTCAGCTATGTTTACTGGGGTGTTCTAGTAATTTTATAATTCCTTCATTGTTTTTATGTGCTTTATTTGGAAATCTTTTCCCTATTTAGTTACTTACTCAACCATTTATGTATACTAGTATGGATTCATGAATAGTGATTTCACTATTTAATTATAACTACAATTTTTTTTCCCAAATTGTTTGATTTTTGTCCACTGGGGGCCCTTTCAGACTGTCTCCTCTATCCTTTTAGTTTTATTAATGTTTATTCATTTCTGAGATAAAGACCATGAGTGGGGAAGGGATACAGAGAGAGGAGGGCAGAGGATCCAAACTAGGCTTTGCGATGACAGCAGAGATCCCAATGCTAGACTTGAACTCACAAACCATGAGTTCCTGACCTGAGCCCAAGTCGGACAATCAACTGACTAAGCCACCCAGGTGTCCCAGTCTCCTGTATCCTTTTAAAATACCTCATCTATTGCTTGTTTTGTACCTTTTTACTTTGTGTCTTATGCTGCCCTTGGTTTAGTTCAGATTTCCCTCGCCCAGACTTCAAATCAGACATTTCTTTAATGGCCCAGTGTCCTTTGAAAACCAAGATCTACCTGAAATCATTGCTCCTGGGATATCCCTGTTTCTAACCTCTCACAGAGAAAATATGTCTATGTGTATGTACATGGCTATATTTATTTCTGTCTCTATTTATAAGTACATTACAGTAAATATGAGTTCATAATTGTATCTGTGACTATAATCCAGCACTGCAGCCTCCATGATAGACTTCCTCTTGATTATTTGTAACTTCTTTTCTGTGACAGTAGAAAACCTGGCTTCTGTTATCTATAATTTATTTGCTTATTTGTTCATTCCTAGCATGCATGTCAAGGTGCTTCCGGATTATTAAACCATACCCATGTGAAAAATAAATTTACCAACTCAAGCAGAGTGTTTACGTATAGTTCTTTTTATATTTAGCCTTACAATATCTAGACAAGACACTGCTGCCAGAGTTATTTAGCTCTGCTTTCTTTTCTCTTATCTCCCGCACTGAGTGTCTACCATACATTCATAATACGACTGGATTCATTTGCTATACTCTACACTTCATCCTGGATTTCACCTGTACCTTTGTAGATACATCTTTAAGTAGGCAGACAGTAAAAGTTTATCTTTGGGATGTACCTTTCTATGGGTTTAGATAAATGGCATAGTCACATCTCCACCATCAAAATGTCACACAGAGTAGTATCATCATCCTAAATACTCCCTTGTAAAGTACCTTATATCATCAAACACAAGGTCATATAAACTTGTGTCCAAGATGTTTTATAGTCTTACATTTTACATTTAGGCATCTAGTATACTTTGAGCTAATAGAGGTCTAAGGTATGAAATATGTGTCAAGGTTACTTTACTGGCATATGGATGTCCAAGGAGGCAAATGGAAAAGGCTATCATTTTTTCATGAAAATGGCTGTGAATCATTGTCAAAGGAGCCGACTCTATTTGTGTAGGTCTATAAATGTCAGTTATGTAAAGATGGTTGACAGTGGTGTTCAGGTCACCTATATTCTTACTCATGTGTGTCCTTTTATGTTATTACTGGCAGAGATGTGCTCAAGTACATGACTATAGTCGTGAATTTTTCTATTCCTTCTTTTACATATACCTTTTGCCTCACACAATTTTCAAAGTCTGTTAAGTGTATACACACTATTAATTATTTTAATTACCCCTCTATTTATACATCATTTTACTCTTTATCCTTGATTAGGTTACTTGTTCTGGTACCTACTTTTCTGAAATTAACGCAGCTCTTCCAGCTTTCTTTTGGTTATAATTTAAAGTGAATATTGATAAGATTTAATTAATATTCTTATTCTAGATCTTTTCCATTTGATGCACTCGTTGTGTATTTTTTTTTTCACTTTTTGTGTTTTCTATGTGCTTAATATTTTTGTATGTTTTATATCCCACTTTATCTATTTAGAATTACTCTGTATAACTCATTAAAAAGACTTTTAGGAGGCTTGACAGTGTTTATAAGAAACATTTAAATAATTTCCTATGCCATTGAATATAATGACACTGCTTCTTGTTTTGTTAGGACCTTACAAAATCCCTCCCTCTCATTCTTTATGCTACTAACATTATATATGTTTGTATATGCTTTCTTGTATGCTTTAAGCACACGATACATTGCTACTGCTTTGCTTTAAATGGCCATCTTTTAGAAAAATTAGAAATGAGAGGAAAAAGGAATTTATCTTTTCAAAATTGTATTTCCAATGTTCTTCATTTCCTTGAGTAGACACATTTCTGACTTTTATGACATTCTTTCTGCCTCCATAATTTCCTTTAACATTGCTTGAAGAGTTAGTCTGCAGGCCATACATTGCCTCAATTTTTGACTGAGAAAGTATTTTGGTCTTAATTTTTACTTCAAATAATTTTAGAGTTACAGAAGTGTTGGTAAAATAAGCCAGAGAGTTTCAATATACATATTCTCCTTTATTGTTTTTAATGTTTATTTACTTATTTTTGAGATAGAGCGACCCATCACACAAAAGGGGGGAGGGGCTGTCAGTGCAGAGGCTGATGTGGGGCTTGAGCCCAGGAGCTGTGAGATCATGACCTGAGCCAAAGTCAGATGCCACCAAGGTGACTGAGCCATGCAGGCACCCCAAGCATCTGACTCTTGATTTCGGCTCAGGTCATGATCTCATGGTTCTCGGGATCAAGCCCTTCATTGGTCTCTGTGCTGACAGCATGGAGCTTGCTTGGGATTCTTTCTCCCTCTCTCTCTCTGGCCCCACCCCACTCGTGAGCCAGCGTGCTCTCACACTATCTCTCTCTCTCTCAAAATAGGTAAATAAACAAACAAAAAAAAATGATGAGCATGGTAGGATGAGCATGGTAGGAAATAAAATGAGGGAAATAAGGCAGAGGACCAGATTATGTAGGACCACTCAAGTCATAGTTCAAATTTTTACTTTTTCTGTCTGAGATGCATGTTATAAAATTTGGGTCCTCAACCCAGGCTGCACATAACTGTCGCCTGAGTAGTTTCAAAAATATCAATGTCCAGGTTTAGCTGAGAGATGTAGAGACCTAGAAAGAGTGAATTCCACTGTTATAATAATTTTCTTAAAATTTGGGAGAATTGATAATAAATGACTTTTCTGTAACTCCTGAGGGAGTGGAGGGCATAGGGCCAAGAACTCAGCTGAAATATGGGCAGAGAAAAAAGCCTTCATGGGGAAATTAGACCCAAGCATATGGGGCAGATGTTGATGAATGGATATAAGCCATGAAGAAGATTCAGTGAAAAAAATCCTTAACAAATTGCTGAAGGCCGTGTGTGGGCCAACATGAGAACATCAAGCCAGAAAGCTACAGATACAAGAACTCTTTTGCAGGTTTCTCCTTCACAAATTCTACCAGACCCACACAGGGAGGATCTGGGAACTGTGAAAAGCATTTTTTTTTTCTTTTAATTCTAAGAGGGGAACAGCAGCCACTGTGAAAGAAAATTCCATCTAGACCCAACTTCCTTTTTCTCCTAAGGAAAAAAGAGTGCTTTATTCTGGTGGAGAAACATAATGAAAGTGTTGCTTTGGGGCACCAGTGACTGCTTCCTGTGACCAGAGGAGAGCAATAATTACAAAAGTCTACCTCAAGATAAAAGCTTCCTAGACCTGTCGCTGCAGCTGGATAAGAGGCACAGACATATGTAAAAGTGACAGTGTTAAGTCCCAGGTTTACATTGCCTGGACTGAGGTTGAATTAGAGTGTCAGAAAATGTCCTTCCTTATCCTACCCACCCCCCCACCACTATACTACCATACTTTAATAATAACACCAGACCGTGTCTGACAGACCCACAGAAGCTGTATTTTATCTGGGGCACAGTACAGGGAGAATATTCTGGTTAAAGAGTGAAGTAGATATGGTTAAAGAGGAATCAAATGAAAAACAAGTTATCACTCAAGAAATGTGATACCTGTCGTGTACTGAGTGTAACCATAATGGCAAACTCCAATTCTGTGTCAACTCCTGACTACAAGAATGCCAAAACTCAAGCTAAAGCCTTACAAAAGGAAATATGTGGTTACTTACAATCACAAAAAATATTTACCTCAGTGTCCACCAACCTATACAGTTTTTTTAGCTTCCAGTAAACTGCTGGAATAAGGTAAGAGAAGACACAGTCTGAAGAGGAAGCAATCATCTGAACGAGATGCAGCCTCAGAGCCTCCAACAATTTTGCAGGTATCTGCCCATCTCATTCAAGAACATTTGATCCACTCCTCTATGTGGACGACAATGCCCCACTGAATCATTCTTTATTCTCTTATATGTTTGTATTCCTTTTTCAGAATTAATAGGAAACAAAGAACTCAAAGCTTTCTAGGTTTTTGAGACTGAAGGACGAAAATACTATTCAAAGAAAGGGTCTTTAAAATGTGGACAAAATCCATGCTTGTGTTTTTGTATTTATTATTCCATAGACATATTTTATTTTCATTTATGGATCTATTATCTCTACCCACTGGAATAGAAACTCTATGAAACCAATGATTTTAGTTTGTTTATTGATTCACTGCTTTTCCCTTCATTCTTAGATCATCATCAAGTACACAGTTACAAGCCAATATTCCATTAAAATACGAATGGTACACTTCTTATTTTTGGACATGCCTCCTGTGTGCCAGGTAAGCATTAGGGATTAAAATTCAAGGTATATTGTGTAATATCAAGAGTTTAACGTCTAATTTATAACATAAATAAAGTCCAGCTGAATGTGCAATCCTAGGCTGGAAGAAGTTTGGGTAGAAATTATGAAGGATTCCCTAAAAGGAAACTTGATGTGAACATGAAGGAATTAGTGGACATATGACAGATTGTTTCTGTAATGTTATTATACATGAAAATGAGTTTAAAAAGACTTTTTTTTTTACCAAGATTATAATATCTGACTCATAGGATTCCACCATGGGGCTAGGGCCACTTTCAAAGCACAGTGGAAATGGGAATTCTGTGATGATCTTCCCACCTTTGCCATGAATGCTTCAGAATAATTACCTTCATTACTGGTGCCCACTGCCTCAAAATATCCAAGCCATGCCTAGTTTCAGGAGAAGAGAGTTCCTCTTTCAATCTGACTGCTTTGTGAGTTGAATTCTAAGGTCCGGATGCTTTTGCTTTCCTTTCTTCTTTTCAAAAATGTTCCTTTACCTGCTCTCTCACCTCACCTTCTCCCTCTTATCCTGTAGTTCTTAGTCCTAGATCCTCATTCTGTTTCAAAATGCGTTCAGACAATAGTCTGAGAATTCTCACAGGAAGAAGAACAAAAGTAAAAGTTAATATAGGTTTTTAAATTATTCGATAAGACAAGGCTTAAGAACACGAATTCAATGTGACAAGCCATTAGGGGATCTTGCAGGTTTATGAGAAAGATAAGTGCAGTGAAAGCAGTGTTTTAAGAGGATTAGTCTGGCATCAGAGGACTGTGTGAATTAGAGGTGGTGACTCCCTATTCCCAGAGAACAGGCAAGGCAGTTAGAGAGATCCCGTGGTGGGCGAGGGGGGTAGTGATGAAATTTAATGACAGAAGAAAGAACTCTAAGGTTCCTATGTTGTGAGATCAGAAAGATGAAAATGGGTTTGCAAAATCACTTTTAGAGTAAGAAAGTGCAAAAGTACATGAGTGATACATTTTTCACGCTCCTTTTATTTATATCTGTGCTCTCTGTAGTAGCAGAAGGTCTCGGTAATGACTTAATAATTTCTTTACATTATCTCTAATAAAGCACAATGATAATTATCATTTTAGTGAGATAATGATAAATTGTTACAGCATGATTTTTTATAATTTAAGCAATCTGTAAGCACAGAAGCCTTAAATAATTCAACACTAGCCTTGAGACCAAATATGAATTCTATTTCATATATTATTTTCCTTTACCCCTGAGATCTACAAGACTTAATATAAATTTGTTAGTCTAGAGAATAAAATCCAACTTGAGGATATTAAATATTAAGAGAAATTTTATGGGATATCATGCAGCTTTTAGGTACTAGCAATATATTCCATGTAATTAAAAGAACTCCTGGTAGATCAGATGGCCACCAGAAATAAATATAATTCTATGAATTTCATATTCATGACATTTGCCAACATAGTAAATATGTTTGTTGTTTCCTGCCCATCCTACCCCAAAAATACTTAGATCTCAAAGTTAATGTGCATTATCCAAATAAAGTTTTAGGTGTCATATTTTAAAAATATACTCCCAATATGAATTATAATTTATTATTCCATTAACTTAAAAATGTTTTCTCAAAATCTCTAATATACTTTAGTGTTTGGAATAATGAAACACTATGATCATTTGTTAAGGATCTTATATCTTATATATCTTAAGATATCAAAAGAAATTAAAATTTGAATAAATATGTAAAGACACTGCATGGCCAACACCCAGTGCCAGGTATTTTTCAGTCATGTACTCTTATCGATTTAGAATGTATTTTTCAATTTAGCATTCAAATTCGTTCTATCAATGAACTGTAAATATTGTTCTTAAATAGGTTAGATAAAAGTAATGATATTTTAAAACCTCAAATTTCAACTTATTAAATAATATTATCTTTAAACCTCTTTTTTGGTAATGTTATATAAGTGTATATATTTTTAATTCATGAATAAGAAAATACATTAACACATAAAAACGTGGATTATGAGTTTGAGCCCCACATCAGGCTCCACACTGACAGGATGGGTCCTGCCTGCTTGGGATTCTCTCTCTCTCTCCCTTTCTCTCTGACCCTCCACTGTTTGTGTGCTTGCATGCGCTCTCTCTCTCTCTCTCACAATAAATAAACTAAAAAAAAGAAATTTAAAATGTCTACACTACCCAAAGCAATCTACACCTTTAATACAATCCCTAATAAAATACCACCAGCACTTTTTTTTTTTTTTTTTTTTTTGCAGAACTAGAACAAACAATCCTAAAATTCGTATGGAACCCTAAAAGACCCTGAATAGCCAAACCAATCCTGAAAAAGAAAAACAAAATCAGAGGCATCATGATTCTGGATTTCAAGCCATATTACCAACATGTAGTCAACAAGACAGCATGGTAGTGGCACAAAAACGGACACATAGATCAATGGAACAGGAAACATAGAAATGGACCCACAAAAATATATGGTCAACTCAGCTCTGAGAAAACAGAAAAGAACATTCAATGGAAAAAAAGGCCATCTCTTCAACAATCCAATATGACATCCTGTTTTGTCTATGGGCTAAACATTAGTCAGGCTTCTCTCCCCAGGGACCCCTGACCTTTAGTTTGCACCTCCTTCCACCACATCTGAGCAAGCAATAAGTTGCAAGAACACATTCCCAAAAAAGTTGATCCCAAGAATGAGGTGAGCTCAGCAAAAAACATTTCCTCTCAACCCCCCAATCCTGTTATCTATTCATGTGCCCTGCTTGCCCTATTTTCCCTTAAAAGTGCCTGCTAACTCTGCTTATCCCTATCTAGAAAAGAAAACAGGTTTTCAGGTTTTATTTGGAGGTGCTGCACATCCTGAGATCAAAGTTCGCCATATTGCCATAGTTCTTTTGAAAAAAGTCTCTCATCTAATTCCATATTTTTTTTATTTGACACACGCAAGCATGTACTCTGATGCTTCAAAATCTGTTCATATTTGTACTCCCATTATGATTTTGGATAATTCATGACTAATTATAAACATCTTCCTTATGCTACCGTCTGCTGCAACTATTAATATAGGATTCCTTTGGCCAATAATGCAGTCAAGGCTACAGCTGTTTCTTATTTTCAAATCTTTCTCTCTTAATACAATTAAGTACACAACTGGCTAATTTTAAATGTTACTGTCTCCAAGATGATGCTCCAAAGTAAGAAAACAAGTGTTGAGATTAGCAGAGTAAATAGAGCATACAGAGTGTGACAGTGACCTTCTAGTTGTCTGGTTAGTGGCAGAATAGTTCTTGCCAATCAATATTTTTCTGTAACCCAGGATATGATACACAAGGACAATCAGTTATGGGGACATTTCTTTAGGATTGAGTTACTTTTAATGTTTCCTATATTATAATGTGATTTCCCCTAGTTTTCCAGTATTAGAGTAAGGGGAATGCCCTTCTTTCCTTTGAGTCTTATTTGCATTTATTTTATTCAAATGAAGATGCAAACCCTTAATCATTAGAGTATGGGCTAATAATTATATGTACCTGAGATTCAAATATGCTCAAAAGTGTGAATGCCAGTTGGTAGAAACTCCTTAAAGATTATACCTAGATTATTATATCCATAAGTATTAAACATAGGAAGATCAAACATACCTAGAGACATTGCAAAGTGAGTTTGCAAATCTTTACTAACATAGGTGTACTTTCCCTAAAAACTGGAGGTCAAAAATCTGTGTAGCTATAGTTCAAAATCAGAAAGAATGATGACCCTGGCCTTTCTGGATTTGAGATCTAAAGCAAAATGAAGCCTCTAACTCCACCCAGATAAAATATTAGTAGACATGTTTATATGCCTTCTGTTTATTCTTCCAATAGTTATTCAGTGGAGAGCAACCATGAACTAGCTGACGTTGTGATGAACTGTTCCTCAGGAATCGTGATGATCCTTCATTGTGAGAAGCCTATTCAGTAGACTCCATTACACACCATCACTACTTGTAGAGCTACCCTTCCTCAAGCGATATTGTAAAGTTATGATGGTGGAGGATTAGGGAGACTGTAAGCTTGTCTTGTCCTTTGAACACAGCTAGATAGTTATCAACTCATTCTGAACACCCAAGAAATCAATTGAAAGTCTGAAAGAAAAAAACTGCAAGTTTACACATAGAAATGCAACCACCTTCTAGAAAGTAGAGGTGCAGAGAGTTGACTTAGGGGAGACATAGCCGTGGGTACAGTGATAGGGAGGGAGCCTGCTTACAGAGGTTACCACAAAGTGTTCTAAGCAGAAGAGTGCGAAGTCTGAACTTTGAGAAGTCCGCTACAGTGGGGTATGTGCCTGGTGGTAGTCAGGTGGCAAAGCAGGGCAGAATCTCAGGAGTGACAATGTGGTCTAAGGATCCCCTGGGTCTCAAGATGGTTGGGTGGTTCCAACATGCTGTACTGTTTTCAGGCATAGGAGGGGGGGACTGGGACTGAGGGCAAAAAGCAGGGGTGTCAACTTTCTGCTCTGTTTTATTTTTTTTAAGTTAATGTATTTATTTGGAGAGAAAGACAGCAAGTGAGCTGGGAAGGGGCATAGAGAGAGGGAGAGACAAAGAATCCCAAGCAGGCTCCTCACCATCAGCATGGAGGCTAACGTGGGACTCGAGCTCAGGAGATCATGACCTGAGCCAAAGTTGGACACTTAACGGACTGAGCCTTCCAGGTGCCCCTCCTCTGTTTTGACAAACTCTGAACTGCTGTGTGGCTATGGAACTGCTTTCTTCACTTGGACAATCAAAAGCATGGCAAGACCCTTCCCCAGAGGAAGAGAGTGAGTCCACATGTAGGAGTCCCTAAAATTTGGAGTTTTGAAAGTCATTGGCACACCTGAGATAAAGCTTGGATATAGGTGGGGTGAATGCAGTGTTCTGACAGAAACCAGGGAAACCAGAAGGGTGATTAATTGTTCTTCTGTAAGGGTTCCCTGAAGAGTGGGGGGTGCGATACTTCAGTCCAGGGCTAGAGAGCAGGGCACTTCCATAATCATCCTATCCATCAGCGTTGAAAAACTTCAGCAAAAAGCACCACCTAGTGGAGGTAGGAGGCCCTTACAACAAGCCCGACCCCACTATACCCTGGAGGCACATTTCCACTGAAATAAGTCAGCCAGAGAATCAGCCTAGCACTATTTACTCATAAGTAAATAGTGTGAACTATTTACTCATAAGTAAATAGTGTGAACTAGAATTTAAAACAATGATTATATGGGCTTAAAAAAAAGCAGAGAGGATACCAGAGAATCCCTTTCTGTAAATACAAAAGAACTACAATCTAGTCAAACTGAAATTAAAATTTCTATAGCTAGATGCAAATCCAAATGGATGCCATGAGAGTAAGGATGGATGAGGCAGAGAATTGATTTAGTGATATAGAAGACAAAATTATGGAATATAATGAAGCTGAAAAGAAGAGAGGAAAAAGGTCATGGATTATAAAGGTAGACTTAGGGAACTCAGCAACTGACTAAAAGATAGTAACATTTGTATCAGAGGAGTCACAGAAGATGAAGAGAGACAGAAAGGGGCAAAAGGTTTATTCAAACAAATTATAGTTGAAACCTTTCCTAATCTGGGGAAAGACACAGACATCAAAATCCAAGAAGCACAGAGAACTTCCATTAAATCAACAAAAGCCAATCATCACCAAGGCATATGTAGTCCTATTACAAAATACACAATCAGGAAAGAATCCTGAAAGTAGCAGGGTAAAATAAAAAACAGTCCTTAACCTCCTACAGGGGAAGAGAGATAAGGTTCACAGATCTGTCCACAGAAACTTGACAGACTAGAAAGGAATGGCAGGATATATTCAATGTGCTGAATGGAAAAATATGCAGCCAAGAATTTAACCAGCAAGGCTGTCATTCAGAATAGAAGGAGAAGTAGTTTCGCAGAAAACAAAAACTAAAGGAGTTTGTGACCACTAAGGCAGCCCTGCAAAAAATTTTAAGGGGGACCCTTTGAGTGCAAAAACAAAGACCAAAGCAACAAAGGCTAGAAAGAACCAGAGTGTATCACCAGAAACAGCAATTCTACAGAGAACACAGTAGCACTAAATTCATATCTTTCGATCATCACTCTGAATGTAAATGGACTAAAAGCTCCAATAAAAAAACATAAGGTATCAGAATGGATTAAAAAAAAAAAAAAGATCCATCTACATGCTGCCTATAAGAGACTCATTTTAGATCTAAACACACCTTCATATTGAAGGTGAGAATATTGAGAACCATTTATCATGCTAATGGACATCAAAAGAAAGCCAGAGTAGCCATACTTATATCAGACAAACTAGATTTTAAAACAAAAACTGTAACAAGATGAAGAGCATTATATCATAATTAAGGGGTCCATCCATCAAGAAGATCTAATGATTGTAAGTATTTATGACCCCAGCTTGAAAGCACCCAAATACAGAAATGAATTAATCACAAACATAAACTCACTGGTAATAATACAGTAATAGGAGGACTTCAATACCTCACTTATAGCAATGGACAGATCATCTAAACAGAAAATCAACAAGGAAACAATGGCTTTGAAAGATACACTGGACCAGATGGACTTAACAGATAGATTCAGAACATTTCATCCTACAGCAGCAGAATGCACATTCTTTTAAAGTGCACATGGAACATTCTCCAGAATAGATAACATACTGGGTCACAAATCAGCCCTCAACAAGTACAAAAAGATGAAGATCATACCTCGCATCTTTTCAGATCATAACACTATGAAACTACAAATCAATCACAGGAAAAAATTTTGAAAGCCCTCAAATACATGGAGGTTAAAGAACAGCCTACTAAAGAATGAATGGCTTACCTGGGAAGTTAAAGAAGGTAATTAAAGAAGATATAAAACATGCATGGAAGTAAATGAAAGATGCACCAATGACAGTTCTAAGAGGGAAGTGTATTGCAATTCAGGCCTATCTCAACAAGTAAGAAAGTTCCCAAATACACAACCTAACCTTACACATAACGAAGCTAGAAAAGGAATCGCAAATAAAGTTTAAAGCCAGCAGAATACCAGAAATAATAAAGGTTAGAGAAGAAATAAATAATAGGGTATTTTTTAAAAAAAAACAGAAGAACAGATCAATGAAACTAAGAGCTGGTTCTTTGAAAAAATAAACAAAACTGATAAACCCATTTCCAGACTTATAAAAAAAATAGACGGAACCCAAAGAGATAAAATCATAAATGAAAGAGAGATCACAACCAACAGCACAGAAATAGTAATTAGAAAATACTATGAAAAATTATATGCCAACAAACTGGGCAATCTGGACGAAATGGACAAATTCCTAGAAACTGACAAATTACCAAAACTGAAATAGAACAAAACAGAAAATTTGAACACACCCATAACCAGCAAAGAAATTCTACCAGTAAAATCAAACATCTCCCAACAAACAAGAGTCCTGGGCCAGATGGCTTCTGAGGGTAATTGTTTTACCAGACATTTAAGGAAGAGTTGGTATCTATTCTTCTCAAACTGTTCCAATAAATAGAAATGGAAGTAAAACTTCCCAACTCATTCTAGGTAGCCAGAATTACCTTGATTCCAAAACCAGAGAAAAACCCCACTAAAAAAGGAGATATAAAGGCCAATATCTCTTATTAACTTGGATGCAAAAATTCTCAACACGATAATTGCAAATCAAATTCAATACTACATTAAAAGAATAATTCACCATGATCAAGTGGAATTCATTCCTAGTTTTCAGGGCTGGTTCAATATTCCCAAATCAATCCACATTGTGCACCACATTAATAAAAGAAAGGATAAGAGCCAAATGAACCTGTCAATAGATGCAAAAAAGCATTTGACAAAATGGAGCATTTTCTTGATAAAAACCCTCAACAAAGTAGGGAAAGATAGAACATACCTCAACATCAAAAAGGCCATATATGAAAGACGCACAGCTAATATCATCCTCAATGGGAAAAACTGAGAGCCTTTACCCTACGGTCAGAGGTAAGACAAGGATATCCATTCTCACCATTACTATTTAACAGAGTAATGGAAGTCTTAGCCCCAGCAATCTATCAACAAAAAGAAGTAAAATGCATCCAAATAAGCAAGGAATAAATCAAACTTTCACTATTTGCAGATGACATGATACTTTATGTAGAAAACCCAAAAGACTACCAAAAAATTGCTAGAACTGATACATGAATCCAGCAAACTCACAGAATATGAAATCAACATGCAGAAATCTGTTGCATTTCTATACACCAATAATAAAGCAGCAAAAGAAAGAAAGAAAGAAAGAAAGAAAGAAAGAAAGAAGTCAAGGATTGATCCCATTAACAACTGCACCAAAAACTGTAAGATAACTAAAAATAAACCTAAGAAATATAGATCTATACTCTGAAAAGTATAGAACACTTATGAAAAAAATTGGAGAAGACACAAAAAAAAAAAATGAAAAAGGATTCCATGCTCAAAGATTAGAAGAACAAAAATTGTTAAAATGTCTATACTACCCAGCAGCACCTGGGTGGATCAGTTAAGCAGGCAACTCTTGGTTTTGGCTTGGATTATGGTCGCACAGTTCATGAGTTCAAGCCCCACATCAGGCTCCACACTGACAGCATGGGACCTGCTTGGGATTCTCTCTCTCTCCCCCTTTCTCTCTGACCCTCCCGTTTGTGTGCTTGTGTGCACTCGCTCGCTCTCTCTCACAATAAATAAACTTAAAAAAAAAGAAATTTAAAATGTCTATACTACCCAAAGCAATCTACACCTTTAATACAATCCCTAATAAAACACCACCAGCATTTTTCTTTTTGCAGAACTAGAACAAACAATCCTAAAATTTGTATGGAACCCTAAAAGACTCTGAATAGCCAAACCAATCCTGAAAAAGAAAAACAAAATCAGAGGCATCATGACTCTGGATTTCAAGCCATATTAGCAACATGTAGTCACCAAGACAGCATGGTAGTGGCACAAAAATGGACACATAGATCAATGGAACAGGAAACATAGAAATGGACCCACAAATATATGGTCAACTCATCTTTGAGAAAACAGAAAAGAACATTCAATGGAAAAAAAGGCAATCTCTTCAACAAATGGTGTTGGGAAAACCGGACAGTGCCATGCAGAAGAATCAAACTGGACCACTTTCTTATACCATACATAAAAATAAATAAACATGGGTGAAAGGCCTAAATCTAAGACAGGAAACTCTCAAAATCCTAGAGAAAAACACAGCAGCAACCTCTTTGACCTCAGCCAGAGCAATTTCTTATTAAACACATCTCTAAAGGCAAGGCAAACAAAAGCAAACATGAACTATTGGGACTTCATCAAGATAAAAAAAAAATTAAAAAAAACACTTCTGCAAAGAGAAGGAAACAATCAACCAAACTAAAAGGCAGCCTACAGAATGAGAGAAGATATTTGTAAATGACACATCTGATAAAGAAATCTGTAAAGAACTTATTTATCAAACTCAACACCCAAGAAAAAAATAACCCAGTTAAGAAATGGGCAGAAGGCATGAATAGACACTTCTCCAAATACATCCATCTGAGTAATAGACACATGAAAAGATGCTCAACATCACTCATCATGAGGGAAATACAAATCAAAACCATGATGAGATAGACAGCAGGATACAAAATCAATGTACAGAAATCAGTTGCATTCTTATACACTAACAATGAAGCAACAGAAAGACAAATAAAGAAACTGATCCCATTCACAATTGCACCAAGAAGCATAAAATACCTAGGAATAAACCTAACCAAAGATGTAAAGGATCTGTATGCTGAAAACTATAGAAAGCTTATGAAGGTAATTGAAGAAGATTTAAAGAAATGGAAAGACATTCCCTGCTCATGGATTGGAAGAATAAATATTGTCAAAATGTCAATACTACCCAAAGCTATCTACACATTCAATGCAATCCCAATCAAAATTGCACCAGCATTCTTCTCGAAACTAGAACAAGCAATCCTAAAATTCATATGGAACCACAAAAGGCCCCGAATAGCCAAAGGAATTTTGAAGAAGAAGACCAAAGCAGGAGGCATCACAATCCCAGACTTTAGCCTCTACTACAAAGCTGTCATCATCAAGACAGCATGGTATTGGCACAAAAACAGACACATAGACCAATGGAATAGAATAGAAACCCCAGAACTAGACCCACAAACGTATGGCCAACTCATCTTTGACAAAGCAGGAAAGAACATCCAATGGAAAAAAGACAGTCTCATTAACAAATGGTGCTGGGAGAACTGGACAGCAACATGCAGAAGGTTGAAACTAGACCACTTTCTCACACCATTCACAAAAATAAACTCAAAATGGATAAAGGACCTGAATGTGAGACAGGAAACCATCAAAACCCTAGAGGAGAAAGCAGGAAAAGACCTCTCTGACCTCAGCCGTAGCAATCTCTTACTCGACACATCCCCAAAGGCAAGGGAATTAAAAGCAAAAGTGAATTACTGGGACCTTATGAAGATAAAAAGCTTCTGCACAGCAAAGGAAACAACCAACAAAACTAAAAGGCAACCAACGGAATGGGAAAAGATATTTGCAAATGACATATTGGACAAAGGGCTAGTATCCAAAATCTATAAAGAGCTCACCAAACTCCACACCCGAAAAGCAAATAACCCAGTGAAGAAATGGGCAGAAAACATGAATAGACACTTCTCTAAAGAAGACATCCGGATGGCCAACAGGCACATGAAAAGATGTTCAGCGTCGCTCCTTATCAGGGAAATACAAATCAAAACCACACTCAGATATCACCTCACGCCAGTCAGAGTGGCCAAAATGAACAAATCAGGAGACTATAGATGCTGGAGAGGATGTGGAGAAACGGGAACCCTCTTGCACTGTTGGTGGGAATGCAAATTGGTGCAGCCACTCTGGAAAGCAGTGTGGAGGTTCCTCAGAAAATTAAAAATAGACCTACCCTATGACCCAGCAATAGCACTGCTAGGAATTTATCCAAGGGACACAGGAGTACTGATGCATAGGGGCACTTGTACCCCAATGTTCATAGCAGCACTCTCAACAATAGCCAAATTATGGAAAGAGCCTAAATGTCCATCAACTGATGAATGGATAAAGAAATTGTGGTTTATATACACTATGGAATACTACGTGGCAATGAGAAAAAATGAAATATGGCCTTTTGTAGCAACGTGGATGGAACTGGAGAGTGTGATGCTAAGTGAAATAAGCCATACAGAGAAAGACAGATACCATATGGTTTCACTCTTATGTGGATCCTGAGAAACTTAACAGGAACCCATGGGGGAGGGGAAGGAAAAAAAAAAAAAAAAG
>NW_024412423.1:9604885-9617952 GCF_014898765.1 Herpailurus yagouaroundi | reverse complement strand
TTAGAGTGGGAGAGAGCCAAAGCATAAGAGACTGTTGAGAACTGAGAGCAAACTGAGGGTTGATGGGGGGTGGGAGGGAGGAGAGGGTGGGTGATGGGTATTGAGGAGGGCACCTTTTGGGATGAGCACTGGGTGTTGTACAGAAACCAATTTGACAATAAATTTCATATATAAAAAAAAATGTTGATGAACATCCTAATGAAAAACTATAAAAAAAAATAAAATAAAATAAAATAAAATAAAATAAAATAAACATAACACCAATGTAATACTGAGCTTAGAACATATATAAAAATGAATTATATGACAGTAAGAGTATGAAGGATGGGGAGGTGATCATTTAAGCACCAATGTCAACCACTGTGACTTATTTGCCATTTATAGAACACTAGATTCAACATCAAGTACACATGGAATATTCAGGGACTGTTTAGGTTTTAAGCTTCTAACCAGATGTTCTCAATTCTTCTCTTTAAAGTAGTCGTAGTTTAAAAACTGCTAAGTGTACGGTATTCTCAGGTTAGCTAGTAACATATAATATTTCCTTTAGTATTTCTCAATATCCTTATGCCCAGATGTATTCGTGTAATACTGACACTTTGGAGCATTTGTCATTTTGAAACTCTTATATATTCTTCCGAGAAGTAATTACAAAGGGTCATAGGAACACCTAGATACACACAATCACAGAAATATATGCATTGCTCTCAATGAATTAGAATAGAAATCCATTCTGCCAGACACATAAATAGCTGAGGACATGCCGTGGGAAATCCTCAGACATTTTTTTTCCAAAGCTCTCATTTTCCTCCCCACTCCCCAGGCATCCCTATCAAGAACTCGAGGGGCGCCTGGGTGGCTCAGTTGGTTGGGCGGCCGACTTCGGCTCAGGTCACGATCTCACACTCCGTGAGTTCGAGCCCCGTGTCGGGCTCTGTGCTGACCGCTCAGAGCCTGGAGCCTGTTCAGATTCTGTGTCTCCCTCTCTCTCTGACCCTCCCCCGTTCATGCTCTGTCTCTCTCTGTCTCAAAAATAAATAAACGTTAATGAACTCGAGAAAGAACAGGGGATTAATTACATGTTACAATGACTATTTCTCTCCTCCTGTTTTTTCCCTATGGCTAACGTCTCATAGCACTCTTTCAAAACTCCGCTGAAATCATGAATGCTTGACAGTCTGAACTTTGGTTTGAAGGTTCATCAGACCTTGGTGTGAGAATCAGAATGTTATTTTTTTTAGTGTCCAAAACTTTTAATGTTTGCAAACAAAACTTCTAGAATCCTGTGCTGTAGAATAGCATCAAGCAGATGGGTTGTTTTTAAATAATTTACATCTTTTGTTCTCAAGATGCAAGCACACGTTATTTTTCACTTAAAATTGCGAGAATATATAGAAGATGTTTACCAGATAGAGCAATTTTCAGAGAGTCACATATTTTGTTTTTTATGGCCTATCTTTACATTTCCTGACTTAGGTGAAAAATTGTCAACTAAGGCCCTCTGGTTGCTGTTACCATGGAGGTTTTTCCTATCTGTGAGAGTGAAAAATGCAAAGTAGTATAAAATAGGGTACACAATTTATGCACAGTGAGGTGAGGGTAGCAGTCTGGGTCCGAGGTACCATTATATCCCCTACTGTTCTTAAATAAAGACATAGCCATTCTCTATAATTATTCATTTATTCTTCAGGGTACTCAAAATAATTAGCAAAAAACACATAGCCTTCCAAGAACAGCAGTGATTAATCTCAAGATTGCTGTAAAAATCACCATAACCATTTTACTTTGAATTAGCCAGATTTGAGCTTTCCTCAAAATCCCCGAGCAACTCACAGAAGGATGACCTAACTGTTTCCTTTACAGAAGACTTGACTCACTGCTGATCTTTGTCTGCTGAGGATCAGTCTAGGTCATCGACCAATGTTCAGAAAAATAGTAAGATGTAAATAAAGAATTAGCACCAGTTAGTGTGGCAATGCTAAGCGGATACCCCTGGCCATCCTTAAATATCAGAGTTGAAGGGGCTCCTGGGTGGCTCAGTCGGTTAAGCACCTGACTCTTGGTTTAGGCTCAGGTCTTTTCAGGGTTCGTGAAAAAGCCGCATTGGGCTCTGTGAGGTCAGTGTGGTGACTGCTTGGGATTCTGTCTTTCTCTCCCTCTCTCTCTGCCACTGCCCCGCTTGTGCCCTCTCAATCAAAATAAATAACTTAAAAAATGTACCACAGTCAAAGACCTTTTATTCTTTAAAAGAGAGTAAATATATGTCACAATATATCTTAAGCCATAATCATGTTTATGGATCAACGAAGCATCCATTTGTATACTGATAGTATGATTTACCTTTAACTGTCACAAAAAACGTAAAATGTAATATGGAGTGTAAATAAGAAATACTGTCAACACAGAAAGTAGATATTAAATAATTTTTGAGAACTGCAAAAATACATTTTGATTTTAGCAGAATTACAAAGTCTTTAGAGGACAGAGAATCTATATCATGAGGAAGCACAAAAAATGCAAGTATCATGCGTTATGTCATTCTGTGGGTTAAACAAAACAACCTCCAAACACCAGAGGGCCTTTTGGTGAAAACTGGACACCTAGCTAACAGAACATGAATCAGTGTCTCCCAACTGCCTATAATTTTAAACAACAAAACCCAAGAAAATAAAAGTGTGTTTCGACTCTCTTTTATTTCCCTTAATTTTTTTTTTTAATAAACATAGTAGTAAATTAATCCTTTAAAGCTAAAGAACACTACTGAAAAATATTTCATACTGGTGCTCCAGTTCCCAGAGTCAAAGGTTTATGTACAAATAGACACAAGAAGAACCCCATGTTACTTCCTTCTGGAAGTTTCTAGTACATTAAGGGATCACATAATCAGAAAACGAAAAGAAAAAAAAAAAAAAAAAGAAGCTAGGTACTTGGTCCCTAAGAGAGAGATTAGAGCTTGCTAGACAAAGAGAAACACTAGCCTAAGGCCTTTAGCCAGAGTGACGATCTCCAACAGCAACTGAGGAGAAAGTAGAAGTGAACATCATGGCCAGACTGAGCATACTTGCACCTCATCTATTAATCATCACCACAATGCGATACCCTTTACCCCATCCAAAGATGAATATATTATAAAAAGTTTTAAAAGGAGAACACCCCAGAATTGTAACAAGCCAAGCCACAAGAAACGCTTTCGGGCAGCACCAAAAATTTAACCTCTGAACGGAATACTACCTCCATCTATAACAAATGCAAAAGGTTGGCAAACGCCACGGTGAATTATAAACAGAATGAAAGAAGGATACTCCGCGGGGCTTTCATATTCTCCTTTACACTTGACTGTAAATACAATAGTATTTTTGGATATCAAAATACAGCTTGATTTTGTGTATTTAACTCAATGATTATTTAATTATAAATCCTACAGGCATAAAAGTATTCAGTTCGGGCGGGGTGGGGGGAGGTAAACAAATGAGTCACACATGGCTGAACTGTTGTACTGGGACTGCCCACATAGGGCAGACATCAGGCTATAAACCATGACCTATCAGTATGTTGTGGGCCTTAAGCAGTATGGTTTTCCTTTTAATGTTTATTTTATTTTTTTGAGAAAGAGAGAGAGAGAGAGAGAGAGAAAGTAAGTGAGTGCACAAGGGGGGAAGGGGCAGAGGAAGAATCCCAAACAGGATCCATGCTGTCAGTACAAAGCCCGACACAGGGCTCGATCCCAGGAACTGTGAGATCATGACCTGAGCCAAAATAAAGAGGGAGTTGCTCAACCAAATGAGCTACCCATGTGTCCCTAGGCAGTATGTTTGGAAGATGCAACAGTTCTTTGGATTCAGGGGCCCTTTAGAAAGAAGCTACTTAAGAAAGTTCCTTCCTTCCTTCCTCTCTCCCTCCATACATATATAGAGATTTGTTTTATATATACAAGTATGTTTTGTTTTTATGTTGTATTTGTGACTTGTGTTTTTGGATGAGAAGCAAGGATAAAACAGAAAGGGGGCCAGGAGGGGTCTTATGTGACCAGGAATCTGTAGTGCAATCTCATCACTGATACTTCTCCCCTGTAGCTCCCTGACATGACCAATACACTCAATACAACAAATACGGGGTCACTTGTAACTCCTTCCTCAATTCCTGAAGTAACTACTCTCATCAGTATCTTTCTTTTAATGTGTATTTATTTATTTTGAGAGAGAGAGAGACTGAGCAGAAGAGGGGCAGAAAAAGAGGGAGAGAGAGAATCCCATGCAGGCTGTGCTCTGTCAGCACAGAGCCCAATGAGGGATTTGAACTCATGAAGCATGAGATCGTGAGCTAAGCTGAAATCAAGAGCCAGACACTTAACTGACTGAGCCACCCAGGAGCCCCACCTATCTCTTTCTTCTGCCATCTCTTTACTCCTCCCGGAAGCCCTCTTATGGTAGGAGGCATTTGAAGTCAGCTCCACAATGGCTCCACCAGCCCCTAACTTGCAAGCGGCCGGCTAGATGCAGCTTATGCTGGAAATTTAAGACCCATCCCAGTGTTTAAATGATCTGTGGCTCCAGAGATGCTCCACATACCTCAGCAAAAAACAAACAAAACAAAACAAAAACCTTGCGTGACTTATTTACCTTATGAATCACTGGGTTACTTAGAAGTGTCTTTTCAAAATATACATCATATTTAATCACCTCCAGCTATTTTCGCTACTCAAAATTATGTAAGGCACCACTACGGTATTTCCGAGTTGCAATCTATCTTAGTAACTGGGATAAATTGAAAGCTGCGGGGTCCTCAAACTGGGTAAAATTTTTCACAGCTTGACATCATTGTACAGGAATTAAATGTAAACCCAAGTTTCTTTAATCAGGGGCAAAAAAATAAAAGCAAATTGACATAATTGGCATAAGCACAGTCTTCTTCATTCGTCACATGCATAATGCCAAGCACTTGTAAGAAACCACTATTTACAGAAAAAGACTCTGATATGAGGATAATGTTGGCTTATGGTTTCGTCTGTTTAACAGTTATGGGTAGACCGTATCACTGAAAAGCGTCTAAGTGATGTATTTGTTGTATCGTCTAAAAGTGTGATTTCATATTTCAGCAGTGGATCTCCAGCAAGCTCTAATTTGTGGAAACATTATTTTATTCTCTATTACGTTCTGCAGATACTGTTTGTAACACACTAGGCTCTCACCATTCATTACAAACTCCTGGAAACCAGGTAATCCTATTATCTAAACAGGGCTTCCCCACCCCCACCCCCGCCCCTCATTCCCTACCCAAACTGCCTTTCTAGCCAGCTCTTCAAGGTTTGCAGACCTTTTGGATCTGCCATATTCCTAAAACATGAATCTGCTGCCGCCAGAATTATATGGTCAATTTATCTAAATTACGTGCATCTGCCTTGGTACATTATCCATCTCCATTACTTATTCTGCCTTAAAAATCTGTCCCAACTGTTTTGTTTGTTTTTAAGCGTTGTAAGATATCATATGATATATCAAGGTACTAAATTCAAAGCCTACTTCTTTACCAGTGTCCAGGAAGAGCGCTATGTTCTGGAGGCATGCATTTCCTGGCTACTACACCCACAGCGTGTTGACCTTAGTGACTGAGCCTCACACTGACATCATTTAAGGCAACAGGGACTCACCGAGTGCCTCTCCTTTTACCCATCTGCACCTGATCCAGTCCATGTGCCTCTTCCCCTCATTTTCCTCAACTGCAGATTCCTGGAACCCCACTTCAGGCTTTGGTAGTTACTTCTGTAGCCTTCACTTGGGGCAATCATTTCCAGATTCTTTGCGGCCCGCGGTAACTTCGCTTTCTGACTCTGCTCTCAACTCAACTTCCCCCAACACTGGAGTCTCCTCATTCTTGGTTTCCTCTCCAATCTCATCCTCAAGTTCTGTTATATACAAGTTCACCAGACAGGGTAGACAGGGGAAAGGATTCAGACTTACAGGAAAATTACTCAGACTATGCCTTTTTTCTTTTCAAAGTTCTCCTAGACAGCCCCTCTTGCATATACACACACAGAGATACACACATGAGCGTGTGCACAGTATTTGGTTAACAGCGCAATACTAAGTCCTAAATGCTCCACCACTCTATGAGTTTTTATTTTTATGCATTTGCACGTGCCGGGAGGGAGAGGTTGCCACAGGAGACTGCGAATTCCTCTCGAATAAACAAGTCTTCATTTTTGCTTCCACCTCAGTATCATGTGCCTAAGTGGTACTGCACATATGTGGAATTAAGTTGAACAGAAATGTCTGCCTTTTTAGGAAACTGACAGGATTTTGTTTTCATGGGATTTATCTCTGCACGCAGGTAATGCTCAAATGCCCAAAACACAGCTAAATGAATGAAGGATTCCAGTACAAAACTAGACTCATGGACTCACATATACATTCCTAGTTTACAACCTGGTAGTCTATCACGGTGCAAAATCTACTCTTGTATCTATTTTTTAAGTTTATTCATTTATTTTTGAGAGACCAAGGGAGCAGGGGAGGGGCAGAGAGAGAGGGAGAGAGAGAATCCCAAGTAGAGAGCCCAACATGGGGATGGAACCATGAAATCATGACCTAAGCCAAAATCAAGAGTCACATGCTTAGCCAACTGAGCCACCCAGGCGCCCATACTCTTGTGTGTTTCTGATAATTCTATCCAATGAATAATCTCTGCCTCACTGAGAGGAATTTTCATGACTGCTACCATTCTGCAAAGGACAAAAGAATGTATTTCAGAAACTGTTGCCACGTGGCCCTGTTTCCAGTTCACTCTTCTTCAGCCTGGTATTGGATGATGCTGCATGTACTACATCATTCACGGTCAGTCCCCACTGGACACATTTAACTTTCTAAAAAGGGATCCCCAAGTGAATTAGTGAATTAAATCATGGTAAGTAGTGAGTGCGTGCGTGCGTGCGTGTGTGTGTGTGTGTGTGTGTATAGGCACCCTGGTGCTCATACTCACAAGGCTCAGGACAGTTTCTTAATATCCTTCTTCTAAGAACACTGCACATCCCTTGGAAAACCTATCCCTTTTACTCATTTCCTGCAGCATCAACAACCATCAGGCTGCCTTCTGTGCCACTGCAGCGGCACAAATGTAACCGAGGCTGGGTCATTTGGAGTCCTTCCCGTGTAAGTTTTGAATTGCAAATGGAAGTCAAGATTATCGTCTTGGATCATAAATATTAAGATTACAGGGCTCTCATTAGACCTTTCTCACAACGCAGATAAGCTTTATGGAAAAAATGAAATCCAGTAAAAACTAGCAGAGATCAGAGAGTCCTGTTAGCCCCGAATCCCAGGATCTTGTCTGAAGCCTTCATGCTAAGTGTTTCTTCTTTGATTTTGTAAGCTGCTCCAGTATTCTTTCCAGCCACTAAGAAGCATTTCTCTTTTGTTTGTATTTTTCCTTCAGGTGATTTAAGTGGTGATTTTTATCACTTGCCTCTAAAGACAAACTACTATTACCAGGAAAGGGGGCTGGTAATCTCAGAGTTCACACTATTTGCAGACTGCTTTAATCTCTGAAAAGTTCAGAAAATGGACCTTCTAAACTTGGAAGGTTTGTATCATTTCACAAAACGGTGGAGTCTTTCAAAAATATTATAGTTATTTTTATGAAACTGTAAGCTGCTTTTCTAAGTCAAAAAAAAAAAAAAAAAAACCAAACAGTTCGTCTTTCCCAGCTTTCTGTAAATTGATTTGCTCAAAAGCACTGGTTAGCAATGGAATTTACATCTTATTTTTCATACTAGATTACAAAAAGTGTCTCATTTTAATCCTTACTGGGCTTAGAGCTAAAACTTTGCATAGTATAAAGTTTTGCCTCCGGGATCTTACCACTTCTGTCCTAACATACTCGATGTCAGGTAAGAGCAGACTATGGGGGTCAGTTGGATAGTTAAAAGGAGATTATGAAAAATAGATGATATAGGCTGAGAACAAAATACAAGTGGGTAGTACATTCATACACATGTGTTAACAACTAGCATAAGGGTAGTCAAACCTACCTTAAGCTCGAGAAGACTGAGAGAGATCTTTTCCTTATAAAATAAGGGGTACATTGACCTGAGTATTACCCAGCTCTGGGCAGAAACATGCAATGCCTGTTTAGTTCCATGTGGGATGCATTTACCAGGAGGGACATTCAGTTGTTTATAGCTCGATGTTCTTCTAACTGACTGATGCCCATAAAAGAGCAGGTATTAGATTACTGAATGTCTTGAAGATCATTTCAGGGTTTTAAGATTGAACGGTAAGAAATTCGAGATATATGGACAGTATTACCAGGAAGAAATTTTAAGCAAATCGCTATGTTTTTATATATTTATAAATATATGTAATAAATATAAACCAAGAAATAATTACAAGGACTCTCTAAGATAACTAGAAATTTTATAACACTTTCCCGTCTAATTTGCTACTCGTTCCTTATTTCTCTACAACAGTAATGGCATCATTGAAAATTAAAAGGTTTTCTCTTTCCTTCCTTCCTTTATTCTTCCTTCACTCCTCTCCTCTTCCTTCTCTCCTCTTTTTCCTTTTTTTTTTTCTTTTTCTTTTCTTTCAGTTCCCTAGTGGAGAGGTCATGGATGAGTTATGCAAAAAACTTTTACTCAGTAGAAAATTATAGAGTAAAAGGAGTTCCAAAAGGTGGGATAGAGGCACCACTATAGAGAGAAGGGAAGGTAAAATCTGAATTTTAAAGATAAGAGATTGGGAGCCCGCCTGGGACATGTGCAGTGTTGTCTAGAATGGGCAATACGGTTTTTCCCTGCTTGGTTTTCTCTTATTTGCAACATGGGCATTCCATAATTTACACTAATTCTTCTAAATTTCTACCAAGTGATTTTGGAAAATTACTTGATGAAGTCTTTTCCCTCCATCTCTGAGCTAACACTTGAGACCCATATCCCAGTAATAGTTAAAATGTCTGGAGGACAAGGTGGTCCTTTTTGTATTTTTGTTTTGTTTTGTTTTCATAAATCCAGAACCAAGGCCATTTAATATTTACTAAAATGTTAGCAAATATACATTGGGATAACTTGGCAGACTTTCCAGATTTGTTTTCCTCTTTAAAAGAAACTCTTGGGGCGCCTGGGTGGCGCAGTCGGTTAAGCGTCCGACTTCAGCCAGGTCACGATCTTGCGGTCCGTGAGTTCTAGCACCGCGTCAGGCTCTGGGCTGATGGCTCGGAGACTGGAGCCTGTTTCCGATTCTGTGTCTCCCTCTCTCTCTGCCCCTCCCCCGTTCATGCTCTGTCTCTCTCTGTCCCAAAAATAAATAAACGTTGAAAAAAAAAATTTAAAAGAAACTCTTATGGTATATGTAGGTAGTACTTTTATAAACTTACTTTCCTTTTCAGAACCGTTTGAAATCCTGGAAAAAAGCAAGAATCTGTCTAAAAACAATGTGTGAGTATTTTTCTGTGTTAAGGGTGTACTTGAGAGAAAAATACTAGACAAAACTCATTTTCAAAAGCAGACCAAGTTGTAAGCCTAGATTGAATCTGAAGAAGTGAAATGACATGTGACTTTCTTTTTTCCTTACATATGAGGATTTTTTTTAAACCAGCATAAAGAACAAGGTAAGTGATTCACTAGAGGATTTTACACTTGCCAATGGATATGGCAGGTAAACAATTCAACGTACTATGTTGTAAATGGCACTGCTCTATTTCCTATTTATAGTCAAACCACTCAATTCATTCTACTTTAGCTCCAACCCTTATAAGAACAGATAGCTGGAAAATAGAGTGCCTTATTTCATTTCATTAGTAAAAGGAAATGGCTCATTCCACTTGATTCCTAGAATTTCTTTTAAAATCAAGAATATTGAAACCCTGCCAACATTCATACTTTATTTGGGAATATGTTTTGATTATGTGTTTTGATCTGAAAATAAAGAAATCTGTCATTTAAATAAGCGTGACTATTTGAAAAACACAACAACATGTTAATGAGAAAAACAGCAAGAGTATATCTCCAAAAAATGCCCATCTTTTCATTTACAGTGTTTTGGCTTCAATATAACTTATTAAAATGTGCACTTGACTTTTTATTTGCTATCATCATATAATCAAGTAATTACTCAGTAGTATTAAAAAAATAAACGAAGATAAAAAAAAAAAAACAAAGCAGAAAAACAGAACAGACAGACTTAAAATACAGAGAACAAAGTAATTTACTTCAGGATAAATACGGCAAACCACCTCTGGTGGTGGCCAGACCAGAGGTGGTGGTGGGGAGATGGGTTAAAGAGATGAAGGGGATTAAGAAGTTCACACTTGCAATTATAAAATAAGCAAATCATGGAGAAGGAAAGTACAGCATAGAGCATACAAGAATATTGTAATAATGTCAAATGTTGACACATGGTGACTACACATGTCATGGTGAGCACTGTGTCATGTATAGAAGTGTTGAACCACGGTGTTGTAAACCTGAAACTAATGTAACACTGCATATCAATTATATACTTCATTTAAAAAAGACCATAAACTTGAAAAATGTTGATAGTTGAAAATTATTATTATTTTTTTTAATTTTAGACAGAGAGAGCATGTGCACAGGTGTAAGCAGGGGAGGGGCAGAAGGAGAGAGAGAATCCCAAGCAGGCTCCATGCTCAGAGCAGAGCCTGATACCAGGCTCGATCTCACAACTCTGGGATCATGACCTGAGCTGAAATCAAGAGTTGGAGTCTAAACCGACTGAGCAACCCAGGGGGCCCTGCATATTAATTTAATAGTCAAAAATACATTAATTTTTGTTTTAGGGGCACCTAGATGGCTCAGTCGGTTGAGCATCTGTCTGACTTTTGATTTTGGCTTAGGTATTATCTGCATGGCTTGTGAGTTCATGCCCCATGTCGGGCTCCGCATTGACAGCATGGACCTTGCTTGGGATTCTCTCTCCCTCTCTCTCCACCCCTCCCCAACTCGCAAATGCATTCTCTCTCTCTCTCTCTCTCTCTCTCAAAATAATAAATTTAAAAAAAAAATTTAAAAATGCATTAAAATTTTTAAAATAAGGTATAAAACTATGATGATAGTTCTGTATGTAGATCATGACAAGCCTAGATTGGTGATTAGGCTTTGGAAGGGTTTTGTGATTAAATGAGTTTTTCATCAATGGGAAAAGAATAATGGTATATGTGTGTGTATGAAGGCTTATTTAATATACTCTATTATTCAACATATATCTGTATCTACTTTTTCTGTAGGTATTGTGATATGCTTTCTGTAGTAAAGGAGCTTAAAGTTTAGAAAGGGAGAGACACTGAATTTTAAAACTAATTCAAGAAAGTGAGGACTGTGGAACTGGGAATTCAACGACAGCAAAAGATGTCACTTTCAAACTGACTCCATCCCTTGTTATTGGGAGTTGGTAACTAAGCGAATGTGTGTCCCTCAGTGGTCATTTTTATGAAAGAGGGATCAAAGCACATTTATAAAACTACTAAGACCAAGCCTTTAATATACACTACACTGATTGAATATTGATTTTACTTAAGTATGTGAAAGACAAAAATCAGGAAAGGAGTACAAACATTTGGGCTAAAATGAGAAAAATATATAAGCACACAAACAACTCAAACACACAGATATATCTACAAAGTTGTCTCTACCACTTTACATATTTCATAGGTGCTAGGCCATAAAACCAGCCAGGTAAAAATGATTTACTTTGTAAATTAATGTATCTTAAAAGTAAATAAAATGTACTTTATAAAATCTAAACCTTAAAATCTATGTGTGTTTCATCACGTACTACAATCATTACATTTTTCCATCATAGGCTCTTTGTTTACCATGCTTTCTTTCATAATATTAATTCAAAAGTGTTATTAAGTTGACAAAAAACATTTATCTTTTAAATTTTTATTTTACAAAGAGTGTGTGCATGACAGGGAGAGAGTGGCAGAGGGAATGAAAGAAAATATTGAGCAGGCTCCAGGATCAGCACAGAGGTCAATGTAGAGTTTGATCCCATGACTGGGATCATGACCTAAGCCAAAATCAAGAGTCAGACACTCAACCAACTGAACTACCCAGGAAACCCAAAATCATTTATGTTTTGTCTATTTTTTTTTAAGTTTCTTTTTTTTTTTAATGCAAGTTTGTTAACATATAGTGTGGTATTGGTTTCAGGAGTAGAATTTAGTGATTCATCACTTATATATAACACCCAATGCTCATTCCAACAAGTGTCCCCCTTAATGCCCATCACCCATGTAGCCACACCCACTTTCTTCCATCAACCCTCAATTTGTTCTCTGTATTTAAGAGTCTCTTAAGGTTTGCCTCCTTCTATTTGTATCCTATTTTTCCTTCCCTTCCCTTATGTTCATGTGCTTTGTTTCTAAAATTCCACATGAGGGAAATCACACGATATTTGCCTTTCTCTGAACTCATCAAGATCAAAAGCTTCTGCACAGAGAAGGAAACAATCAACAAAAATAAAAGGCAACTGAAGGAAAAGAAAATATTTGCAAGTGACATATTGGATAAAGTGTTAGTATCCAAAATCCATCAAGAACTTGTCAAACTCAACATCCACAAAACAAATAATCCAGTGAAGAAATGGGCAGAAGACATGAACAGACACTTTTCCAAAGAAAATACCAGATGGCTAACAAACACATGAAAAGATGTTCAATATCACTCATCATCAGGGAAATACAAATCAAAACCATGATGAGACAGCACTTCATGTCTGTCACAATGGCTAAAATGAACAACTCATGAGACCACAGATTTTGGCGAGGATGCAGAAAAAAGGGAACCCTTTTGCACTGCTGGTGGGAATGCAAAGTGGTGCAGCCACTCTGGAAAACAGTATGGAGGTTCCTCAAAAAATTAAAAGTAGAACTACCCTGTGATCCAGTAGTTGCACTACTGGGTATTTATCCAAAGGATACAAACATGCTGATTCAAAGGGACACATACACCCCAAAGTTTATAGCAACCCTATCAACAACAGCCAAAATATGGAAAGAGCCTAAATATCCATTGATTGATGAATAGATAAAGAAGATGTGGTATATATATATAT
>NW_024412423.1:9561658-9604785 GCF_014898765.1 Herpailurus yagouaroundi | reverse complement strand
TATGGAAAGAGCCTAAATATCCATTGATTGATGAATAGATAAATAAATTTTTGTATATATATATATATATATATATATATATATAATCATTTACTTTTAAAATAAACCTTTGAATGAAGTGTAACACACATAACGAAAGGGGAGCAGATCATAAGTGTGTAGCTGACAGTGTGACTACCATCGAAGTTCAGAAAGAGAGCAACACCTGGAACGCTGGCACTTCTTGTTTCTTTCTAGTCACACATTCTATTTCCCTGTGCAGAGGAAACATTAACCTCTAACACTCTAGATTAATTTTGCCTATTTTTGAATTCTATGTAAGTAGAATCACAGATACATTCTTTTGCATCTAGTATATTTTTAAAACATCCTATTGGAGCGATCAATTCATTCTATTGCTTATAACAATAGTTGGTTCATTTTCATTGCCATATAAATTGTTATAATCAGCCCACAGTGTATTTATCCATTCTCTTGTCGATGGACATTTGTGTTGCTTCCACTTTGGAGCTATTATAAACAGTGCGGTTATACGCATTACTGAGCTTTTACTGCTGAACAGATATACACACTTTATTTGATCATAAGCTTTGCAGTTGCACTCTTGTAAATATACCTTAAGTTTAAATACTTATTGCTAACACATTTTTCTTTTCTTTTTTTTTTTAATTTTTTTTTTCAACTTTTATTTACTTTTTTGGGGACAGAGAGAGACAGAGCATGAATGGGGGAGGGGCAGAGAGAGAGGGAGACACAGAATCGGAAACAGGCTCCAGGCTCTGAGCCATCAGCCCAGAGCCCGACGCGGGGCTCGAACTCACGGACCGCGAGATCGTGACCTGGCTGAAGTTGGACGCTTAACCGACTGCGCCACCCAGGCGCCCCAACTAACACATTTTTCAAAGAGATTATATGGAAGCGGTCTAAGTGTCCATCCACAGATGAATAGATAAAGAAGATGAGATCTTGTCATTTGTGATAAAATGAATGGACCCAGAGTGAATTATGCTTAGTGAAATAAGTCAGACAAAGACAGGCAACATGATTTCACTTCTATGTGGAATCTAAAAAATACAACAAACAAATGAACAAAAAGCAGAAACAGACCCATAAATACAGAGAACCAAAGGTTGCCAGAGGGGCGGGGTGCAAGATTCATTTTCTTTTTTTTGTTTTTTTTAATTTTTTTTCTCAACGTTTATTTATTTTTGGGACAGAGAGAGACAAAGCATGAACGGGGGAGGGGCAGAGAGAGAGGGAGACACAGAATCGGAAACAGGCTCCAGGCTCTGAGCAATCAGCCCAGAGCCTGACGCGGGGCTCGAACTCACGGACCGCGAGATCGTGACCTGGCTGAAGTCGGACGCTTAACCGACTGCGCCACCCAGGCGCCCCAAGATTCATTTTCCAAATCAAATGTATCATTATTCATGGTCTTCCTTTCTGAATCTTGGTCTCCTTTGCTATTTGCTACAGAATCAAAGTTTGTTATTTGCTGATAGAATCAAAATTTGTCATCTGGACTGGAGACACCAAGTTCCAAAGGAAATTTATCTCTTACAAAAATTAGCTAATTTTCTCTATTCATGTAATTTGAAGGGAAATGTATGACTTTCAAGCATCAAATAGCCATTGTTTTATTTGTCCCAAAATAAAAGAGATTATCTCAACAAGCCTACACACACCAAAAATAAGTAAATAAATAAAAGGATACATTGATAATCGATATTTGGTGCTGTTTTCTGTGAACAATGGGAAAATTCTGAATGTCTTACAAATTTTTTTTTAATGTTTATTAATTTTTGAGAGACAGAGACAGAGCACAAGTAGTGGAAGGGGCAGAGACAGAGGGAGACACAGAATCCCAAGCAGGCTCCAGGCTCTGAGCTGTCAGCAAAGAGCCTGACACGGGGCTCGAACTCACAAACCGTGAGATCATGACCTGAGCTGAAATTGGGTGCTTAACCGACTGAGCCACTGAGGTGCCCCAATACTTAAATTCTTTAAGCAGAAGAGCACTGAGGAGATTGAACCACCAATTCTGTGGAATGTGAAAAAAATCACATTTCTACCCCTTGCAATCATGAAATTACACATAGTGAGATCACAGATTACCAGTATAACTTTATATTTTTTATTACTGTAAATTTTTAGTGTACCTACCTAGAGAAAACCCAGATGGGTATGGGTGGTCTTGTCTGTTTCAGGGTCCTGGGTTTTGGAAGCATGCACATAGCACTCTCTATTGATAAAATTTAATGAGGCTTCTACTAGATCAAGTTCTGCTAATACCAAACGTATTTTATGGACTATGGACTCATAAGATAAATCGGGTAAATTTTGTACTTGTTTTCACTCTGTAAAGTGAGCTTTCCAATGTTGGGAAGCAGAGAAAGGCCCTATCTCAGGGAACTTCAGTGAGGGAAGAAATCTACAAAATCATTTTGATTAGCATTTAACAAGGTAGTTACTTGTAAGCTTAATGTTAAAGAAAAACCAGCTGCATTTTATGTAACAATAAACAACTAAAAGAATAAAATAATTAAAGAGAACATGCTAATATGAAAAAAAAAGTTAGCTAAGAATGAATTCAAGGGCAAGACCTTTTGCAGGTAAAATCTAAAAACTGATTACAACACTTTAGAGAAGACCTCAGTGAAGTGAGATGCTATACTCACAGAGTGAATTCACATAGTGTCACAAATATGTCAATTACCCCCAAAGTAATCTACATACTGAATACAATTCAAATTAGTTTCAACAGTGATTTAAATGAAATGTTTTGGTTTCTACATTTAAATGGAAGATTCAAGAGTCAAAATCCACCAGGATAATAGCAGGTTTTACAAAGAAATAGAAATTTAGACAGTGTGCATTTAGCAAAGAATAGACAAATTCATTAATGTAGTAAAACCATGTATTTATGCAACATATGAAAGGTAGAACACTAGATCATTCAAAGAATGAGGGACTACTGACAAAGCCATGCTCTAAAAAATGGTTATATATAGGGTAAAGAAAATATAAAGAACACATACTATATATACAATTCAACTCCAGATCAACTGAGAATATTAATATCAAATGTAAAACTTGTCTAAGCTGGGAGAGAGAGAATTACCATGAGATCATGTCCTGAGTGAAAACCAAAAGTCGGAGGTTCAACTGACTGAGCCACCCGGGTGCTCCTCAAATGTAATTATCTTTTTTAACTTTTTAAAGTTTATTTATTTTGAGAGAGCCAGAGAGAGGGGGAGAGAGAACAAAAATCCCAAGCAGGCTCTGCACTGCCATCGCAGAGCCCCACATGGGGGGGGGGGGGGTCGTTCTCACAAAGTGTGAGATCATGACCTGAGCCAAAACCAATAGACGCTTAACCTCATGAGCCACCGAAGCACCCTTCAAATGTAAAATTTTTTAAACTCCGGTTGAAAATTTAGGTTCTGGTATTTTGGGCTTTGGTGTAGAGCAGGCAAGGGAATTACAAAACCCATTTATCACTGTTCAAAAAAAGTAATACATTTTACTCTGTTAAAATCAATGGCAGTTTCTCATCTGAAGGGATAACAAGACAGTAAAAGGACCTATTAAACATGGGGGGAAATATTTACAAGGTCAACAACCACCAAAGGAATAGTATGAAGAACATTTTTAAAATAACTACCAATCAGTAAGGAAAGCAAAACCTATCAAACTGAAAAATAAATGGCAAAATTTATGAATAGGCATGTTGCTTAAGAAGAAAACTATAAGAAAACTATTAGAAGTCTGGGAAATTTAATCAAAGCCACAATGAGATGTCCTTTTACGTTACTGAATTGATCAAAACAGATGGCAGGGACACTTGTGATGAAAATAGGATAATGTATAAACTTGAAAATTGCTATGTCCTATATTTGAAACAAATGTAACATTGTGTGGCTAATGTACTCCAATAAAAATAATAATTAAAAAATAAATATGTGATAGTAGCAAATGTTAGAGAGCACATGGCCATAAACAATCTTACCCATTTGTATTAAGAGTATAAATAGGTACAACTATTTTCAAAACAGTTTACCATTATCTCCTATGGCTAAACATCACATAATTTACAAGGGAATGATTCTACTTTTAAAAATACACAGAACAAACTCTTGTCCATGTACAACAGAAGACATGGGCAAGAATATTCATAGGAATATTGCTCACAATAGAAAACAAATAATCAAATGGAAAACAGTCCAATTGTTTGTGATGAGAGCACAGATCAGGTATGGTGTATTTAGACAATGGATTATCATACAGCAGACAAAATGAATAAATTATGTTAATATGCAGCAGCATGGATGAATTCCGGCAAATAATATTTAGTGAAAAAAATCTTAACTCCAAGATTATGTGAAGTACGAGGTCGTTAAACAATGTGAACAGAACTAACAACGAAAATATACTTCTTGGGAAATATTTAGGTGCACAAAACCATATTAAGAGGTATGTGTATAAATGATGAACAGACTTGAGACGGGTAAGATTACATTACCAAAGGGATAACAGGGTAATGTAATGGACAAGAACATATGTTTACACGCAGGTTTAGTTAACTGCTGGATTAGCTTGTATTTCTTTTTATTTCAGTTTATTTATTTATTTTCAGAGAGAGAGAGAAGGGTAGGGGCAGAGAGAGGCAGAGAGAGAATCCTAAGCAGGCTCCACGCTGTTAGAAACTGACACAGAAAATGACTCAGGGCTCCATCCCATGAACCATGATATCGTGACCTAAGCTGAAATCAAGAGTTGGACACTTAACCGACTGAGCCATCCAGGCGTCCCTGGATTAGCTTGAAATTACTCATGAAATTACACATGAATTACACATGAAAGTACTCTTCTCAATATGCACAATAAATAAAAGCACAGTATACTGGACTAACCAGGAGAGTGAACCAACTTTTATGATATCTAATTCTATACACATGGTGGAATTCTAAAGAATTTTAGTTAACTATCATAGATGGAAAAATGTGCGACATATTCAAACATGGCTTGGCCAAGAAAGTGATGGGTTCAAATGAAAAGGGATGTAAAGTCCAGTTTTATCCATCTTTCTTATTTTTCTCCAAAGGTTAATATTAACATAGTAGGACTTGGGAAGACATTCTGATCATACTCTTTACCTTTCTTACCTCTCCATTTCTATATACACTGAATTTTTTTTTCCCTAGTGGAAATACTAAGGCACCATCTTAGACATAATCATTTGTCTCTATTGGCATGCAAAAGGATCCATCCAATGTGGCAGGTCCCAGGCTATCCAGTAATGCTTTCTTCAACTCAGAAGGTCTCCAACAAACATTATATATCCATCGGTACATCTGTACGCTATTCAGGTGAGTCTAGCACTACTATGTGGAAATGGAACAGCGAGCATAATGGACTATATGAACAGGGACTGTAAAACATGGTACAAAATATTATCAGAGTATTCAGTACACCATAACCTGTTAATCACCTGTTGAACAGGTGATAACCTGTTCATGTGTGTGTCTTCTTCAATGAACTTAACCCCTTGAAAGTAAAGGCTGCATCATCTTAAGAAAGATCAGCAATTCCTAGGGAGTGCTTGATCCTCTGTAGAGGTTAATTCAAGAAATAGAGGGGCGCCTGGGGGGCGCAGTCGGTTAAGCGTCTGACTTCAGCCAGGTCACGATATCGCGGTCCGTGAGTTCGAGCCCCGCGTCGGGCTCTGGGCTGATGGCTCAGAGCCTGGAGCCTGTTTCCGATTCTGTGCCTCCCTCTCTCTCTGCCCCTCCCCCGTTCATGCTCTGTCTCTGTCCCAAAAATAAAAATAAATAAACGTTGAAAAAAAAAAAAAAGAAATAGGGGCACCTGGGTGGCTCAGTCAGTTGAGCAAGTGATTTCAGCTCAGGTCATGATCTCACGGTTTGTGGGTTGGAGCCCCACATGGGTCTCTGTGCTGAAAGCTTGCTCAGAGCCTGCAGACTGCTTCAGATTCTGTGTCTCCTCCTCCCTCTCTGCCTTTCACTCATGCTCTGTCTCTGTCTCTCAAAAATAAATAAATGTTAAAATAAATAAATAAATAAATAAATAAATAAATACTTATTATCTTATCATATGATGAGGTTATATACCTTCCTATATTTCATAGACTGATTTAAGTCATGCAAATGGTCATTTTGGTGGAAGAACAAAATACAGTGCTTCCTGGAAGTGAACTTGAAAGGCATGTTTCTGGTGAGGAGGTATATCTTTATATGCTATGCAGAAACAAGATTCTTACAAATATTTGAGCACATTAATAGGCTGTCCTTCTTGAAGAGTAGCCCTAGAAAATCATTTCTTTCTTCAGACTTTCTGTTAATTAGAGCTCTCCTTAATTTAACCTGGTAACTGTTCTCATTCCCTTTCAGAACTACATTCTCTATCACTCAAACTCAGTAACTGTCACATTGCCGTGAAGAGTTTTCAGCTTGGCCATCTGCTATTGGCAACACTTTCCCTACATGTCAAGAAGAAATGGGGCTTTCTAGGCAGAGATAATTCAGTGCAATAGCGCAGCAGTGAACGGTCACATACAGAGTAAAGAGGAAGAAAGGGGACTAGAATAAGTTGGTAAACAGGTACCATGGAGCCCTCAGATAAAACAACTAGAAGGTAGAGTCCAAAATGATAAAGGAAACACCACCAACATCTTCATGACAATAATATAAGAATTAATAGGAATGGAGGTCATGTAACTCAGGTAATAAGAGTCCCTTTGGCTCATTTATTTCTTTTCGAGGGCTTACACTTCTGGTTTCAAAAAATTGTACGGTATTACTTTCTCACCCTATCTAACCTCTATGTTCTTCTTAATGAAATCTAATAATGAGTGTCTTCAGTTGGGGTATCTATCTTATGCATATGGTTAATAATATGAGACGACCCAAAGGTTTTCCTTAGGTCACATATGGGGATGACAACAGAAATTATTTGGGAAACCTCAGATATTGTGGGGAAAAAACAAAACATTATAACCATAAACCAGATCATGAGAGCTTATACACTTTGCTTCTATTCTCACCTTCTTTATTCATAAAATACATCCCTCAACTCTCTAGGATCATAAACTCTCCATCTATTATTTAAGCAAAGAAGCTTTGAGAGGAAAAGACAAACGGGAAGCTAAAGACAAAAAAAAAAAAATAAGAGAGTTCAGGTGATAGAGAGCTACGTGAACATGAAGGTAAGAAATGTAGTACACAGAACAGTACTGCCAAGGTAAAACCACAAACACAGGGGAAGGAGGCCAGTGCTAAATAATAAATGAATAACACATTGAAAAAAGAAGAAGAGATTAGAAGTAGCAAAATACTCTGCAAACATTTTTTTTTTAAATCTCTATTTCAAACTTAAACCCTCCAAGTCTGGAGAACGCAAGCCTTTGGTAGGAAAAAGGTGATTTCCCGGCCAGCAACCTGGACAAAGATGCACTTACACATAAAAAATGACAGAGCCAGGTAGGCAGGGATTTTAATAAAAATGTAAATCATGACCTTCAAAACAAAAAACAGACTATGCTTCTTCCAAACAGGTGTGAGAACTTTACTGAAATGACATTAGCTACCAGAGGAAAAGCCACAGACAAGTTTGAAGTGAAATGTTCCAGAATCACGTGTATAAAATAACCTCCGTAGGTTTCATTCAGTGGGTAAGTGATAATTATATGAAATACTAACAAAGTATCAAACATGTAAGGAATGAGTTCTAAAGTGAAGTTCGGGAGAAGTATTTTATATAGAAGGAATAAATTAATAATAAAGAAATAATTAACATCCAAGAAGCAATACATTATTGTAAAGTATCAAATAAATCTATCAAGTTAACTAAGCTATAAAAGATCATAAATATAAAAATAAATGACCCCTGGGGCACCTGAGTGGCTCATATGGTTAAGCATCCGACTCTTGATCTCTGCTCAGGTCATGATCTCATGGCTCATGGGATCGAGCCCCGTGTTAGGTTCCACACTGACATCATGGAACCTGCTTGGGATTCTCTCTCCCCCTCTCTGTCTGCCCATCTCTTGTGTGCCCTGTCTCTCGAAATGAATAAACTTTTTAAAACAATGACCAGAAATCAGGATAATACCTTGGTACAAATAGCAGTCTTAGTGTTATTATTTGTTTGCCCTTTTTCAACAGGGAATATTTGAGGGTTAATGTATGTAATCCAACCTGACAAAAACTTCTATAATTCAATGATTAATGGCAGGAATCTATGTAAAAGAAGTATAAAATGGAAAGTCAAGAACTCTAAAATACTATGACTGTTAACACCAATAGTATAGTGTTAACACCAAATAAAACGACATGTTAAAAGTTGGACATAATAATTTTACATGCTAATGGACATAGGGGATGCCATGATATACACAGTCAAATCAGGTGATCTAATAATAATGTGTAATAATTCTTCTGGATACATGCAACCATTAATAAAGGTGGATCATGCAACCAGATTGAGGATTGTGCAAATCAGAGCTCTTTTTAAAATTATTTTTAAATGTTCTTAAGTTTATTTATTTTGAGAGAGCAAGAGAGAGAGAGAGAGCAAAACAGGGGCAGAGAGAGAGGGAGAGAGAGAATCCCAAGCAGGCTCCACACTGTCAGGACAGAAAACAGTGCAGGACTCTATCTCACCAAATGTGAGATCATGACCTGAGCCAAAGTTGGGTGTTTAACCAACTAAGCCACCCAGGCACCCCTAAAAATTATTTTAATAGATTTTACTTTATAGAGTAGTTTCACGTTTATATGAAAATTAAACAGAAGGTACAAAGGTTCTCCTATACCACTAATCTCATACAAGCATAGTTCCTAGCATTATCAACACTCCCCACCAGAATGGCCCATTTATTACAACTGATGATCCTATGTCCACACATCATTATCACCAAAGTGCATAGATGACATTAGTGTTCACTCGTGGTGATGTACATGCTATGGGTTGGGACAAATGTATTAGGTCATGTACTGACCATGATCATAGTTTCAATGCTAGATCATGATTAGTTTCAATGCCATAAAATCCTCTATGCTCTGCCTCTTTAGCTCTCCCTCCCCACCCACTCCTGGTGACCACTAATATTTTTATGGTCTCCAGAATTTTGTCTTTTCCAGAATGTCATAGAGTTGAGATTAAATAGAATATAGCCTTTTCAGATTGCCTTTTTTCACTCAGAAATATGCATTTAAGTTTCCTCTGTGTCTTTTCATGGCTTGATAGCTCATTTCTTTTTAGCAGTGACTAATATTCCATGGTCTGAAAATACCAGTTTGCTTATCCGTTCACTTGCTGAAGAACATCTTGTTTTTTTTCCCCAGTTTGGGCAATTATGGAGAAAGCTACTATATAAACATCTGTGTTCAAGTTTTTGTGTGGACCTAAGTTTTCAACTCCTTTGAGTAAATGCCACAGAGTGTGATTATATGCTAAGAGTTTAATAATAAGTTCAGCTACTAATAAGTTAACAAGTTTAGTTACTTACGGTAACAAGTTTAGTTTCTTAAGAAACTGCCAAACTGCCTTCCAAAGTGAGAATTTGAAAAAAAATAACTTGAGCAAGAATACCCCAAATATCTCCATAGTTCATTAAGGATGAATGCCAACAATTAATGCAAGTAGACTCTTCTCATGTGTCACATATATTTCATTATACAATTCTTTTAATAAAGACTAATCAGATCAAAAAGGATCAGTGCACTTTCCCAGAGAATAAACCATTTCAGAGATTGGTGGAGTATGTCAATTCACTCAGGCAGAGGAGTCTAAAACTTAGCATTTACTTATTTAAAACTCATAGATCAACAATTCAAAACAACTTTCTCGAGGACTATAACAAGGCTGCATCTACAGAAACAATGCAAAGTAGACAAACCTATCACAAACGGAGAACACATATTAATAATGGGAAGTTACAATTTGATTCATAAGTTGGTTTAGGGACTGAGATTCTGTAACTTGTTAGAAAAGCTTAACACAATTTTTTCAATATTATTTATTTTGAAATAAGGAGAGAGAGAGAGCACGCACACAAGTGGGGAAAGGAAAGAGAGAGAATCCCAAGCAGACTCTGCATTGTGAGCCCAGAGCCCCATGTGGGGCTTGATCTCAGGAACCAAACTGTGAGACCACGACCTGAGCCAAAATCCAGAGCCAGGTGCTTAACCAGCTGAGCCACCCAGGCACCCCAACGCAAATCTTTAATTCATTACTTTCATGTGTTTTATTAATGTTATGGCAGGGTAGAAAGAGTAAAGTGTGATTAAAGCAGCTACCAATCCCCCTTGCCTGTCTGAAAGACTGGTTTTCATCCTGAAAGATTACTCAGATGTTATTTCTTCTGTGAAGACTCCTGAGATCTTGTGATCTCTCTTACGTTCTTCTTCATCTGCCCTTCCAAATCACTTTGTTCATTTGTTCATACATGTGTTGGCACTTGTCACCTTGTTGTGGTTGTTTGTGTGTGCCTGTTCCTCTGGGCTCAAGAGTATCTACATGCAGACATCTCTGAAAATCTCGTGCAATGAGGAGAGAGAAAACTGAGTGACACATTTTTCTGTGTTACAACCTGACAAATAAATGGTGAGGAGTCTAGGAAGTATCAACCATCTTTCTGGTTCTCTGATTACAAAGACTGTTAATTTTATGAAGGAATAGTAACTGAAAGTGATGTCTTGTTACCTATCCAACAAAGTGATTGTTCCTATTTTTTTTAAGTTTATTTATTTACTTTGAGACGGAGAGAGACAGCATGAGTTGGGGAGGGGCAGAGAGAGAGAGGGAAACAGAATCCCAAGCAGGCTCCACGCTGTCAACACAGAGCCCAACACAGGGCTCCAACTCACAAATTGTGAGATCATAACCCGAGCCAAATCAAGAGTCGGACGTTTAACCAATTATGATTGCTTCCTTGAGATTCTCCAGGATCCATCTAAATACACTGTGCATTACAAAACATTCTTTATCTGTTCCACTGCTTTACAATATCCGCATACAATTTTCAGCACTCTTGTCTCCTTTGTGGGATATTTTACTACTTTTTCCATCTTCACTCCTTTTCTAAATAAATTCTGATATCCTAGAGTGCTCTGATTATTTTTATAAGCAAGAGTTCTGTTTTCCCACAGGCTGAGCCCAGTGCTTTACCCAGAATGCAATCACTGCCTCTTTGTTATTCATTTGAATAAACTGCACATTTAGAAAAATCAAAGTGCACTGTTTGGAAAGAAAATATTTGTTCAAGAACTCCTAACTCTCTTATTTATGAAAATAAATGTTTAAAATGCTTTCTCCCCATGTTTTGTTACTTTAAGAACTGTGATATCATTTTCATCTAATGAAGTTGGGTACAAGATAGGGTTCACAGGAAGAGGGGTTTGTTTCTAGTGGGAGTTAGTTTCTGTTGGTATCCCTGACTCAATCTGTGGTATGAAGCAGCTTGAGTATTAAATCTCCCTTGGAAAATTGGGGTCACAGTCCACTTCCCCTGAAAAAAACTTTCCTAAATCCTGGGATTATAGGTACATCCAGCAGCCATTAGGAATTTACTCTGCAGGAGGAAAGGCATTATACTCTAAGAGGTTTGCTCTGCATCACGTTTTGAGGTTAAAAAAAAAACACCTTCTCAGATCCAAATACATAGCTGACCCTTAAATTTCAAAACCAAATTGTAGAGGATGCAGTCTACAAGCTTCTTTGATTTCCTACACAAAATACTTTTGCCAATGAATTTATATTCGAAGGCACGGAACTGTGGTGGAGAAGCGGTAGGATACCATAGAAACCAATGTAAGCAGACTGTTACTCTCCAAAACCAGACTGTAAATGTTAGAACCTATCAAGATTTAAAAAGAAGGTGACAGAGTCAGACATAGGTAGTCACAGAAAAAGGAAAAGCTGTTTTATTTGATCATTAGGCATAGAAGCAGAAGATCAGAACTGGAAAGATTCTTAGAAAGAAGGAAGTACCACCCCTTAATGTATAGAGAAGAACACTGAAAGCAATGGAAATTATGAACTGCCCAAGAGGCTTCTGGGTAAAAATGCAAGAGCGAGAGTTTCAGGCCTTGCAATTGGTATCACCCGCGAATAACAATTACAATGCCTGGTTCAGGTCCTGGCACTGAGTAGGCCTCTAAAACAGTTGCTTTCTCTTGTTTTCTTCCTTCTATCTTTCATTGCTATAAAAGGTATCGCAACTTACTGGAGTGCCTGGGTGGCTCAATCGGTTAAATGTCCGAATTTGGCTCAGGTCATGATCTCCTGCTTTGTGAGTTCAAGCCCCGCGTCGGACTCTGTTCTAACAGCTCAGAGCCTGGAGCCTGCTTTAGATTCTGGGTCTCCCTCTCTCTCTGCCCCTCCCCTGCTTGCAGTCTGTCTCTGTCTCAAGAATAAACATTAAAAAAGAAATTTAAAATATACGTGTGTGTGTGTGTGTATGTATATGTATGTGTGTGTATGTGTGTGTGTGTATATATATATATATATGATATATATATATCATATATATGATATATATATATATTATATATATATATATATATATCATATATATATATATATATATCTCACAACTTACTGATTTCACTAGCCAGACTTCCTGGTTACATAATGGGTGATTGGTCACTTAGCAGATGGGTAATCCTGGGCAAAATGGCAGCACCTTCCTGCGCCTTGGATTCCCAATATGTTAATAACAACTGTAACATAACTTTCATCACAGCATGACTGGGAGAAATTACATTAGTACATACAAAAATGTTTGGAGGAGTACCCAGCATAGAGGACACATGAATGGAAGTTACCTATTATCCTATTATTATAATAATAATTGTGATTGCTATGATGTACCACCTCTTGGCATTGGCATTTGCTTCCTTGTTCCTCATATTTAGTTAATATGAAGGATATTTATCTGTCTTCCCTTATTAAAAGATACCAGAGAGCCAATCTAAGCTCTCCAACTGCATTAAATCCTGAATATATTTCAATAAATTAATTCAAGTCATATTTACAGTTGCTACTGGTTTTACATATTTAAAGCCAGATACAGTTTTCATGTTAAGGGTCCTTTTATTAATTTCACTAGGAAGAGAAATGTACAGAGAAATACAGGAGACCATGCAGGATCAACGGGGTCTCTATCTTGGTCTGTGTTAGAGTCTGTCCCAGGTGACATGGTGCTTTTTTCTTTTTCACGAAAGACTATCCATTGTAAGCAGCCTATGAACAATTTAAGCTGAGGATTCCTATATGAGACTTCTTTCCTGATACAGCAAAATGTGACCAATTACCTGAGTCCTATTCATTAGGATCAACAGGTCTACAAAATAAAAACCAGTTTTTTTGAAAGCATGAAATCAACCTTTGTGTATATCACAAAGTCTTTGTGTATAATTTGTGTCATTCCATACATATGTGTTTGGTGTGTGTGTGTGTGTGTGTGTGTGCACGCATGCGTGTTTATAGTCAAATGCACACCTGTTTTCATATAGAGTCAAAGAGAAGAGAGATCTTTCACCTAACAGGCAACAGTGAACATATCAGAGCTTATTTATTCACTTCAGTTCAAAACATACTTATCTTTCTAGGTGCAACAATATGAAAGTTCCTTGTGTTTACATTTTAATAGATCTTTCATTGAAATTGCTTTTTTAGGAACATTCTCTTAATGTCTCTGAAGGCAGTAAGGCAAACAAGTGTGTTATAAAATAATGAAAATCTGGGCTATATTGCTAGTACTTTCAGAGAGTCATTTGACTTTTTCTTACATAATGTTAAAAACATTTTCTTGATCTCCCAATTGGAAATGCAAACTAAATGGAAATCTGTACTGATTTTTACCTTTTCCCTACTTCCCATCCATGATCATTATTGTTTCTGCTTGCAAACTACTGAGGGACACTCAATTGAGACTCTCTCTGAACTATTAAGTTTTAAAAATCACACCAAATAATTTAAGTGATAAATCCCAAGGCATATTAAAGGCACTGGATAGACCAAGAGTTTATATTTGTAACCCAGCTGTGTCTTCAGCAGCCTAAAAAGGGCTGCATTCTTTGGGAGGGGAAGTAGGAAGAGAGACAATGAGCTAAGCAGTACTAGAAAGATCTGAGTGATTGAAGCAAATAATGGCAGTGTCCATTTAATCACAATCTGGAAGAAAGGTAACTTTAGGCAAGGGACCCTGACCATTTCTATCTCATTGGAGAAATGATGACTCTCTTAAACTAGGAGATGTTTACATCTGTAAGCCTAAAACTTACATATTTGAAAGATGGCTTTCACCAAGCACGCAAGGTGAGTCTATGTGCCTTCCCACGATCTGATAGGTTAGTCAGGCAAAGACTGGTATTCCAGCCTGTTTGAGAGCTACATTTCACATCATATATCCTGAAGCGTCATTTGTTTTTCTTCACAGTTCTTGAGAGTTTGGTTTATGTGACTGGACCTCTGGGAAATGCTGTGCACTCTCATAAAGCATGGAAGGTTGTCTGCAAAATGTCACTAACAACAAAAATAGGAATAATTAATAATCAACAGTTGAATATTTACTAAGGGCTTTGCAGGAGTTACCTCATTTCATCCTTATGCCAGTCTTATGAAGAAAGTAGTACTGTCCTCATTGTTTGACAAGGACATTGAAACCAGAGACATCTACTACTTTGCCAAAGTCAAATAAAACAGTTAAATGGGACAGGTCAGATGTGAAACCAGGCAGTCTGACTATAGGACCTATGATCTGAGCCATCAAGCTGGAGAGGCTTATTCTGTTTGCTGAGAAGGAAAACTCATGACTTACTCATCTTATTCAGCTGTTTAACTGACATGGTACCTTGAACCTGGAAGCTTGATAAAGATTTGCTGGACTGGGTCACAAAGCATTCAAGATCATTAGGTCTATGAACTCTGAACTAAGCAAACAAACTAAACAACAGGTTAAGAACTAAGTTCTATTAAGATTTTTATGCCTTTCAAAATAACCAAAAAGTTAAGATACTAAATCCTGGATGTTCAATAAGCACTTTCTAACAGATTACAATATTTCTTCTATTCCTCTTAAGAGAAAGTTTGTACGAACTTTATTTTCATATTAGAATGGCTTTTACAAAGGATTTTGAATGGACTTCAATACTTGTAAATCTCACCAATGTTTTCCTATACTTTCATTTTGTTCTCTCCATAATTTAATAGACCATTTTAGATCCACTGGGTAGCTGCCATCCCATTATCAGGAAAAAAGAACATCAACACTCATTTATTAACAGATGATATGATATCATTTTCTAAAATGACAAATGGCTGAGACTGACGCTTCTACCCAGGTAGTTATTTCATCAAGGAAGAATACAAAATCTAATTACTTCAGATATATGCTTCTGGATATTAAGAATTAATTTTAATATTAGTTTTGGTGGTGGTATTATTACCCTAGCGTATACCTTGCAAACAATTTATCTGCTGAGTGCAACAAAGATTAGCAGTTCTGACAGGCATTCTATGGGAGCTTCAGAGAAGCAGATACATGTCTATAATTACTTTAATATTGTTCTCCAGATGGAAATATTACCGGCCATGTCATATGACAAAGACTTCTATAACTTTTATCATAAATTTATCTCTGTATTTAGACAAATTCTAAATAACTGCTTAAGGGGAATACCAACCCTACACTTCTACTCAGTGTAGAGTTGACACGATCTTAATTAAGCACGAACCTTTGTTGGCCTTGAGCTCTCACAAGGGACCATTGATCTCAACCATAGTCAATCAACTGTGGAGGGGGTGTGGGTGTTCACTCAGTAGAAGAACTGTTCTCCTCCATTCACCAGCCATTCCACCTTTTCCAAGGCTCAGCTGAGAGAAATCACATTAAAAGGGGACAGCTTGAAGTAGTCTACCTTATACTTATTCAGATCACCCCAGGGCAAGACTGGCATTCTCTTGGTTATCTAAAGCATGACTTATCATAATTTCACTTTGATGTTATGTCACTAGTTTATGCTAAAGAGTCAGAATAAGAAATGGTCTTATTGAATTGACACTTAAATACACTACATGTCTCTTTTTGGTGGGATGGAGAGAGGATCCAGTCTCTTTATACTCGGGGTCCCCTCCCTGCGGCTTTCCTCTCCAGTGATACTCCACCTGCAGAGGTCAAGATACTGGCTGGGGTGAGTGGGGAGATAGTTCCTGCTGACAGCTCTCCCCTGGAAACCACTGATGGGTGGCATCTAGAGGTGGGTGCCCATCTTGAGGCCTGGGATACCACACACCCTTCTTCTGCTGGTGGCCATCACTACTGTCTGGGTGCTTATTACAAGATTCCATCTTCTGTGTCTTTCATTTCATATCCTCACTCTTATACCAGCACATTTTGTGTATGTAGACCACTATGATAAACTCTCTCAATTCTTTTTTTAAAATTTTTTAGTGTTTATTTATATTTGTCAGAGAGAGAGAGAGAGAGAGAGAGAGAGAGAGAGAGAGAGAGAAAGAGACATCGCAAGCAGGGGAGGGGCAGAGTGAGAGGGAGACACAGAATCTGAAGCAGGCTCCAGGCTCTGAGCTGTCAGCATACAGTCCCACATGGGGCTCACACCCACGAACCATGAGATCATGACCTGAGCCGAAGTCAGACGCTCAACCAACTGAGTGAGCCACCCAGATGCCCCTGGATTTCATTTTAAACAGCCATCAGTTTTGTTTTGTTTTGTTTTGTTTTTAGTTTATCAGGTTTTGCAATCTTGCTTGTTATATATTCTCTTGAAGCGATGGTCTCCTTGAATGTGTAAACAAGATATAAGGAAAATCAAGTGATCTTATTTAGAATCTGCCCAATGATTTGGCCACAAAGTTCTCATCAATCTCAACTCCCTACCCTCCCCCTCAGCAATAGCCGTCCACTCTTTTCTGAGCTATTTAGAGAGATTTTCCAGGATGTTTTCTGAACTTCCTACAAAAAGGCAAAAAGATTCATGATCCAAGGCCACCTAGCATCTTTGGAGCTTCACTCTCATTTAGTCGATGTTAATTCTGAGAGAGAAACATGGAGAGAGAGAGAGAATGTGCCGTGTAAAGCTGGAAAGATGTATTTTTGAGGCATCTTGGGGAACTGAGCCAACTAATCCCAGGCTGAAAATTACAGATACTGCAGAAAAGTCAGAAATAGAATCACAGATCTCCATGGTATGGCTCCAGCACTCACCAGTACTCATATGAAGGCCTGAAGTAACCAGGATCCAGGATACAGTACTCAAAATTTATCTGCCATTCTTAAATCTGTGATCATGGGGGTGAGGAGTGAGTCACAAGAAGAGCTATCTTCAGAGGCCAGCAAGGTAATGAAATAAGTGAACTTGGCAGAGTTTGCCTGTGGTTACATGGAAAGCGGGCAGGTATGATTCATTTTAGTTTGATTGATGCCATCTGGAAATACAAGCCCTAACATATCTGATTATCCTGCCAGAAATATGTCAATTTTAAAAGGTATCAAATAATTTAAAAAATTAAAGTGCCATTCAGGCCAAAGAAAACAGCCTGCCAGTTTGTGAATTTTAGTTTAAAATCTATATAAATACCTCCAAAGACAGCTTGTGTTTTTTTAAATAAAACCCAGAACATTTTGAAAATAGCCCTTGGGTTTAAATGAAACAGTGAATCATGAAGAGCTTAAAAATATTTATATTTGTATAGCCATACATACATTCAATAATTCATCAGGTTATATAAGTCCATGGAATTTTGGAGAAGAGACTGAAAAATCAGCTACTCCAGAGAATGTTGAGAAACTATCTGGTCATTATGACGATGTAAGAATGTATGTTAAAAAAGACATTTAACCTAGGGTGACTGGGTGGCTCAGTTGGTTAAGCACTCAACTCTTTAATTTCGACTCAGGTCATGATCTTCAGCCCTGCACGGTTCATGAATTCAAGCCCTGCATGGGCTTCTGGGCTAAGGAACCTGCTTGGCCTTCTCTCTCTCCCTTTTCCTCTGCCCCTCCCCACTTGCTCTCTCTCTCCCATATTAAACAGACAAATAAAAAGTTTTTAAAAAAGACATTTAACCTAATTTGGTGCATTCTAAAGAGTATCTTATGCTCTGAGATGAAAATTCAAGTAAATATCGACCTTGATTGAAGCTTGGATATTTCACTCAATAAAATGAGTGAAATGATTGGGGTGGGAGGCTATTGGTTTTGGAGTCATTTGGGGGCATATGTTCCTAATTTCTACACAACTGGAAAATGTATCTGCAACCAACCAGGTGAGTATTTCTAGATCCCACTTTACCACTTTGACTATGTCTGAAATCAAATCATTGATTGTATCAAGTTCTTCCCATCTCTTGACCCTTCTATACACCATGGAATATTAGACAAGCCAATTCACAGTAGCTATTATTTATGGAGAAATGCAAATGTTTTAAGAACGGGCCTCCTTTTTTATTATTATTTTATTTCATTTTTTAAATGTTTTTATTTATTTTTGAAAGAGAGACAGAGTACAAAGAGGGGAGGGGCAGAGAGAGAGGGAGACACAGAATCAGAAGCAGGTCCAGGCTCTGAGCTGTCAGCACAGAGGCCCACGCGGGGTTCGAAGCCATGAACTGTGAGATCATGACCTGAGCCGAAGTCAGATGCTTAACCGACTGCGCCACCCAGGCGCCCCTGTTATTATTTTTTTAGTTAACTCATCTGTATTTTAAAATAAATGAGGGGCGCCTGGGTGGCGCAGTCGGTTAAGCGTCCAACTTCAGCCAGGTCACGATCTCACGGTCCGTGAGTTCGAGCCCCGCGTCAGGCTCTGGGCTGATGGCTCGGAGCCTGGAGCCTGTTTCCGATTCTGTGTCTCCCTCTCTCTCTGTCCCTCCCCCGTTCATGCTCTCTGTCCCAAAATATAAATAAACGTTGGAAAAAAATATTAAAAAAAAAATAAAATAAAAAAAAATAAAATAAATGAAAAATATTACCTGATAAAATACACTTAAAGTCAGTAAGAAAATGATTTAAAGTGACAAAACTGTACAGAAAATAATGTAAATCCAGGTAAGTAGGAGAGAGAAAGACAGAGAATGAATGAAGGGGGTAGAGAAAAAGCCAGGGATTAAACCCACACAGTCATATGCCATAACTCCTTTTCCCATTTAGAGGAAAATACATATTTGACTCTCAAGTTTCTACAGCCAAAAAAAAAAAAAGGTGAAATATGATTAATCTCATATGAGTATCTATAAGGAATAAATAACTGTTTCCAGTTTTATTTTTGATAGAGTTGCTACAACTCCTCAAGGAATTAACACTATGTATTGTATCTACATTATAATAGATATTGGGATAAACTGCACAGTTGCTTCCAACAACCATCAATAAAGTCTAAAGGTATCACCTCAGTATATAAACCAATGAGTAATATAATACAGTGTATACAATGTATCAATGCATCATAATAAAATCCAATTATAGTTTTCCCATTTCTTGACTCTTAATATTTTCAGCCTGATATTTATTTGTTGTGGGGAGGTGTCCTGGGCATTCGAGGATATTTATTATCCTCTCTGGCCTCTACCCACTAGATGTCAGTAACCCCACTCTCCCCACTGTGACAAACTAAAAGGTACCTAAACGTTGCCACATGTCCCCTGTGGGGAAGGCAAAATCAGCCCTGATTAAGAAGACCACCCTAGAGGCAAGGAATATTTGTACAGAATTCTCCAGAAATAGTATTTCTTTCAGCAGAAGCTTTGAAAGCTATTAAGTGGCTGTCAACTCAAGCTTAGTCTGTCTCAGAAGCATCTAGAGAACAGGTATTTGTCAGAGAAAATGGTATAACTGCAGAGATTTATCTTGAAAAATGGGCTGCTTCGATGTTGGCTGAGGAAGAAACTTGTGCCTTTTTACCACAGATGCACTTTCTCTACTTCCTGGGCATCCAATTGAAAAGCATTTGCAGCCTGCCTCACACATCAACATGGTTGTGTGGCAGAGTCCTGGCCAACATAATGTGAGAAGAAGTGATGAGTACCATTTCTGTGGAAGACTTAGAAGAAGCAGTTCAGAGCCCTCCTTAGTCTTTCCCCATTCTTCTTACTAGAGGCAGAAAGCATTGACTGCATGGGACATGAGGAATCCACAAGATGGAGGGAGCCATCTTGAAGGACCAGTGGAGAACAGCCAATGGTCAACCAGTAACACTTGTGCTGTGCTATTTTTGCAAATGAGAATTATTTTTGTGCTTGAGCCTACAACCAGTTTGTGTCTATGTATCACTATGGCGTGGCTAATGCTAATAACACAATAGGACACAAAGCCTCTTCCAAACTAATGATGCCAAATATAGACCTTTTTATGCCATTTCACTGTTTGCACACATCAGTTTATCACATGGATATTTGTTTGTAATGTCATGTGAAAATAAGTTTCATAAATAAGCTTTTATCCTCAAGGGTATTATTTGGGAATAAAGATGACAAAGCTAGACAATAACAGCATAGGAACAAACCAGAATACAAAAATAAATAAAGCAATACATAGCAGATTATCTGGCTCAAGAATTCTAAACAGGAAAGTGACAATACTAAGCTCCATTATTATTACTAGTTCCACCCAAAGAATGTTGAAGTCAAAGCAACTTACAACTCGCTTTTAATTAGGTCTTATCTCCTCTCTGAAGCTGCTATAAATTGATCCTTCTGCCCTATGAATTAGTGAATAGCTTCTCTCATTGACCATGTATCATTTGCTACCCCATATTATTAGTTATCTCCTATCTCCTAAAATCAACAGAAAGCCTGTTAACCTTTTGAGGATGGAGTTAGAATGGTCACAGATACTTTGTTTTTTCTAACAGCATCTACCATATATTCTCCAATTTAGGCACTAGGTGAAAACAATAAAATCAGAGGAGTTGGCCCAAGTGTGTATTCAGTGTGAAAAGGATCAGTTGGGGGGGGGGGGGTTGGTTGAAATAAAGGGGTCTACATACTTTTCCTGACGTGCCCAGAGAAAACGTGAGGCCCAAACTTCCCAGTCTTATAAATGTGAATTCCAAGGGTGCCTTCTAAAATTGACTGTGAAGAGGGCAAAGGAGACCACAAGAAACCACAGAAAAACTTCTCCCTTTTGCAATGCAGGTGCTGAATGGATATGCATACTGGCATTCTCTATTAGCCCAGACTAAAAGTTTAGGTTAAATTCTTGAAAATCATGGTATAATCTCATGCTTCAATTCTGCATCCTAAAAAAAAAAAAAAAAAAAAAAAAAAATTACTAGAATCCAACCAGTATATTTTGATTTTGGTAAAACCTCACTGCAATGAATTGGCCAAGTAACTTAGAGAAAATACCTTTGTGTTGGGGACAAGGACACAACAGGTTTAGTCCTTAAAATAATTATGGATAATTGTACTGAAAATAGCTATACTTTTCTAAACATGTGTTATGCAAAAGCTGAACTCTCTGAATATAGAGTGAAAACATCCCAAATTCCTTGTAAAGCTATTAATGGATCACCCATTATTGCAATGGAAATAAGAAGTCATAAAATAAATCAAATGAAATATTCTAATGTCTATTATTATTTAGTTCTTGTGGCTTCTAGATCAGGAGTCATCAGAGTTTTCTGTAAACAGCTACACAATAAATATTTTAGGCTTTATAGGCCACACATTCTCCGTTACAACTATGTGTACTTAATCCTTCCATTTGGGTGCAAAAGTAGCTATAGATAATTTTTAACAAATGCATAAGGTTGTCTTTCAATAAAACTTTATTCACAAAAACCAACGGTAGGCCAGATTTGGCCTACAGGCCATTGTTTGCCAACACTAATCCAAATTATACTATAAAATAAGGAGGAGGTAAAATCTTCTATATGGTGGATGATTTTTAAAAGCCTAAAAATCCTTTTCTGAATGTTGTTACATTCACTGACATCTTTAATGTGCTTTCAAATTTTGGGGTAAAACATTACTGAGATAATTACTATAATTATTTAAATGCCATTAAAATTGGAATTCATTTCTAAAGCTACTTGTCTTAAGTGGTAAATAGTACTTTTACCCATGAACATAAAAAATTTAAATGAGAATTCTAGGAAATACCTCAATTCTGGCATTTAAGAATTGAGAAGCAATTCTCCCCGTGTCTCTCAAATTTCTGCACATCCTAAATTTAAGGCACTAGCAGCTTTTATCTGACCTATAATACATGCTCAAGAATGTTGAGATAGTTAAGAGCCTCAGAAGACAGAAATAGTGTTTGCACCTAGATCAGATTATATTTGTTTTCTGCCCAGTTTAAATGTTTACTTATGGGGGGGGGGGAGGAGCAGAGGGCCACAGGGGCAGAGAGGGAGACAGCGAGAGAATCCCAAGCAGGCTTCACGCTGCCAGCACAGATCCTGACACAAGGCTCCATCCAAGACCATGACAAGCTGATATCAAGCCACCCAGGCACCCCCTACCCATTTTAATAAAGATAACATCTTTGCAAAGGTTTGCTAGCAGCCCATTTTTTAAAACTACAGGCGATTCCTGGGGGGCTGAGTCAGTTAAGCGTCTGACATCAGCGTAGGTCATGATCTCAAGGTTTTGAGTTTGAGCCCTGTGTCAGGCTCTGTGCTGACAGCTGGGAGTCTGGAGCCCGGGGCCTGGTTCAGATTCTGTGTCTCCCTCTCTCCCTGCCCCTCCCCTGCTCTTGCTCTATCTCTCTCTCTCAAAAATAAATAAACATTAAAAAAAAAAAATAGGGGCCCCTGGGTGTCTCAGTCGGTTAAGCATCAGACTTCAACTCAGGTCATGATGTCGCGGTCCATGAATTCGAGTCCCGCGTCGGGCTTTGTGATGACAGCTCAGCACCTGGAGCCTGCTTTGGATTCTGTGTCTCCCTCTCTCTCTGCCCCTCCCCTGCTCAGGTTCTGTCTCTCAAAAATATACTAAACATTAAAAATATATTTTTTTAATTTAAAATATTCGGGTTGCTTGTTTTAAAATAACAAAAGGGTATTGAGAAATAAAAATTGAAAAAATCTCACTGTATAAAAATGTATCCAAATTTCTCTGGGCTTTTCTCCTATATAGCTCTCTATTAGGCTCAGAATGTAGGTCAGGAGTCCTTAAGGCCAGTCATGTATGAAAGCAGATTTCTACTGGCCTACAAGATGTAACTTTAATTTGTAATCACTATGGTGAAATATTTACACCACATACACCGCTAAATACTACAAATCACAAATTAAGGTTCTTTGCCATCCTTTCTTTCTTTCTTTCTTGCTCTCTTTCTTTCCTTCCTTCTTTTCTATCTTTTCTTTCTTTTTCCCTGAGAGCTGCTTTTCTAGCATATAACTTATACCATTATTAATGGCAACAAATACACCCTTTAGGTACCTTCTCTAAATTCACAAATGCATCTTAGATAATATCCCAAGGTAAACTGATATGAATATTGTACATCAAAATTATGCCAATTATATGAATTTATTAAAGTTTATTCTTACAGAAGCGTTTATTAAATCACAGCCACCAGAAACAAAAACCCAAATTAAAAAAAAAAACTGATTTCATTCTTATTTAAATGCCTACTTACCTATGAGTAAGCAGGAACTTACTCATGGTTTAGACAGTAAATAAAATGAGCAAAACATTACATCACAAATTCCTACACTATCCTTTCAAAGTTTGGGAGAAAGTAAGAAAAAGAATGAGATGTTAAAGAAAAAAGTTACCAAAATCTGTAACTACACTAAATTAAAATCTGAAAAATAACCTTTGCCCCAAAAAGGATGGGGACCACACAAAACAGAAAAACTTAGAAAAAGATCATGAACAGCTGAAGAAGTTGCTCACCTTGGCCTCAAGATCTTGGCCAACTTGCAAGGTGTTATATGTGTTGCCTTCAGTCTTACCATTTATAGGTCAAGTTCGCCTTCCCTGAGAAACTTACACAATTAGGTCTTCTGTACAATCTGACCCACGGAGTCGGTCCTGACCGAGAAACGTGTGTTAAAACCTCTTGACCAGTGCTGAACCAGGCTAAACCAGACTGTCTTCAAAAGTACTCTGATAACTGTGATGAGGAAATTAGATTCACACATCCAACTGCAAAGTCACTTCCAAACAAAGCAATAAGCACACAAAGCACTACCTTTTTTGAGTATCAGGAAGAAAAAATAATATTGCCACACATCAAAATGTATGGATAACCAAATCCAGTATCACACCAGTTGAAATGGGAAAAGGAAAGGAAAAACAACCATTTCAGCCTGAAGATGCTATCCACATGTTTTGGAAAAACAGGCTCTAGAAGGAGCCTGTGTGACTGTTAATGAATGCCATCCGTGAAGACTGAACTGGCCTTAGAGATTTGGTTATTTGTTGACAAATGAATAAAGAATCAACAGGGAAATCTTCAAAAAGTCTTTGGCAGTGTGGGCCAGATACTTGCTGCACATTAGATATATAAGGACTGGGCTTCTCATTCTTTGATACACATGCACTTCCCCTGGGCAAGTTTTAATATTTCAGAATCTGATGCAGTAAGTCTGGGGTTGGACCCAGGATTCTGCACCTGTAACAGGTTCCCAGGTGATGGCAACAGTGACCGTCTACAGAATAGCCAAGACTTCATCTTATTGATAGATGAGTTTTAATAACCCTCAATTATATTTTACCTGTGTAAGGCTTTGATAACTAAAATCTATGACACCTGTCCTAGAAATAACTTCCAACACTTCATCCGGGAGTATTGCCCTGACTCTTAGTAGCCCTGCTACTTCAGTACATTGTTCAGCCAGCTGGCCCAGAATGATCCAGAACAAACATGGTTACACTATTATCAGGACTCTAAACTGGCTCTATTAATACTCTAATCTCAGTATAAATCTTGCCCAGCCTCTTATTTAGAAGATTTCTTCTGTTTTAGATTACTGACAGAAGCAGCTCCCTAAAACCTTAAGAAGGCAGACCAAGAATAAAGAAATTACTTAAGGACTTGGGGATCTTATCTCACTTGGTATTAAAAAAAAAAAGGAATTGGCAGTCTAAGTTCATTGGATGTAACAGTCCTTGACAGACCATCATGAAAACTTAACACAAATCATAGTTCTCCTCTGCCTCAGAATTAAATCTAATATCAGGTACTAATTATGTAGTTCTGAAATTCCAACTTCTAAAAATAGAATGCTGCATTACTGACTTTTCATTATTTATGTTACAATATTTATGTGTGCTACGTATGTTAGGGAATATTGTTAATAAAAGGGAGTATTCTGTGGTAATTCTAAATCAGCATAAAACAAATTTATAAACATGAATAGAGTGTGCTTGCTACTACAATATTTGTTCATTTATTTTTTTTTAATGTTTATATTTGAGAGAGAGGAAGGGAGGGGAAAAGAGAGAGAAAGAGAGGGAGGGAGGGAAGGAGGGAGGGAGAGGGAGAGAGCTCAAGAGATGGAGGGGCAGGGAGAGAGGGAAACAGAGAATTCAAAGCAGTCTCCAGGCTCTGAGCTGTCAGCACAGAGCCTGGTGCGGGGATCAAACACACAAGCCATGAGATCATGACCTGAGCCAAAGTCGGATGCTCAACCAACTGAGTCACCCAGGTGGCCCTCATTTACTTTAATATTATTTTCCATTTTAATAGCTTCACTGTCAACTCTACTTATTTTTATATGTATTTCTTGCCCACATATTGGTGTTTTCAAACAAATATCTCTTGGATTAACTTTTTATTTTCACTGTTTTTATGATACATATTTAGATTTTATTTATTTTCTCCATTTGCTTTTTTTATGTTTTAAAAATTCTTCACTCAAATGATGATGTGATTGTTTTAAGTTATTTTTTCAATGTTTTTCATTATAAAGATAATGTGCTCCTAACTGTAAAAGTTTGAGAGTATCAGAAAATAAAGTGACTCCCTTCAACCACTTTTTCTTTGTACAAACTACCCTCTCCTTCATCAGTTAGTTCATACACTTAAGTATTATAATATACATAATCTGTCGTGATAGTTTTAAAATTACAGTTCATAATGAATAGACAGATATACATATGACTAGAGATAGAAATAGAGATATATATTTAGATAGATCAACAGAGACAAAAATAGATAGCTGTATATTTGCATTACATTTAATATTGACAATTCTAAAAACATGCCTGTTTATACTAAATCAACAACTGAAATTAGTTTTTATTTATCCAATATTATCCCAGATAATATAAACTTATGAAACATTTGGATTAGTTTCTATATTTATGAGAGTTTTAGGAATACTTATTTTATATAAGTGCTTATTTTTCTTTAAGTCTACTGAATACAACTCTTAAAAATATCACACATACATAATATACACACATACACATAGACATATTAACAGACACAGAGATCATAGCTTTTGTTTTAAATTTTAATCATGTCTAAGGTATAATAATACAAGATTCAAGACAATTGCTGGATCCAAATTGTTTCTGACAGATGGCCTAAGTTAAGGTCACCTGCATACTGTAAGGGCACTTTTAAAGAAGTTATTTTCAGAGTCATTTTGTCTTAAAAGCATCTGTAACCCAACCAGAGAATGTATGCCATTGTCTCACAGAGATCTGAGATTCTCTGCTTTCAAGAGTTCCTCTTAAGGTGGATTATCTGGTCTTAAGTTAAAGATTCCCCAAAGTAACTGCTACAATTCCACATTCACCAAAAGTTAACCCATTTTCCAAAAGGCACAAGATCCTGGTCCATACATGGGTACACATATAGGAAGCAGGACTTTTTGAGGGAAATGGAGGAATAACTGTAGACTGTCTTCCTCTTTTGATCCCCCAAGATTTTTAACTCTGAGGGTGCCTATTTCTTTTTTTAAAATTTATTTGAGAGAGAGAGACAGAGACAGAGAGAGAGAGAGAGGGAGAGATACAGAGAGACAGAGACAGAGACAGAGAGAGAGGGAGAGATACAGAGAGATACAGAGACAGAGAGAGAGAGGCAGGGAATTGCGTGAGTCGGGGAGGGGCAGAGAGAGAGGGAGAGAGAATCCAGAGCAGGTTCTTCCGTGTCAGCACAGAGCCAGATGCGGGGCTAGATCTCACAAACCAAAAGATCATGACATGAGCTGAAATCAAGAGTTGGATGCCCAAGCAACTGAGCCACCCGCGTGCCCTGAGGCTGTCTATTTCTTACTGGCTGTTCCAAAGCACAGGGAATCACGTTTACCCCCTTCTGAACAGAATAAGATGATTTGTCAATAAGCTTCAAAAAAGAAAATACAGGTTTGTACAGCAATGTCGGGGAGCTCAAAACACAAAGAGAGAGAGCTCAGATCCAAGGGAGACTTACCCATGAATTCTCTAGTTCAGAAGATAATATTTAGTAAGAGTTTATTATACATGAAAGAACATTTCACAGACTGGGAGCCTTAAAATTCAGAGAATCATATCAAACTCAATGGCATGAAGTTACACAATGGCTTATAAAGTGAAAATGAGGAAGTTGTCTACCCTTCAGAATGATTAGTTATTACAGTAGGTGTTTCCAAATGGCAGGGGATTGGTTAAAAGGGATTATCTCACACCATTTTCAGAAAGACGACTTACATTTCTTTTACGATTGTCAGAGGCATTTATAAGAAATAACTTAAGTTTCATGCATATTCATGGAATAAGATGAATTTAATTTCAGGGGTACCTGGATGGCTCAGTCGGTTAAGCATCTGACTCTTGATTTTGGCTCGGGTCATGATTTCTGTTTCTGAGTTTAAATTCCTAGTCAGGCTCTGAGCTGATGGCAGGGAGGCTGCTTGGGATCTTCTCTCTCTGTGTGTCCCTCTCCAACTCATGCTATCTCTCTCTTTCTTAAAAAAATAAAAATAAATAAAACAGTGGTAGAAGACTTCTAAAAAAATTAATTTCACTTGCATGGTTTAAGTGGTTTTATCTGTTAAGGAAGTTAGTTCTTAAGTTCAGTCATCATTTTGTTTTCAGTTTTATCAGTAATATATAGTAAAAAAAAAAAAAAAATTAAGTCCAGTTCTGTGACTCAATGGTTTTGTGATTATCGTTTTAGTCTCAATATTCCTAAAACATGTCTGTCTTCATTTTCTTTAAATGAGTCTATCTTGTTTTCCTTGAAGACATGGGCTTTCCTTGAAGCCCAGGATTAAATTATAAAGTCATGAATAAAGTTAATGCTGACCATCAAATAACTTCTTATTCTAACTAGTAATGATCTCTAAGTAATCACAGGAAACAGGTGTCCTTAAGGATTCCCTGTTTGTAGAAAAATGTATTTTACATGTTCCTTTACAATTCATGAAATTATTTACTAAATTAACTTTGGGCATTCACAAGTGTATGTTTAACCTCTGAGAAAAACAAAGTTTATTACATACTTTCTATGTTGCAGACACTTGTCAGTATTAAAGTAGACAACACAATTCACACTTGCTATATGGAAACCCTGCTGCAGAGATATTCCAATCAAATTATTGTTAAAATCATTAGCTTGCTTTTGAGATAGATGTGTGAATTACTTAGGAGATTTGAAAGAGTCTCATAAAGAAAAGTCTATACCAGTGGCATATTTGTGAATATACTTTTGTGCTTGATTCTGATAAGACAAGCTGGTAAAATAATTTCACGCTTTAAATTGCATTTCGCATATATGACATTGTTCCCTTTTAAATTTGCTCATATTCTATCTATGCTTTCCACTCGACAGCTAGTTCCCAGGTTGCCAATAAAAAAGACAAAAAGGATACCAAAATTGATTGTATGAAGATCTTGTTTTCTAGTCATTTCAAAATAAATCTAAGAAGGTAAACCAAATCCATCTTTTTCCCTGTTTCACTAATAAACATAGTTTAGATGTCATAATTGCTGCTCTTCTTTGAATAAGCATAATTAATTTTAAGAAGATGGAAGCTTCTAAAAATTAAACAGTTTTCACATTTGTTTAAAATTGCTTTGGGGCGCCTGGGTGGCTCAGTCGGTTAAGCGGCCGACCTCGGCTCAGGTCATGATCTCGCGGTCCGTGAGTTCGAGCCCCGCGTCGGGCTCTGTGCTGCCAGCTCAGAGCCTGGAGCCTGTTTCAGATTCTGTGTCTCCCTCTCTCTGACCCTCCCCCGTTCATGCTCTCTGTCTCAAAAATAAATAAACGTTAAAAAAAAAAAATTTAAATTGCTTTGTAAATCCTATCAAGTCAATTAAGCTTATGTGAGAAGAAAAAAATGAAAGTAACCAAAAAGTGGTAACTTGTTTCCTTTCTCCCCCAAAAAGATCCAAATGCAGGTGAATGAAACACTGTATGTAAACACATAAAATATACACAGTCGACCCTTGAATAACACAGGTTTGAACTGCTTGGGTCCATTTACAGTGTGTTTTCAATAAACAGTACAGTATTGTAAATGTATATTCTCTCTCAATTTTTCTAAATAGCATTTTCTTTTCTCTAGCTTACTTTACTGTAAGAATACAATATATAATATAAATAACAAACAATATATGTATTAGTTGACTATGTTGCCAGTGTAACTACATAAGGCTTCTGGGCAAAGTAGGTTATTAGTAGTTACCTTTTGGAGGCGTCCAAAGTTACATGCAGATTTTCGACTGAGTGCTGATGCCCCTACAACCCATGTTGTTAGAGGGTCAATTATATTCTTCCTTCCAATAACTACTCTGTGTGAAACACCAAAGAACCTTCTCCTCCCCCAAACAATTGTTGTTTCTCCCATCTGTCAGCCTTTGGGTTTGCTCCAATAAGCTTTACTGTTCATGTGATTATACAAAACAAAAGGGAAATCAAGAATGAGAGATATTTCAAGGTTTTAGGCTAAGTAGCAGAGAGGTTATGTTCTGGTTGAAAATGTAGAAAATGAGCAAAAGCTATATAAAAGAAAAAAAAAGTTAAATTCTAGAAGGAAGACTATGTGATATCCTTGCATACATCTCTGCTCAATGTGGATATGAAACTACCATTTCAGGTAAGAGGTTGGGGCTCCTACTATAAATTAAGTGCGAAGAATAAATGCAAGATGCATATACCTAGGGAAAACAGGTAGAAAAATAGCTTTGATCCAAAGACCCAGGTTGGTGTTTGCACATAATTAAGAAATGGGATCTCAAGCCAACAAAGAGAGTCTAGAGAAAAAGCTAAAAACAATAATAAACAAAATATTAATTTATAATATTACTGTCTCTAATATTAAAAAATAAGGCAACTGATGTATTATCAATGGAATATACTCTTCCAGACATTTGAAAAATTTCTTTTCCAGTAGCATGGAGAATATATACTTATTTTCATTCATGATGCAGAGGCAAGATATGTAAAAAAGATGGCCCATATTAGAAGTTAAGGCAAGGTCCAAAGTAAGAAATAAACCATCTGGCTTTATTATCCCAAATCAATTTGGTTCTACCATTGAGGACTAAATGTTCAATTTAAAGAACTCTGCAAAACAAAGAAACAGCAGATCCAATTACTAGTTTCAAAGATATCACCAGCTCAAGTAATATGAGTGTCTCATAGTAAGGAGACAAAATGTCATACTGGTCCTAAAATGAGACAAGGTACTATATTACAAGGGCTCAAAGTAGGGGCACAGAACTTAATTTGGTATTTGCGAAGACCGATGATTGTGCCTTACCCTGTGTGAAGAAGATTTCTTCTAAAAGGAAGGATTGTAGCTGAGCATAAAAGATGTGCCAAAGAATGAGTCACTTCTGACACTTATTGTTAATGAGGGAGAGATACTAACTCTAGGGTTATCGGATGAATCAACCCATAACAACAACACTAAACAGATGAGATCAATGCAGGCTATTAATCACATACACTCACAGCCTGTGGGAGAAGGACACAGCATACCATGGAGGGCCACACGGTGCTTACATTTGGGAAGAGAGAAATAAGCAGGGGATGTGGGAGACAGGTTCTGATACAGAAAGATATGGTTGGTTGGTTTTAATAATTCTGTAAGCTAGTGGACCACTGAACCCCACTACTTGGGAATAAGTAGAAATTGTGCTTGATCTCTTTGATAAGGAAACTGTTTGACGATGGGCTTTATCCTTGGGAGCATAATGGAGAGGCAAATTTGTAGTGGGGCCATTTCAAGCCTTCCTGGTTTCACTAGATGTCAAGGTAGCACATGATATTGGGTGTCAGTTTTCGGTCTTACAGCAATGTATGGAGACAAAACATGGCCACAGCATGAAGATGGGAACATGAATGCCGTGCACGAGATGGAGACAATGCCTTGTGACACACAGCTTAGGAAAAACCAAAGAACAACGCATCAACAGAGTCAGATGAGACTAAAGAATTCCTAACAATCTGAGAAATATGAATTTTCTGTCAGTTAAAATTGTTCATCTTTACTGTAGAATAAAATTCCTTCAAAAACTTACGAGCAATTTTGTAGTGGTGTTCAAGTAAGTATGTGACATTCTAATTATAGTCCACATTAATTTACTGAGTTTTCAAATGTGTAAAATGGTACTAAATTGGGTCTGTGTTAGTAGTCTTTAAGTTAGCACCTCTTCTTTATGCAATTTTCAAAACACTAATATAAATTAGATGGTCTGTTCATTCAATTGATCTGAATTTATGAGTTTAATGCCCTATAGTACCGATAAAGCTCAAAATAATTTTGAATTTTTTTCAATGGTTATTTTTAAGAGAGACAGAGAGAGAGAGACAGGGAGAGTGAACCTGAGTGGGGGAGGGGCAGAGAGAGGGAGACACAGAATCCGAAGCAGGCTCCAGGCTCTGAGCTGTCAGCCCAAAGTCCAATGCTGGGCTTGAACCCATGAGTGATGAGATCATGACCTGAGCCAAAATCAGACGCTTAACCATCCGAGCCACCGAGGTACCCCTATAAAATAATTTTGTAATATAAAATTAGACTACCAGATATTCTGATTTAAAGAACATCTGTCTACATTACCTAGATTAATTTATAATGCTATTCTAACCAAAAATGAAATTAAATTAGTTACAAACCTTATTTGATTTTCTCTGTGTAAAATTCTGAGACAAGAGGAGTGCATGGATGGCTCAGTCAGTTGAGCATCTAACTCTTGATTTTGACTCCAGTCATGATCTCATGGTTTGTAAGATTGAGCCCCACATTGGGCTCCGTGCTGACAGCACAGACCCTGCTTGGAATTCTCTCTTCCCTGCTCATGCTCTCTTGCAGAATAAATAAATAAACATCTTAAAAAGTAAATAAATAAAACTGTGAGACAGGAGACAATTTCTTTTGTAAAAAAGATTATATTGAGTTGCAATCAATTTTTAGGAATGGACTTTACTATGAAATACACACACTGTGCCAACATTTCTGTGACAGTTGTTAAAGAAAAGCATCATGGCTTCCCGATACTGGAACCATGTCTCTCACTTCCAGGGTGAGAGGACATTACTGTCTACCAGATGTTCCAGCAAACAGCCTGCCCTTCTATTCAGGTCTATCTGGGGAGCCAATAGGAAAGAGCGATACCACACTCGGTGAGGAGGCAGAATGTATAAGGATCCTAAAAGAGCGGGAAGAGACTAGGCTCGGCTCACATGCTTTGCCATGGATCAACAGCAACTAGCCCTGGTGGTCCAGGAAGGGGTTACATGCCATAGAAGCAGACTTATAACTCCCTGCCACTCTCAGTAATAGCAGAAGTAAATGCTTGAAAGGCTGCCACTTAATCTGTCAGACATCACCACCTGTTATTTACCTAATGCCAAAGAAACTCTCTAGTTCCTGTCTTTAAAAGCCCTCGAGGGCTGGTTTACAGTGACTGGAGTGCCAAATTGACTTTGTCAGTAAGAGACCCTGGACACTTGAAAAGTATCTCTGGAAAACTATGAAGGACTTTCACGAGCCAGCATTTTTGTTGGAAAGGTAGAATTGGAGTAATTTCAAGTATGTGCTTTTTTATTTGTATTAAAATGATGATCACATCATGTTATCTACACTGGATCACTATAAAGTTTTATTACTACATTTCTCATTAATAATGCTGTAGTAGCCAGTGTTCAGTGTGTATTTAAACTTCGTCTTTTGGGCTGAATCAAAAGTCTCAATACTTGTGCTCCAAATCGTTAAAAAATAAATCTGCACGTTCTAAATTTGAGATTCCTCATATTTCACAAAATATGCCCCATGTGCTTTAAATTATATTTTCATATGCTCTCCAATCACGGGAGCCCTATCAAAGCAGGGAAATCACTTTGTAGAAGGCAATTCCCTCACAAAACTCCAGATACTACCTCAAAGCTCATAGCTAAAAACCTCAGATGCTCAGACTTTTGTTCTTAGTTATTAAAGACTTCCTTTTGTCTCTGAATAAATAAGAAACATAAGTTGGGGCGCCTGGGTGGCTCAGTAGGTTAAGCAGCCGACTTCGGCTCAGGTCATGATCTCGCGGTCTGTGAGTTCGAGCCCCGCATCGGGCTCTGTGCTGTCAGCTCAGAGCCTGGAGCCTGTTTCAGATTCTGTGTCTCCCTCTCTCTGACCCTCCCCCGTTCATGCTCTGCCTCTCTCTGTCTCAAAAATAAATAAACGTTAAAAAAATTAAAAAAAAAAAGAAATTAATTTCATATATTCATATTTTCACCTCCTGACCTCGTTTTTGGTCAAAGTCGGTTCATCTACCTGCATATGTAGCTTAGAATCTGCAATACTTTTTTAGAAACTTGATTTTAATTCACTGGTCCAGAAGAGTAACAGCAAACCTTCAACATCATCCAGTTATAAGATACCACTTATGTATACAGTGAAGACCATTTATATAAAAGCAAAATTTTGTATTTAAAATAATAGACTAAAGGTACATTCACATATTATATAGTCTTACATGTTTTAAATCTCCTTGGAACTCAAGCTACCTTATATAAAACTGGTATGAAAATCCTGTTCTAAAAGGGATGGAGTGAGCTCCCTGTTGTAAAAATAATGCCATTTATGGTGCTGTATCCTGGCAGCAAGTGGCAGGTACCTAAGCAATGTTATTTCTTACTTTTCTGCCTGCCTTTACCTGTCATCTGCCCATAGGAGCTCACTCATGTGTATTTTTTAAGTTTTGTCAAGTATTTCATGTGAGTTATATAAGTCTGTTTTACAAAATGTATAAAATATGAATCGAAGGGAAGAATACAAATGTGTCAATAACTTTTCAACCCTAAGACAATTCATGAATTCTTTTGATATAATATTAATGGTTTTCTATGCAGATGTGTGTATTCTTTTTAAAAAACTGTTTATTCATTTAATTTGAAAGAGTTTAGGTAGGGGAGGAGCAGAGAGAGAGAGAGAGAGAGAGAGAGAGAGAGAGAGAGAGAGAATATCCCAAGCAGACTCTGTCAGTGCAGAGCCCAATGTGGGTCTCAATGTCATGAACTGTGAGACCATGACTTGAGCCAAAATCAAGAGTAGGATGCTTAACTGATCCACCCAGGTGTTCCCACAGATAAGTATTCTTAATAAAATTGTGTCTTATTTACATCTGTTTTATTTCTCATCAACAATAGGTTGTAATAAAGAAGTATTTCTACATTATAATTATTACACATAAATATATTAGCTTCAACAATCCATCATAGTAACTTTCTTTGTTGAACATTTAAAATGCTTTCAGTGTGTTATTAGCAATGCTGAAAACAAATACATATGCAAGTACATTTTTTCATTCAATTTTATCTTCTCAGAAAAAGTTCCAAAAATAGAGTTTATTTTTCACTAAACACACACGCATATACAAATACACATCAAAAAATGATGAAGATTTCCTTGGTCTCTAGTTCAAGTGCCAAAATCCAAATAAAAGAAAATTCTAAGCAAATTATTTCTTCTATGTTTTATAACTCATTTTTAAAAGTTTTATTTGAGATAGAGAGAGACAGAGTGCATATGTGAGAGGTGAGGGGCAGAGAGAAAAGGAAAGAGAGAGAATCCCAAGTAGACTCCACACTGTCAGGGCAGAGCCTGATCTGGGACTCAATCTCATAAATTGTGAGATCATGACCTGACTAAAGTCAGACTCTTAACTGAATGAGCCACCCAGGCACCCCTATGTTATATAACTTATGAAATAGTCTTGAATGTAAGTGAACCTCTGGAAATATTTTTTAACCTTCCTCACATTTTGAAGAAATATCCTCAAAAGAAAATAACTACATGCCTGCATAAAAGAGCAAAAACATTTTTTTAATACTGTGTGACTGGGCTGTGGGCAACTAAGAGAAGTAGGGGAGAACAGAAACCATGAGAAAATGGGAATTCTAAGAAATAGTGGAGCTGGAATTCATTTCAGGGAACCTAAGATTTGGACTTAATAGAACTAAAATTTCATCAGGAACCAGGACATAAACCTGCTACCCACAAGAAAGTTTATCAGACCATTAAGGACAGGTCTAAAGTGGTAACTATTTCATTGAGTGAAATGAAGGCCAGCTTCACAGTTAATGAACTTACTTTTCTCGGGCCTTGCTCTTCTAGAGCACAAGCAAGGGGACAGGGGGCAGAAAATACCTTGGCTGAGAAAATACAACCACAAAATTACTTTCACTTATGTTAGGTGCTAGAATATACTCCATATGGATTAAGAAAAAAATGGACAACCCAAAATAGAATCACAAAAGCAAAAACAGAAAGTATGGAACAATTTCAATTGGTATATGTTGGGAGTCTTGCTTAGTAATTGGCAGGGATGCAAATCCTATTTGAAGATATGAACCTTAAATCCTAAAATAATTCCCACAGATAAAGTTCCAGAATTTCCAGAACTTGTAATCAAGAGCTCAGAGACTGACAAAAATTAATAAACATATGAAGAAACACAGCTCACTGACAAAATATTACCAAAACAAATATCAGATTTTTACATAGGAAACTGAAATGATCAGAAATAAACTATTTCCAAAGGCTTTTAAATATGCTAAAAAGAAAAGAACTTTCAGAATGTTTCATGAATGAATGAGCATCAAAAATAAGCAATCCAATCTTAGAAAGATTCCAGTATAATTTGTAAAAAAAATATTTAACTAATATTAACAAGAGCCCAACTGCATACATTTTAAAGATCTAATTGGCTTTATTAACCGATTCTCAAATTGGGCAGCATCAATCTTGCAAGTAGAGGTGAGCTCCAAAGGGCTACAGAGAAGGACAAGTGTTTTTTTTTAATGCTTATTTATTTATTTTGAGAGGTGGGGGGGGGGGAATGGGGATATGAGCAGGGGAAGGGCAGAGAGAGAGAGGGAGAGAGAAAATCCCAAGCAGGTTCTAGCTTACAAACTGGGAGATCATGCATGACATGAATCAAGAATGGGATGCTTAATGAGGTTCCAGGGAGAGAACGAGTAGGAAAAAAAGAAATGATTTGCAAAGAATCCACTGTTTTAGGTGAGGTCACCCTCCTGAGGGGCATGGAAATGCTTCATCAGTAAATTTCCTCGGGCTGACAAGGATACTCCCATGATCACAGGTTAAACGTTACATTTCTGAGTGGTTGGAACTATAGTTAGGTTAGGCATTAAGTCTTTCTTTATTGACTTTCGACCTTAACCTAAATTATACCTCTGGTTTTCTTTTTAATAGTAGCAATTAAATTAGAAATCCAATGAACTAGAAAGTAGTAGAGGATAAAAAATTTAGACCATGAAATGGTTGACAAATCTGAAGAAATCATCCAGACAAAGACACAAAAAGAGATAAAACCTAGTAAGATAAAGTAATAGACATAAGGGAGAGAGTGAGACATTCTAACCCATGTCCATTCAGATTTTCAGAAGAAAAAATAAAAGTAATGTAAAAGAGGCAATATTTAGAATGATATTGCGTGAAGTATGCTTTGAATTGCTGAAGGATACCCAGTCTTAGATTTGGTATATATGATAAATTGCAAATGAGATAATAAAAAGAAATAGAAGTATACACAATTTGAAGCAAAACTACCAACACTAACTGTTGAGAGAAATCATTAAATGCTCTCAGGTAGACAAGACAACCCAAAAATGGCAATTAGGCCAAAAGCAGACTTTCTAAAACAATATAGAAAGCCAGAATGCACAGGACGCTCATCTTGAATATAGCTTTCAGTACAGAATTATGTTCCTAGTGAAGCAGTATTTCAGAAATGATTGTTAACCAACTCTATTTTTAGATAAACCAAAGCTGGGGAAGTTAACTACCAATAGATCTTAGCAAAAACAACTTCTGAATTTGTACTTCAGGAAGAAGAAATACCATCTGACAAAGAATTTCTGAGATACAAGAAAGAAAGGTGAGCCAAGAAACTGCATCCCAGAAAACTGATTGCACAAAATATCAAAAATGCAAGATAGAAATAAAATAAAAGACATAGACATTACTAGACATAACTCAAATATAGGAAAAGAAAATAGGTGAGTAATCAGAGTTCAAGCTTTCATGAGGCTTTAATTATTTTAACAGGAGTGTAAAGATGTCGACCAAACTTTGATGCTGTTAAAGGTCTAACTTTAAATAATAAGGGGCGCCTGGGTGGCGCAGTCGGTTAAGCGTCCGACTTCAGCCAGGTCACGATCTCGCGGTGCGTGAGTTCGAGCCCCGCGTCAGGCTCTGGGCTGATGGCTCAGAGCCTGGAGCCTGTTTCCGATTCTGTGTCTCCCTCTCTCTCTGCCCTTCTCCCGTTCATGCTCTGTCTCTCTCTGTCCCCAAAATAAATAAACGTTGAAAAAAAAATTAAAAAAAAAAATAAATAATAAGTTAAAATGCATGTTTAAATTCTTTATATCTGTAGTATACCTTTATTATCCTAAAGGAGAGTGATTTATGGCAGTGAAACTATTATTTCAATTTTACAATAACAGTTACATCACAAGATGTTCTTTTATATCTGCCCTCTTAGAGCATGTGATTTGCTCCCTTTCATTGTTACCTAGATCAGATCTAACTACATCTTGGAAAACTGGGAAAGATCTTGCAAACATCTTTGGAACTAGTGCAGATTAAATAGATGACAAATAAACAAAATAATCTAATATGTAGATACTGTCTTATTGTCTTTCAGAGCTGGTTTTATTCTTTGGTGTTTGAATAATTAATACTATAATGGAACCCATAACATCAGTATAAATTTAGAATGCCCATTCTACAGCCTCGAGATTAGAAAATTAACATGTATGAAAAACAGTATTTTAATCTGTGACTTTAATCATTGTTACATATGAAAAAGTAACTGCCTTATTCCTCTTCATCATAGTTGTTAGTAGCATTTTATAATGACCATGAAATTTTAAATTTGCTTGGTAATAATGTTATCCTTGTTTTCCAATTTTTATTGTTCTTTTAGATTTTTTTAAATGAGCAAAATGCAACTAAAAAATGTTATAAGAATGGTTTCAAACATCAATATCAAATGTTATTTAAAATATTTATCTTTTACATATACTCATCTTTTACTTCCCCCAAAATATTATTTAAAATTATATCAATGTAATAAATATCTCTGGAAATGAAATAAAACTAGTAATCTTATTTATTTATTTATTTATTTATTTATTTATTTATTTATTTATTTATTTTGAGAGAGAGAGATGACATGAGTGGGGGAAAAGGTACAGAGAGAGACAGAGACAGAGACAGAGAATCCCAAGCAAGCTCCATGTTTAGCATAAAGCCCATTCGGGTGCTCAATCCCATGACCCTGAGCCAAAATCAAGAGTGGGTCATTCAACCAGTTGAGCCACCTAGGTGCCCCTTCATTTTTCAATAGCTTTATCAAGGTATAGTTTAGACACACAAAATAAGCCCATATGAAGTGTGCAACTCAATGACCATGAGTTAATTTATAGAGTTATTCAGTTGTCATAAAAATCCATTTTTAGAGTATTTCCATTAACCCAAAACAATCATTCACATTTTAGATAGTCATTCTCCATTCCCAAATCCAGCCCCAGGCAACAACAATCTATTACTGATTCTGTATATTTGCCTTTTCTGGACATTTAATATAAACATAATTTATACAATAGTCTTTGGTTATTTAACACACTTTGTTCAAAGTTCATGTATGTATGAGCACATCATTCTATTCAATGTCAAATAATATTCCATTATATGAATGTACCATATTTTGTTTATCCACTTACCATTTAATGGACATTTAGATTCTGTCATATGTTTGTCTTTTCAAAGCTTCTTCCAGATATTTAAGATATATTTATTTTTGGTATTGATAAAACCTGCTGTGATGCTCTGCCTTTCTACACAGAAAAGGGCATTTAATGGAATTAAGAATATTTAAAAGAAAACTTATGAATAGAATCTTCTAGACTAGAAAATGATAGTCAATGCTAGCTCCATATTAGAATCACCTAATAAACCATTTAAACCTGGAGCCCAGAATCTACCTCCCAAATTTTTACTCTATCAACTAACATGCAGCCTGGGCAGCAGGCATATCCAAGTGACTAGGCATATACCAGCCTGGGAATATCCAAGGGACTAGAACATACAGTTAAGTTCAGCAGCCATTACTATACAATTCTACCCTTTTATCTCACTTTTGTTTTGACTTAAAAATCTCTTTCAACAGGGGTGCCTGGGTGTCTTAGTTGGTTAAGCGTCTGACTTCAGCTCAGGTTATAATCTCATGGTTGCTGAGATTGAGCCCTGCATCAGGCTACATGCTGACAGCTCAGAGCCTGGAGCCTGCTTCAGATTCTGTGTCTCCCTCTCTGTCTGTTCCTCCCCTGTTTGTACTCTCTCTCTCTCAAAAAAATAAACAAACATAAAAAATAATCTCTTTGAATAAAAACCTCTTGAGAATATAGCTTGCAGTACCTCCAGGTGCCTTTACATGTGAAGATAAATGAAGGAATTGGTTCTGTGAATAGAAACCCAAGATCCAACAACGGGCAGGGAAATTTCAAGCTCTCGGTTTGTCAGCTGACCACCTTATATAGCATGGTTAGTGTCTTGTGTGAATTTACTCTTTGAGAAATAAAATAATCTGTCTTATTTCTGTAGATCACATTCACAATGAACATAGTTGACAGCAAATGATTTTTAGCTAACTGAATCTACCTATTTTCCCTCAGAAGAAATGAAGGGATTCAGAAAGAAAGTCTCTGAATTTTTCCCCTGATGGACTTCATAGAGAACACAACTTTCAAATGTAAAATTTGACTCTTTAATGTATTTCAGGCATCAGCTTATTGCTAATATTTTCTAGTAAATTGTTTGCTTATTCAATGTAACCAGGCATCAATTTAAATGACACCTCCTAGGGTTGCCTGGGGTGGCTGAGTGGGTTAAGTGCCTAACTCTGGGTTTCAGCCAGAAATGGAGCCACTGCACCAACAGAGTAGAGCCTGCTTGGGATTCTCTCTCCCTCTCTCTGCCCCTCCCCCCTCTCTCAAAGTTAATAAATAAATACATTTAAAAATAAGGTAAAAACAGAGAGAGAGGCCAGCCATAAGAGACTCTTAAATTCAGAGGACAGGGCGCCTGGGTGGCTCAGTCCGTTAAGCATCCGACTTCAGCTCAGGTCATGATCTCACCGGTTGTGAGTTCGAGCCCTGCATCAGGCTCTGTGCTGACAGCTCAGAGCCTGGAGCCTGCTTCAGATTCAGATTCTGTGTCTCTCTCTCTGCCCCTCCCCTGCTCATGCTCGCTCTCTCTCAATAATAAATCAATGCTAAAAAATTTTTTTAAAAATTCAGAGGACAAACTGAAGGTTGCTATAGGGGAGGTAAGTGGGGGAATGGGCTAAATGGGTAACGGGCACTTAAGGAGGGCACTTGTTGGGATGAACACTGGTGTCATATTTAAGAGATGAATCACTGGGTTCTACTCCCAAAACCATACACCGTAGGTCAACTAACTTCAGTTTCAATAAACAAATTTTTAAACAAGAAAAGATAAATAGTTATGTGATCAAATATTTTAAGTAAAATGAGCAAGAACATATACATCACTTAATTAAAAAATCATTGAGTATTAGAGCTTTGAGTAGTGATTTGAAGAAATGCAATAAACAGTATGAAGATAACATAAGCTGCATTTTCTACTAAGTAAATGATTGAACGGCTAAAAAAATAAAACTAAAAATTAAAAACCATACATAGAGGCACCTGGGTGACCTAGTTAGTTAAGCATTTGACTCTTGATTTCTGCTCAGGTCATGATCTCATGGTTCCTGAGTTCCCTGTGTTGGGCTCTGCACTGACAGTGCAGAGCCTGCTTGGGATTCTCTCTCTCCTTTCTCTCTGTCCCTACTCCGCTCTCATCCACACAAGCTCTGTCTCTCTAAATAAATAAACATTTTTTTTAATTGGAATAAATAACATCTTTGAGGAGAGCTTCTGACCTCTGGTACAAAGGAATCGTCCAGTTGTGATGTTACCTTTTTTAATTTCTATATATATACATATAACTTATTTCTGTCTGATTTTTAAGATTAATGTATATGGCTTTTGTATGCTTGTCTTCTGAAAACTAAACTGCAAAAGAGAAAGAGAACTTGCTGTCTTATGCATCACTATTTCCTCAATGCTGACGGAGTGTAAAAATACTCAGTTCTCATGGTCAATGACAATGAGGAGGAATGAGCTGCTCTATTCCATGGCTGTACTTTTATAGAATAGAAGAGATTTGTTCCTTAGAATATAATTTTGTCATTCTTTTTATCTGTTTTCTTGGAAATGGAAACTCTGGCTTTGGTGGCTAGGCTAAAATTCATTTGTCATACATCATTGTTGATGGGACTGTTAGTGAGATCTCATATGTACCGAGAAAACCCTTGTAACAGGAAAAACAAATACCATTGGCAGCCCATATACTTGGCATCTTTTCATGCTTTTCTCTGGTTTCCAATGCTTAATACACATTTAAGTATCTCTAATCATCTCCTCAGTACGACTTGGAAAAGAGAAAACTGAAGACAAGCCACGTTGGGAGTTATTTAACATCTGCATGTTCGCATATTTAGACCTGGAGTTCTAATTGCAGCTAGGAAATATTCTAAAGAGCAGAATTCGACAGCTTTTTAGTTTTAACATATCGATAGGCAATAATGATATTAATAAAAACTATTACTTGTATAGTGTTTATGCTCTGCTAAGAACTCTTTTAAAAGCTTTATAAATATTAGCTCATTTTAGTTTTTTGAGAGAGGGAGGGAGGGAGGGAGAGGGAATGAATGGGGGAGGGGCAGAGAAAGAAGGAGAAAGAGAGAGACAGACAGAGAGAGAGAGAGAGAGAGGGAGGGAGGGAATCCCAAGCAGGCTCTTCGCTCAGCTCCAAGACTGACATGGGGCGCACAACCATGAGATCATGACCTGAACCAAAATCACGAGCCAGATGCTTAATTTGCTGAGCTACCTAGGTGCCCTATTTGTTACCAAATATTAGCTCATTTTAGTATCAATAACTACTCTGTGAAGTTGGTACTCTTGTTACCTCTATTTTAGAGGTAAAGAAGCTGAAGCACAGAGAAGAAATGTACCTCACCCAATATTAAACAATTAATGAGTGTCTGATATAATCTGAATCCAGGATCTGTGGTTTTAGCAGAAGAGAAGAGATGTAACACTGTCACCCAGTTACACATTCAAATATTGCACCAACATGATACTATTTAGGATATCCAGCATTAGTCAATCTTTTCGCTTAAAATGTTAATGTCTTTGTTCAAATAAAAATGTACACATTTCCATAATAAACACATTATTGTAAATTAATTTGTGTAAGAAGTATTACAACCATTCCAAATAAATGCAGTAGTACTATTTTATAAAATAACACTGAGAAGAAGAGGAAATCTAGCAGGATCCCTGAGATGTTATTTAACGTAAACACGGAAATTCTGGTAGTTCAGGTGAAAGATTAGAAAAGAAGGGATATGGGGCACCTGGGTGGTTCAGTCGGTTAAGCATCTGCCTCTTGGTTTCAGCTCAGGTCATGATCTCACAGTTTGAGTTGGAGCCCTGCCCTGGGCCTGCTTGGGATTCTCTTTCTCTGTTTTTCTCTGTCCCTGGTCAGCTCATGATCTCTCTCTCTCTCTCTCTCTCTCTCTCTCTCTCTCTCTCTCTCTCT
>NW_024412423.1:9556643-9561648 GCF_014898765.1 Herpailurus yagouaroundi | reverse complement strand
CTCTCTCTCTCTCTCTCTCTCTCTCTCTCTCTCTCTCTCTCTCTCTCAAAATAAATGAATACACTTTTCAAAAAAAGGAAAAATAGAGGACAAAATAGAAATTTTCCTAATTCGCATTATTCATGTAGACATAGCAGATTGTATTTATTTAGCTGCCCATGCTCATTTCTTTTCTGCAAATTTGAATCGCATGGACAGGAAGAAGCTATTGGGAGCAAAATTAAAATAATTTAAGGGTTCATATAATCAGGTTTATGACAGTGTCACAGCCCTAAAAGGTAATCAGACAATGCATCTGAAGCAATAACTCATACAAGTACACGCATTCTTCCTCATATAAGTACATACATTAATATGTATTATATGAAACATCTAACTTTCTACTAACCTTAGAAGGGCAAATTAAAACAGTGTTATACCATTTAACACATACTTGGAAAAACTTCATACTAACACAAATAAAGGCTTGGCCTTCCAGCATGAATTATGTCAAATTGAACATACGTGTCTTCTTTTTCCAATCCATACTAAGATTTCTCTCAACTTACTGAAAAAAAACAAGAATAAAAAGAAAAGAAACAAATGTAAAATCATAAAAATCAAGAAAAAGGAGAGAGATCATTAGTGAGAAGGAATATTCAAAGCTTCTGTGATAATTCAAGGGCTTTCATCGAAAGGCCATGAGGGGCACCTGGGTGGCTTAGTCAATTAAGCATCCCACTTTGACTGGGGTCATGATCTCATGGCTCCTGGGTTTGCACTTTGCTCGGTGACAGTGTGGAGCCTGCTTCAGAGTCTCAGCCCTCCTCTTTCGCTAGCCCTCCCCCCACTTTTTCTCTTTCTCTACCTCTCTCTCTCTCTCTCTCTCTCTCTCTCTCTCTCTCTCTCTCTCTCTCTCTCTCTCTCTCTCAAAAATAAACAATTAAGCATTCAGGAAAAACAGAAAGGTCATTAAAGGGACCATCAGGGGATGAGGTTTCTGCTTCCAAATGGGATACAGACTCCCTGTGTGACCAGAAAGAAGCACAAATTACCTTTGAGCCAAAATTTCATGATTTATAAAATAAAAGGAAACTCATCAAACTTCCAGTTCCAGAAGTGGATTTTAGATTACCAGGTTGAAGAAGCACATACACTATGATTCAGCAATCCAAAGCCTGGAGAAACTTCTCTAAATGTGAATCTGGAGACTTGTCTAAGAACCTCAGAGCAGCAGTATGTTACATCCCCAAGCTAAAAACAACCCAATTCTCCATAAGGAAAGTAATGGATAACTTGTTTCCATAGAGGGCTGAAAGCCAATGAGTCACAGCTGGATAGATCAGCATCCCAAAAACATTGTATTTAAAGGAGAAACAAGTCAGGTACAGCCTGATGCTATTTCAGTGAAGACAGAAAAACAAATAGCTATTATTTAGGGCACACACAGGTGACAACTAGATCCTATAACCAATACCAAAGAATAATGAACACAATTTTTTTTAATGTAATTCTGGAAGGAGGGAAAAGGATGTGACTGAATCAGACTACTAAGAGGGCTTCTAACTTCTATTTCTTTAGCTGGGTACTGGTACAGAGGACCTTATATTATTCATTAAATCACGCTTCAATGTTGGATACATGCTCTTGTATGTAATTATGTATGCCTTATGTTTTAAAGCTTAGACAAATATTATCTCTCAGATGGCTAAAGGCATCTGATTCTGCTAAAGGCAGTAGTGTGTCAAAAACGCACAACTGATTGATATTTGCAGAATCATCTTTACCCACACCCATGCCCATGAAGAGGACAGAATCCTCTCCAATATTCATTCTGTCCACGTGGCCAAAGATCCACAATCCCTTCCCATGGCCCTATTTTTGCTTTTGGCCCTGCTGGCGATAAGAAGGACACAAAGACTCTTCACCACTGCTTTCAAGGGCTCCTAAATCCACATTCATAGTAAGTACTCGCCATTGTTCGTGTACCCAAGGTGCTTATCTGCCAGCAACAGCAAGGAAACGCTCACTTAAGCAATTCAGTGGAAATGCCCAGCTACTGGCCTCCTGTGATACAGAATAGCGCTCTCTCTGCTTGGTCCTATTGGAACAGGTCAGTCAGGCTCTATCTAAGTTTTAATTCTTTTTTTTTTTATTTTTTTTCAATGTTTTTTTATTTATTTTTGGGACAGAGAGAGACAGAGCATGAACGGGGGAGGGGCAAAGAGAGAGGGAGACACAGAATCGGAAACAGGCTCCAGGCTCCGAGCCATCAGCCCAGAGCCCGACGCGGGGCTCGAACTCACGGACCGCGAGATCGTGACCTGGCTGAAGTCGGACGCTCAACCAACTGCGCCACCCAGGCGCCCCATATCTAAGTTTTAATTCTTAATCCATACACAGTATCACTGAAAAATTCCAGTTCTAACTCTGAAACAACTTCCATCATTCGGAAAATAATTTTAAAAGTTTTATTTCAGGACAACAAGAGTCTGGAAATACAAACAAAAGCCCTCAGTCTGAGTGACATTCGAACACCACCTTCGTTCCATCTCACCCCTCTGGTAAGGTGTCACGGGCAATTAGCAACAGCGATTCAAAGCTCCCTGAGCACAGATCACATAGGAAGCTTATAACAGAAATGTGAGCTAACAATTAATTAGGAGTTTGAGAAAAGCTCTCCAGCTAGGAAATCTTTTTTTCCCCAGGTACCATGTCAGACTTACCCTTTGTCAGAACCACGGTCCTGAAGGAGTGAACAAATCTTGCCCTCACACAAAAAAGGGTACCATCAGCAACAGTATCATTAGGGGTACTTGAAAAAAAATATTGGGTGCCTGGATGCCCCAGTGTCTCACTGGGTTAAGCATCTGACTCTTGGTTTCAGCCCAGGTCAGGATCAAACCGTTTTTAAGTTCAAGTCCAACATTGTGCTCCATGATGACAGCATGGAGCCTGCTTGGGATTCTCTCTCTCCCTCGCTGCCCTCCTCCTCTCAAAAATAAATAAATCAACTTAAAAATAATTTAAACCAAGAAGTATTAAGAGACATACAGAAAACTATCAGGGATAGGTAGGAAGCCAGAGTCAGCACATATATTCAGACCATAATAAAAATCTTAAAAAATATATTAAGGGTTTATACAAGTAGATATTTGGCTTTTCAGGAAGGAAAAGTATTGATGCATTCTATGATTAGGACAAACACAAATATTGCCATGAACCCAATGTGACTCGGAAAGGCTTAAGTGAGCCATGTTCAGGCAACACAGCATCTATTTTGCTAGCGTGAAACATGTGGCTGGAGACACAGATCAGGACCAGGTGACAGAAATCAGACAGGGATCACTGAAAGGATTTTAGGAAAAAGCAGGAAAATGAGAAAATCTCTGGTTAGATAGGTCTTTAATTTCCATGTACCTAAATTTGTAAACTTTGGTTTCAGTTAGTAAAACATTCTCCTTGAAAAAGAGGATTAAAAGAAAATAAATGTCAAACATATTGTGCTTCTCCTGTCATTTGTTAACATTTGTGGTGTAAACAACGACAACAACAACAAAATGCAGATACGATTTTATTCAGACTAATGCAATAGAGGGAACATTAATGAAAAACATTTCAAAGAAAAGGAAGGGAGGGGGCACATGGGTGGTTCAGTCGGTTGGGCAACCAACTTTGGCTCAGGTCATGATCTCATAGTTTGTGAGTTCAAGTCCCACATTGGGCTCTCTGTTGTCAGCACAGAGCTCACTTTGGATCTTCTGCCCCCTGCCCCTCCCCTCCCCACTTCTGTCGGATATTAAGAAAGAAAAGAGGGGTGCCTGGGTGGCACAGTTGGTTAAGCGTCCGACTTCAGCCAGGTCACGATCTCGCGGTCCGCGAGTTCAAGCCCCGCGTCAGGCTCTGGGCTGATGGGTCAGAGCCTGGAGCCTGTTTCCGATTCTGTGTCTCCCTCTCTCTCTGCCCCTCCCCCGTTCATGCTCTGTCTCTCTCTGTCCCAAAAATAAATAAACGTTGAAAAAAAAATTAAAAAAAAAAGAAAAGAAAAGAAAGAAAGACAATAAAAAGAAAAGATAAAATCAAGAGAAGAAAAGAGAAAATAAAGAAAAGGAAAGAAAACAAAGGAAAAGAAAACAAAAGAAAAGAAAAGAAAGAAAAGAACAGAAAAGAAAAGGAAAGAAGGGAGACTGGGTTTTGTAGAGGCAGGTAAATAAAGGAGTCCTCCAGAAGTCTGATGGGAGTCCTGAGGAAAGAAGGAAAACATCTTAGCAAGGAATATGCAATGGTGGGGAGGTTTCATAGTCACTGCTGCTTTCTGAGGCCACAGGGCTCAGATGAAGTTCAACAATGCTCATGGTGACAGTAAAATCATCAATGACAGTAAAATCATCAATGCTGAGAAAGACCGAATCATCACTCTGAAGCAAGAGCTACAAGCCAGTAAGTGCATGGCTTGTGTGGACTGTCAACATAGGAAATGTGCACTCTGCCTCAGTTTCTCCTCACTGGTGAGCATCCTGCCTTAAGGTCTGTGTCCAGCACTCTTAGGAGAGCTTTAGTTCCACATGGGATGCTCCCCAAGTTAACCTCCCAGAAGTCAAAGACACTCAGAGCAGAGCCAAACCAATGGCTCCATGTGACATGTTCAGAACAAATGTGTGCAGTTGTTTATTAAAATAAATAAGCAAATCAACAAAAACTCATCAATATCTCATCACAGCTCTCTTCATGCTAGGTGTCTGACAAGCTGTTCTGCGTGGCTTTTGTAAAATTCTTCAAATTTATTGGGTTATTTTTTGATTGATCTATCATTCTAAATAGAACATAAGGGTTAAATGCTGAATATGGCTTAGTTAACTTCTCACAACCTGACTGCATTTTGAAGAAAGCCTTCACTTATTATACAAAAGTGACTATGTGGACAGTCAGGTGTTTAAGCAAATGAAAAATTTAGTGCAACCAGAGGCTTTGGAACCTTCAGATTGTTTATTTGAATCAACTCCCTCCAATGTCTGCAGGTTAAACC
>NW_024412423.1:9535096-9556243 GCF_014898765.1 Herpailurus yagouaroundi | reverse complement strand
GGCGGGCGAGGGAGAGGAGGAGGGCGGGCGAGGGAGAGGAGGAGGGCGGGCGAGGGAGAGGAGGAGGGCGGGCGAGGGAGAGGAGGAGGGCGGGCGAGGGAGAGGAGGAGGGCGGGCGAGGGAGAGGAGGAGGGCGGGCGAGGGAGAGGAGGAGGGCGGGCGAGGGAGAGGAGGAGGGCGGGCGAGGGAGAGGAGGAGGGCGGGCGAGGGAGAGGAGGAGGGCGGGCGAGGGAGAGGAGGAGGGCGGGCGAGGGAGAGGAGGAGGGCGGGCGAGGGAGAGGAGGAGGGCTGCGAGGGAGAGGAGGAGGAGGGAGAGGAGGGAAAGTAGGAGGAGAAGGAGGAGGCAGTGGTGGCAGTGGTGGTGTTGATAGAGGAGCAAGAGAAATACTTTTCATTTAAAAATATAGGTATTGGAGGCACCTGAGTGGCTCAGTCAGTTAATGTCTCTTGATTTCAGCTTAGGTCATGATCTCAAGGTGGTAAGATCAAGCACCACCTTGGGCTCTTCACTGACAGGGCAGAGCCTGCTTGCAATCTTCTCTCTCCCTCTCTCTCTGTCCATCACCTCCCCCCACACAAGTAAAAAAATAAATTTAAAAAATTAAAAAAATATATATTGAAAATCAAAATTATCAAGAAAAAAATCATAATTTCAGATTATGATAGAACCATACAACTGTAGCACTGTATTTTTAGTGGATACAAGTTGAAAACAAGGATCTTTTCATCCTAAAATTCATTAGTCTATGCACGTACACTCAAGGTAACTGAGATACAGGAGATGGGATGTGTTCAACTTTGTGGCTTTCTTCGTGATCACGTCAGAAAAAAATCTAATTTCTGTGGTGATTGTTCTACATGTGATACTTTTCTTGTTATGAACATGGTGTCACTTCAGACTGAATGATACACCCTTCTGATATACTCCAAAGTTCTATCAATTTAGAAAGCTTAGTCCTGAAAAGAACATGTAAATGCCCCAAATCACACTGAAACCTCCACTATTCCATGGTCAAGTTCTTAATGATTTCCTGAATATTTGTATCCTGGAGAGTTGTCAGGTGGATGGCAGGCAGTAAGTGGAAAAGCACAAAGGAATTTGGAATTACCCATTCAAATATAACCTAACTAATTACTCTTGACATTGTCAGAGAATGTCTTTCATACTACTCTTAACAAACAGCCCAGTGTATATAAAATATATATATAGCAAATCATTTGCCTTTCGTATATTATACTAACTTATCACAAAAGTAAAAATATTTCACAAAATGCCATTGAACAGTATTTCATATTTTCCATTTTTTGACTGTCATCCTGAACAAGGCTGCATATCCAAGGCTCTTTCTTGATGCCAAATCTTTACATTTTGTGATTTGATTTTAAATCCCTGTCTTTAGATTATTTTTTATGCAGTAAGATAATCTTGAATTGATGCGCTTCTGTGAACTTGTTAAATGAAACACAAAATTCCAGTAACTTAAAATTCATAAAATATAATCCTTCGTGAAAATTTGGAGCATTTAAAATTTTTAACTTGGCATAATTACAGCCTTGGAGAAAACTGCAAAAACAGTACAAAAAAAATCCCATGCATCCCTTACCTAGATACCTCAGATGGTAACTGTATCACACTACCACATGTTTGGTTTCTGATTCTCTCTCGCATCTTCCTTTCCATCACTTTTCTGCCTTTCTTTTCTTTCCTTATCTTTCTTTCCATCCTTCCTTCTCTTTTCTTCTCCTTTTTTAATTTTCTTTTTTAATTTTTTTTTACATTTATTCATTTTTTAGAGACAGAGACAGAGCACAAGTGAGGGAAGGGCAGAGAGAGAGAGGGAGACACAGAATCTGAAGCAGGCTCCAGGCTCTGAGCTGTCAGCACAGAGCCCGACGTGGGGCTGGAAACTCATGAGCTGTAAGATCATGACCTGAGCTGAAGTCAGACATCTAACCGACTGAGCCACCCAGATGCCCCATTCTTTCTTTTTTTCTTTCTTTCTTTGTTTCTTTCTTTTCTTCTCCTTTCTGTCTTTACTTCTTTCTTTCTTTTCTTCCCTTCTTTCTTTTCTTTTCCTATCTTTCTTTTATTCCTTCTTTCTCTTTTCTTCTCCTTCCTTCCTCACTTCCTTCCTTCTCTCTCTTTCTTTCTCCTTCTCTTTCTCTCCCCTTCTCTTTGCCTTTTTCTTTCTCCTCTTCTATCATTAATTGTTCCTGAAATTAGACAATTTTGTTAATCTTTTCAAGGAACAACTCAAGCCTTGGCGTCATTATAGTTCTGTCATGTTTCTTTGATTTCTTTTTAATTATCTTTCCTTTGCTTTTGGCTTTATTGTGTATATATATATATATATAATTTCTTAGCATGTGCTTAGCGCACAAATTTTCACTCCCTCTTTTATTTTAATATTAGCAATTAAAGTTGTAAATTCCTTTCTAGCAATAATTTTAGAAAATTTTGATACTACATCCTTACGTTTTTTCAATTTTACTTATTGACTTATTTCCATTCTGTTTTCTTAATTGATCCATAGGTCACATGATACTGTGTTTTTGGTTTGCCAAGCCTCTCCCCTATTATACTGTGATTTAATTTCATTTTGCTTGAAGATGGTGCTGCAAGTGATAGTTGCTGAGAGACTTATTGTTAATTGGGTACTTGTATATAATTGATTTTGTAGATGGTTACTCAATTTTTAAACCTGTATTTTCTACATATTAGATGTGATGATCAAAACTGTTAATTGTTGTAGTCCATATTGACTATACAACTATAAGACATTTTTGTCTGCTTTCTATATTTAGCATTAAGCATTCTTTGGAAACACAACTATATGGTGAATTTGTTAAATTCCCTTGTAATTCTATTAGCTTCTGCCTTGTCTACCTTTGAACTATTCAGTGAAAGTTATAACATTTTTTTTCTTTCTTGAAAATTGATTTGTTTTAAAAAATATACTGCCTGTATCACTGAGAAACCTTTACAAATGTAGCTAATAATGTATCCAGCATTTTTAATGGTTCTATATAATATAATGGGTTTCTTTGCCTCTAGACTTCCAACTAGGAGTAGGACATACTCCTAGCATATGAGACATCATTCCAATGGGTATGTATTGATTTAGTATTTTTGCATTTTATTTTCATAATTGAGATTTGCCTAAATCTATCTTTCATTGATTTGTCTGTCTAGAGTTAGTATAATTTAAAATGACCTAATAAAACGCTTTAAAATTTCTTTTCCCTTTTCCTTTGCTCTAAAAAAGTTTCTGTAACATAGAACAACATACCAAATTTTTTCTCAATTCTGGAAAAGTTTATAAATATTAAATTACCCGTATCACTATTACTTGCTTGTTTATGTGTACTTTGAAATCAGTATTTTTTTCCATTCACTTACACATTTTCTGAAGTTCTTAGGTTGCCACTATTGTTTTGTAATTTCAACCTTTTTCTTGGATCTTTTGTTTTTTTGCAAGCACATGTGTTTCTTTGTATAACCAATAATTATTTTCATTTAACTAAATGCATTTTTTGGAACTGACTACATTTTTCCCCCTAATTTCTGTTTTCATCTATTTTTCATCTTGCTACAATACAAGGTCAAATAATTATTTGAGAAAAATTCATGGAGGATAAATCGCCTGTCTTTAGATATCTGAAAATGTATTAGTTCTGTCATTTACCTCAAGGACTGTTTAGCTAGGCTTGGGATTCTACATATAGAAACTCTTCTCTCACAGAGAACCAACCTGTCTGGTTTGATTCCAGCTCTGATGGTCTCTAGCAGTCACTCAAGAGACATCTTGGGGCCTCACTTTCTTTGGTTCTAACATATTCTTTGTGAGCAGTAACTATATCCCTTTGACCTCATGGACACAGACTCATCACTCAGCTCACTGACCTTCTCATTTAGTCTCTTTAACTCTGTGAACTGGGGTGATTATCTAGCTTTTGCTTGCTCCTGGCAATACGCTTTGAAAATAGAGTCAGAATTCAGTCGTTATGATCCAGGGGTGCCTGGGTGACTCAGTCTGCACTGACAGCATGGAGCCTGGTTGGGATTCTCCCTCTCCCTCCCCCCTTCTCCCTCCCCTCTCCCTCCCTCCCTCCCTCTCTCTCTCCCTACTTCCTTCCTCTCAAAATAAGTAAATAAACTTAAAATACAAAAGAAGCTATAATCCAAATGCATGCAAACTAAAGGAATGATCTTCAGAATTAGGGGGTAATAGCAAAACTTCGATTTAGTTGACTGTCCAGTAATTATAAAATATTCAACTCTTATCTTGAGTAATACTCTTGCTATTGTATAAGATCATGTAATCTTTTCTGATACATGATATTTTGTAAGAATTTCATTGAGACCTTGATGGTGTTTTCTTTTGTCATTTTTCTGGATTCCCCACCTGTAACATTCAACTGAGAGAGAGGGATAATTTCACATGGTCAGCAAAACCTATGTCTCCTTAAAAAAAAAGAAAAAATCCCCACGGAATGCATGGTGGGGGGATGCATCAACATACTTATTACATCCTCTGCATATAAGTGCTTCCCCTGACCATTTTCCAGTTGGAATAAGATTCCAATTTAAGGAAATTCCCTGAACACCAGCATTCTTCCAAGGTCTGCTGCTTTGGCCATTAAACTTCAATAAACATGAATAAGATGGCATCATCTATTAAAAAGACTTATTTTCCTAGCTGGATAACCATTATTCTGTGCAGTTAGAAAATACATAATCTAGTTTATTTCAACAACTTTTAATATAATGGTACTTATGAAAGGGAAGGAATTATGGTTTGGAAATATAGAGTGGGAAAAACCCAGAGGCTTCTAGAAACACTGCTGCTAGGTAAATTAAATCACTAATAAAATTACTCTGTCTATTCAATTTACCTCGCACATTATGTACAGATGGCTTTCGGATTTTATTAACGAGAAGAATGAAAGAACAAGTGAACAAGAGAACTTGATGGAATAGAATATGTTAACTGTACTGGTATTCATTTCCTTTCTCCTATGCATGGGAAGGGGGAAAAAAAAGAAAAGAAAAAGGTCTGTTTGTTTAGCCCTTAAGTACATTAATTTCCATACAAAGTGGTTATTTTAAGTGAGGGCACCATATTTCAAGACTACATTCTTTTTTGCACTTCGAAGTTGGCACACATAGAATCACCACGTTAAACAGCTAAAGCCCTTATTGTAATCAGTTGCATTCAGTTTAAAATGCCTCAACTGTTGAAAAAAGTGACTTGAAGGGGAAATGATTCATCAATTCACTCTTTCTGGAGGCAATAAATCACTAAGTTGGAAGCCCAATTTTCTAATCTGGGCTGTTTTTATCAATGTTTATTTATTTTTCAGAGAGAGAGAGAATGATTGGGAAGGGGCAGAGAGAGAGGGAGACACAGAATCCAAAGCAGGCCCCAGGTTCTGAGCTGTCAGCACAGAGCCCAATGTGGGGCTCGAACCCACAAACCCATGAGATCATGAGTTGAGCCAAAATTAGATGCTCAACTGGCTGAGCCCCTGAGACACCCCTCTAACCTAGGTTTTGCAACATCTTTTCAAGAAATATAATATGGAGTATGTCAAGATTTCAAGAGGCCATTTCCTAGAGTTCTTAAAAATTTGTTTCAATGTTTGTGTGTGTGTGTGTGCGCGCACGCGTGTGTGAGACAGAAAGAGAGAGAGAGTCAGAACATGAGTGGGGGAAGGGCAGAGAGAGAGAGGCAGACACAGAATCTGAAGCAGGCTCCAGGCTCTGAGCTGTCAGCACAGAGCCCAAAGCAGGGCTCAAACCCACAAACCATGAGATCATGTCCTGAGCCAAAGTAAGATGCTTAACCAATTGAGCCACCCAGGCGTCCCTATCTTTCCATTTATTCAGACCTTCTTTAACGGGGAGGAGCAGAAGGAGAAAGAGAATATTTAACAGGTTCCATGCTCAACACACAGAGCCCGATGTGAGGCTCAATCCCAGGACCCTGGAATCATGACCTGAGCTGAAATCAAGAGTCGGATGCTCAAATGACTGAGCCACCCAGGCTCGCTGAGGCATAACTAGTTACAAAACTCATCTCTCAAAGTTAACCTGGTATTATGATTACCTGTAGAAGCATTCGACCTAGCACTTAATCTTTATCTCTTAGTGTCTCTTCTCCCTTAAATAATGTCCTTTATCTTGCTCATGGATGCCTGAGTTTTTATGAATTTTGTTGTCCTATTTGCTGTAAGTTTTTGTCCTAGGATAACATGTTAGGGTAGGAAAAGCAGTGACATTCTTCCTTTGTCTAAAGTAACTTAAAATGGACTCAAACCCTCACTATCCAGACTGGAAAGGAATCCAGCATACTGGTCCTCCAAAGCCCACATCCTTTACTCTCCCTTCGAGGAGGAGCACATCCCTGTCATTTGTCATCTGGCTGTAACTGCTGTTTCTCCTGCTGCGGTTCATAACATCACTGCATTCCACATCCTCTGCTGTCTGGAGCAACTTCCCAGTTGCTGTCCACTTTCACTGACCAAATATGTGGCCAACAGGCACTACTTTGTTCTATACTGTTTTCTAGTTTCAAGCAATTTCCTATCATAATTTTAAATCCATAAAGCTTCTTCTAAAAACAAATAAACCAACAACAAACAAAAAGCTCTTCCTTCTTTTGCTGCAAAACCAGTCTTGATTATCTCCTGCTAGGGCTCTGCCTTTGAAACAACTCCCTTACCCCTTTTTCTCCAGGAATACTTTCTCCTCCTCAGGTAAGTGATAAGTGATCAGATAAGTGATCTGATAAAGATTGCTCAATAGACTTTCCACCACTTCCTTAACACCCCTTGCACTAGAAAATAAACCATGTGTTCAGACGCAAACATAAGCATAAACTTCAGTAGATACCAATTGCAGTGGAAAGATTTGACACATTAAAATAAATTGATTGGAGCAAATGAGCTAATCAGAACTTTTCCTTACAGACTTGAAAACGAGGCATGCAGAGATCTTATTATTTACACGAGTATCAGCGTGGAAAATTTCACTCTTCTTAACAAACTACCAATGTCCCATTGGTTCACCAGATAAACATTCCTATCATGTGTATTCTAATTCCAGGGTAGTTAATATACAGTGTTTTATTAGTTTTAAGTGTACTATAAGCCAGTCAGAGAAAGACAATACCATATGATTTCACTGTTATTTTTATTTTGTTTTATTTTATTTTATTATTTTATTTTATTTTATTTTCCATGAGAGAGAGAAAGGCAGAGAGCACACGCTCATGAGCATGGGAGGGGCAGAGAGAGGGAGAATCGCAAGCAGGCTCCACAGTCAGTGTAGAGTTCGACATGAGGCTTGATTCCACAACCCTGGGATCATGACCCAACCTGAAACCAAGAGGTGGACACTCAACCAACTGGGCCACCCAGGTGCCCCTACTATTCTAATATCTTTTACTATCCAATGGATTTCTGTTCCTGTAGTCAAGTTAAGTACTTATCTCAACCTTGATTATGCAGTTCAAGTGATTACTGTAATTATAATTTAATTTTAATTTACCTAACCTTATGAAATGTGACTGCAAACAGAAAAAGGTTGCTCGCAGGAAAGAAAATAAAATGCTTTCAAAAGACCTTACCAAGGTCCTAGAAAATAAAACTATCTGTTGAATTCCTTATGTCGTCATATACACTTGACAAAAGTTTACAACATGATTTTCAGAAAAACATAAAATGAACATAAAGCTCTATATTTAGCTAAAGAGGCACTCATAATAATAAAGCTATTTCTAAGAGCATTACACATAAATTTTGAGTATTAAATAAACTTAAGATAAAATTACTAGGTGAGTTAGACAACTAGGTCAATATTCTAAAGTACATCAAAACCATAACCTTTTCTTTAAAATTTCTCTGGTAGATTGTCAGACTGTATGCAGGCTGTAAATGACACGTGTTAATAAAACACACTTTTCTGTATTCTCCCAGTGATTTGTGTTTTGGCTTCTGAGATGGATGTATTCCCTTTACAATACAGCAAGTTTTTCCAGTGGTTTATGAGGAGCAAAATCCCAGCAGTATCTTAACTGCCTTCTCTTGATACAGACCAGTCTTACACACAAGTGTGTTATACAAGCTTGTATTCCATTTTGCAAATTAAAGCTAAAGAGAGGCTAATAATTAGACCGGCTCTTCTCTTGATACACGAAAATGCTGAAGTCCAAAGAGATGTGAAACCACAGGCATCAAAAAATGCAGATTTCTTTCCTAAGTTTTTTTTTTTTTTTAATGCTTATTTACTTTTGAGAGACAGAAAGAGAGACAGAGTGAGAGGCCTCAGAGGGGGAGGGGCAGAGAGAGGAGACACGGAATCTAAAGCAGGCTCCAGGCTCTGAGCTGTGAGCACAGAGCCTGACACAGGGTTTGAACCCACAAACGGCAAGATCACGACTGGAGCCAAAGTCAGATACTTAACCAACTGAGCCACCCAGGCACCCCTCTTTCCTCTCTTCTTAATGCTTAGGTTTATCTCCTGCTGCCTTCCAGAAGGCCATTTAAAAAAAGTGGTTGATACACAAGAAGAAATAGATAGAAATATGTCTTGAATCCCTACAGGAATTCAGACAACACTTGCAGCTTTCAGTTAACTGAAATTTTTAAGTCTTGTTTTTCCCATTTATCACATTTATTGCAATTCCTGAATTTTATTTTTAAAACCTGAAAGTAGGACTTTGTACTTTCTCATCCTAAATTGCACTTTTTGGTTTTTAAACATCATTTTAGCTTGCTGAGGTATATTTAAATTCGGATTCTGTCTTCCATCATAATTCATCATTCATTTTCTAAGATTAGATCAGCTTGTTTGGGGTTTTAATCAAACCCGTGATCAGAGATTTAACCTTCAAGAACACCAGTAAAATCTGTTTGCCAGAGGTTTCAGTGAATAAGGGAATCAGACTAAACATTCAAATAGAACCCAAGGGCACCTGGATGGCTCATTTGGTTGACCAACTGACTCTTGATTTCATGTCAGGTCATGATCCCAATGATCATGTCGTCCCATGATCCCATGGATCAAACCCCATGTTGGGGTCCACACTGAGCATGGAGCCTGCTCCAGATTCTCTCTCTCTCTGCCCAACTTCCCCACTCATGCTGTCTCTCTGAAAAAAAAAAAAAAAGCCAATAGAACCCTAACACAACAAAGCTTAGACAAGAAAGCATATTAAAAATCAAACAAACTGATAAATTCTGTTTTAGATCTGGAAACATCCCAGAGTAAGAGACACTGACACAGATGTCAGTCAAAACACACACAGGACTTAATTACTGTTAATAGAAAGCTGATCAAGTTTTTATGACACTGACATGCTATCTACAGTGCTACCAAGTCACCTAAGATAAAGGTTTTAAAGAATCAAAGAATGATATTTCGTATGAACTGCTGAGTTAAAAAGAAAATCACAACATTTAAAGTAAGAACCATAGGAGAACGAGAAACATCAATCTACATTTGTTACTATGACATCCTCTTCTGTCTCCACTCCCACAGAGACACCTCAATCGGTGAATTTCCTATTCAACTATCAGTGGTAATTAGTCTGAGTTAAGGAAAAGATAGTCGAGTATCAACGATATTCAAATAACTCCTTTTTTAATTTTGACATATCAACTTTCATTTCATTATAGAAACTGTTAGCCCCTCTTTTCCCTATTCCAAGGTAGAAAATATAATTTCAAATTTCTATCAATTTACATTGTACAAATTGGAGAATTCCTTGGGTGTTTCCTGGTTCCCCTGTCTCCCAACCTCTCACTTTATTTGCTTTGTCTTGTTAAGTTGATAAAGATATTACAGCGTCAGAATATTTCAGTGCACTGGACACCTTACTGAAGAAATCCATTTATATCAGTAGATGTCATATTTGCCTTTTATTGAGTAGGAATGACTATTATTTAAGTGGTCCTTTTGAAGAACTAGAAATATGCCTGTTTAAAATCTTTGAGAATTCTTCTGAGTTTTATGCCCGGATTCTCTCCTAAGTACATAAGGCACTGAAATAATCCAGTGTATTCAAGTATCTCAAAAAATAAGAAATCATTGTACATCCTACATCCAACGTCATATTCTTGTGTTTAAAATCCAATGTCGGGTGCCTTGTGCAGTATAATGGATATTAAGTAGTGCTGAGACAAACTGCTGTCTATGAAAATGTAGCCTGTAAATAAGCCACTGTCTACTTCCCAGGGGACAAGTGAGTATTTATGCCAGGCAAGTGCTGCATTAATTTTATTGCCTACACATCTCCAGGAAGCTAACTTGCAAACTACCATTTTAAGTAAGTTTTCTCTGATCCGTAGCCTTTATGTTTACAGACTTTTTTTCAGGATGTCAAGTTAAGAGCAAACCAACTACATTCTGAGACGGCCAAGGCCAATTTTTATCTTTCCTTTTGGATAAGAACTGAACACTACATTTCTATTTTCTCTTGAAACTGCCTTTCAAGAGGCAGGCATATCAGGGCAAAGACCCTACCTTCCTAGGAACTGGTTGCCAAAAGAGTTGAAATATACTAGTATGTTCCACACTGCTTTCATTTTTCACATTGACTACTCCAATATCCCCAAATGATGTCCAAACCCAGTCCATAATATAGTCAGAATACTTCTCCAAAAAAAAAAAAAAACAAAAAAACAAAAAAACAAAAAAACCCTTGGGGCGCCTGGGTGGCTCAGTTGATTAAGTGTCTGTCTGCCTCTTATTTCAGCTTAGAACATGATCTCACGGTTCCTAAGATGGAGCCCTGCATGGGGCTCTGTGCTGACAGCATGGAGCCTGCTTAGAATTCTCTCTCTTCCTCTCTCTCTGACCCCTCCCTCTTCCCCTCACACACGTTTTCTCTAAGTAAATAAATATACATTTTTTAAAAATGCAACCATTACCATCCCATGGCCCTGTCAGGTGCCTCCCTTGATTTTCTATATGCAATTCAACCTCTATGTTGTACTCTAACCACACTTATCTAGTCTTTTCCCATTCTTCACCTCAAATTTTATTCAAATGTAATAGCATACATACCACACACACACACACACACACACACACACACACACACACACATTAATGGTTTGTTTGCTTGTTTTTCAGAGGGTTCTCTATACAGGGAGCTTACCTCCATGTCTGACTAACTTGATTTGCAATCTATATTTAAAAATAGATTCAAAGGTGCTCTCCCATTCTGTATCAAGGTAGGTTAATAAACATAGATGGAGTGAATTCAAAGAGGAAAGCTACTTATATTGTCACAATCTCACTAGAACAGGATATAAAACACACTAGAAGCTGTGACATTTAATTAACAATTTCAGCCTTGGCCATTTGAATTATTGTTCCTCAAAGATGTCTTTGCAGTGAGAGCTTTAAGAGTGAAAAAGTGGCAAGATAAAGGGGTTTCCCTCCATTTGAAATGTTTATAGCTACTTTTAATAGTGTGTTACTTAGGACACTAAGCTTTCTAATCTATAAAATCAATTACGTTGCCATATATGCCCTCTTAGGTTATAAAAATTAGTGCTGTTTCATATCAAGAATCATGTACAGTTCTAGGGTACCTGGATGGCTCAGTTGGTTAAATGTTCAATTCTTGATTTCAGCTCAGGTCATGATCTCATAGTTCATGAGTTTGAGCCCCACATTGGGCTCTATGCTACCAGTATTGAGCCTGGTTGGGATTCTCCCTCTACCACTCTCTCTCCCATTCCCCTGCTCATGTTCTCTCTCTCCTTCTGTCTTTCTCAAAATAAATATACATATTTTTTAAAAAGCATCACATACAGTTCATAACTAAATAAATAGTTGATGTAATTATTCACCATTAAACTATCTGATTGATGGCAGAATTCAGCAATAAAATATAAAGAGATTTCCTTGAGTGACTACAGTTTCTTTTAGATAACTTATTTCTAAAAATCCCTTCACAACAAAGGAAGAGTGAGAAGTCTTAATAAATGAAGAGAACTTGTGATGCCAACATTACTTTTTGCCTTGCTCTGTACTAAAATCTTATCCCCAGCTCCCTGATGGTATTGATAAATGGTAATAAAATAAAATTTAAATTTGATGCATATTATCATTGAATTATCCCTGATGATGCCACCAGGTAAAATTAGATTACAAAAACACAGTGATTTATGTATGATGAAATACAACTTTATGTTTAAAAAAAATAAAAAGGATATAAAGTCCAAACCTCTTTTTGCGTCTTAAGAAGACACTGCACCATGATTTAGAAGTTTAGAAGTTTATCTAAATAGTATATTAACATGACAAACATAAATAAGAATACCACATTGAATTTTAAAAAGTTATGTATCATACCTAATGGGACATAATTTCTGAATTCTGGGTTCCTTAAAAAAGTATATTATACAAGTAAGTTTTATGAAGATGTTTTTCTAGAACAGGAATGTAAATTTTCTCACAATTTCCCATGCTGGACAGGATGGTGGGTCTAGTGTCGATTAACCTCTAGTTTAGAAGAATATTTATCTCTGAGATTTGGTTTATATGCTAAACACTTTATCAACGTTTTATTGATTGATTGGTTGGTTCATGGGGGGCAGGTAGGGGAGATGTCTGGCCAACTCTAATTCAACCTTTAATATCAAGGCCACAAGGTCACAGCACAAATACTCCAGAAAATCTTTACTGAATCTTGACATTAGCTTACTATGTTCTTTTTCTTTGCTCACAAAGCTTATTTTTCTTCACTCTTAACCTGTAGATTCCTTGCAAGTAAGAAATATACCTCATTCATACTACATCTCTGGATATGGAAGAGTACTTCCTATGTAAAATACATTACAAATAGTTCTAGATCTGTAATTGTACATTGTAAATATTTAATATTTTAAATAAATGTTTTAAGTTTATTTATTTTGAGAGAGAGAGAGAGTTCACATGAGCATTGGAGGAGCAGAGAGAGAAAGAGAATTCCAGGCAGACTCCAGATCAGCTCAGAGCCTGATGGGGGGCTAGAACTCATGAACCATGAGATCATGACCTGGACTGAAATCAAGAGGCAGACACCTAACTTACTGAGCCACTCAGGTGCCCCAGAATACTTAGTATTTTAAAATTGACTTAAACACATTTATCGGTCAGACAATAGAAAGGGTCAAAATGTTTCCAATCACAGTAAATGAAAAAGGTGGATTCCTTGATGAAGCACCCACACTAAACAATCCCCAGTGTCCCCTCTCAGCTTTTACAGGCATGTATTGTTTCTATTAGGCAGTATTTGGTAGTTAGAGACCCACCACTGCCTTGCTTATCAGGTGCTGGTCATGCCTGGCTAGTTGATGTTGGCCAAATGGGAAGGAGAGGACAGGGCCTGACTGTGTCCTGCAGGGCAGGCTTCTGTACTGACTCAAAACCAGGGCCAGAATAACAGGTTCTAACTGGGAAAACTGGGCCCTTTGTGTAGTTTTACAGGGTTCAGTGGAATTTGGGGATTTGTCATTTTCTGGAGAATCCACCTCATTTGTCGCCATTTGGTCCCACACTTTCTGAAGCCTTGACAGAGCAGACTTGTTTTGATCGGTAATTTTAACAGCTTAATAAACAACTATTGTGTTGCTTGTCTACTCTAGAAAAGAAGTCCTGGGCCACGTGCTCAGCTTCCTCAGTCCTCTCCCTTCAGGAGATACTACCAAAGAGGCCCTTCAACTTTTCATATTTGCTCTAAGTTGGCTATTAGTTATTGTGACATTTTAGTGACCTTCTCTCAGTATATCCCCAATTCCTCTGTCTTTAGAGTTACTTTGTCAAACACAGGGAACCTCACACTAGCTAATATGTTCCTTTGCACCAATATGCCCTTTTTTTTAAATTTTTTAAATGTTTTTATTTATTTTTTTGCGACAGAGAGAGACAGAGCATGAGCAGGGGAGGGGCAGAGAGAGAGGGAGACACAGAATCCGAAGCAGGCTCCAGGCTCTGAGCTGTCAGCACAGAGCCCATTGTGGGGCTCGAACCCACAGACTGTGAGATCATGGCCTGAGCCGAAGTCGGACGCTTAACCGACTGAGCCACCCAGGGGCCCCTAATGTGCCCTTTAAATGACGAATGAACAATGGGACAACATCCTTTTTTCCCCGGGGACTATCTGTACTTCAAATGTGACCAGTTGTGGTGGTCTCATTGCAAGCCAGGCAATGTGGGATCCTGCTCCCAAACCCTGTCTTTGAAATAGTTTACTACAACTCTTAGTGTACAGGGGGGTGATTAAGAAGTGTCCTTATGACCAGCAGCTGTGGAAGGAAGGGAGTGAAAGCAGTAGTAGACAGATACATGACCGGAGCTTCAATAGAGGCTCAAAGGCAACTCTGAAACATAGACAACTCTGGATCCAGAATGGTCTTTCAGACATGTCCCAAGTTAAGCAGAGACAGCTGGCCAGGCCGTGTCTCTACATCATCAGTCAGTTACTGTGTGCACTTGCCCTTAAAAAGGTAATGAACTGGGGGGAAGGCAGCTTTCTGCAGCTGAGGCCATGTCTCAAGAGTTAACAGCCAAAAGCCATCCCAGGAACCTTACAACAAAGTTCTTTATTAAGGGCTATCTCAATGAATCACAGTGTCACCCACACTGAGGCAACTTAAAAAAAAAAAAAAAGAAAAAGAAAAAGAAAAGAAAAGAAAAATGAATTTGAACACAAAATGGAATGAATGTGAAGTAAAAACAAAAATTAAGGTGGTGGGGTGTTTTGTTTTGTTTATTTATTTTGAGAGAGAGAGAGAAAGAGAGAATCCCAAGCAGGATCCACAAAGTCGGCACATAGCCCCAACAAGGGGCTCAAACCCATGAACTGTGAGATCATGACCTGAGCCAAGATCAAGAGTTGGATGCTTAACCGAGTCACTCAGACACCCCACGATGGCAATGGTAGAATCATATATACATCAATAATTGTATTACATGAAAAGAAAATAATACGGCTGTTAAAATTCAAAAAATCAGTGGAATGGATTTAAAAATGCAACTAAAGAGGTCTTAAGAGAGATTCACTTAAATGTAAAGAAAAGAAATTATAATGTTAGTATTTGTAAAAATATATGCTCCAAAGTGTTTGAATATCCTTGTTCTATTTTAAGGAAAAAACTATAGGTAAAACAAGAAATATTGTTGTAATTTAAAAAAATATCAAGTTACCAGGAAGATATAAAATTTAACAATTTCCAGTCATAAAATAACTGTGTCAAATACATAAAGATAAAATTGGCATAATGGAATAGAGAAATGGGTAAATCCAAAATTATAAAAGTAGATTTTAGTATACTTTTCATAGTAACCAATAGAATATTCAGGTAAAATATCAGCTTTTTTTTTTAAAGTAATCACTACACCCAAGATGGGGCTCAAACTCATGATCCCAACATCAAGACTTGCACGCTCTACCAACTGAGCCAGCTAGGGTTGCTATAGGTAAAATATCAGTTTAGAAAGATGAATATGAACAGGCATTAAGATTTCTTAACTGATATCTGTGGAACACCTACGATACAACTGTAGATCACACATTACTTTCATGTGAAATTTGAACGTTTACCAAGATAAACCATACAGTAGGCCATGAAGTAAGTTTTAACATATTTCAAAGAACTGAAAATACATACAAATGTTCTTTGATCAGACTGTATTTCAGCAAGGAATGTTTACAATTTAAGTAGAAAACCTTTTATTTGTAAATCAAGCAATACACTTCTAAATAAACTATAATCAAATAACCATTGAAAATAGAAATTCGTTTTTTTGCTCAATGATTTTAAAACACAGTATTCAAAGTACATGGGAGATATTAAAATCAATGTTTTCAGGAAAATTTATAGAACTAAATATATGTTTTAGAAAAAAAAGAACATGAGTGTTTTAATGACAGAGCTCAAGGAGCTATAAAACAGAATTGTACTCAGTGGTGATTGAACCACAGAAACAATCAAGAGGAAAGTAAAAATTTGTAATGTAGAAGAAAAACCCACAAAACCAAAGTTATTTCTTTGAAAAGCTAATGAAATTGGTAATTTCCTACCAAGCCTGATCAAAATAAAAAGTCAATATGTACAAATAAACATCAGTACAGATCTTTCAAATATTGAACAGATAAGAGTACTTTATGAACTCTATGCCAATAAATTTTAAAGTGTAGGTGAAATAGTTGAAGGCTTTCAGAAACACAACTTATGAAAAAGTATAGAAAATGTGAAAATCAAAACAGCCCTCTATCTCATAAATAAAGAGAATCTCTGAGTAGTAACTTTACAACAGGTGTAACTCTAGAACTAGATGGTTCCATCTACATATTTTTCCTCATATTTCAGAAACAGAAAGCCAATACTATACATAATCTTTTAATCTTGGAAAGATACAGAGAGGGGAAGTTTCCCACTTTTGTTATTAAGTTACAGTAATGATACCAAAGCAAGACAAACACACTAAGAAAAAGGATAATGTTATATACCAATTTCTCTCCTAAAGATACAAAATTTTAAATAATATATTATCAAGCCAAATCTAACAGAGCATGTCATGACCCAGGTTGTTTCACTTCCAACTTTGTGAGTTTACCAACTCCAAAATTAATGTAATATACCATATTGATAAAATAATAAAAATCATGTAATCATGCCAGTAAATAATTTCAAAACCTCTAATAGAATTCAATATATATACATAATAAAATGAAAGCAAAAAAATAACAAGGTAGGAATACAAGTGAAATTCCTTATACTCATGAAGTTATCTTGAAAAGAAAAACAAAATACCAAAAATTCATATGATATATGCTAATTAATAAGAAAATATTGTAAGCTTTGTCTCCAATTTGAGAATGAGAAAAAAAAAAGTCCTAGGTTCATTCAACACTGCACTGGAGAATCTATACAGGGCTATAAGACCAATAAATCAACACTATGATTAACAAAATTAAAAGGAAGGAAAAAAAATATAACATACACAACTGAACAAATGTGTATATTAAAAAAACAAAACAAAAACGAAAAAGGAACCTACAAGTCAACTATTAGAATTCATGATCAATTTTAGGGCTGCTGAATCCCAAATCAATATATAAACATCAATTTTATGTCCAGGTTCCAGTCACATGAAGTTATAAGATGGTAATTTGAAAAAAACCATTTCATGTGTAATCATCAAAAACATTAAGAATTTAGGCATAAATTTAATAAAACCTAATTCTAGTACCAAAAAACTATAAAAATTACTTAGAAAAATTTGAAAAGATTCCAACAAATGAAAATACACTTTTTCTATGAAGTTGAAAATTTTAAAGAAGGCGATTCTCTCTAAATTAGGCTATCAAAACACTGTAATAATAATCAAAATTCCAGCAGAATTTTTTGGGGGTTTATGGCAAAGTTTATTACCTGATTCTAAAATGTTTAGGAAAATTAAAAGGCAAATAATAGCCAAGATAATAGTGAAAATAAATAATAAAGGTGCATTTCCACTATTATATACAGGTGTCATAAAAACCACAGTACTGAAGACAGTATGATACTAATGCAAAAAAATAAATAAATAAAAATAAAAACACTAGAGACCTGGGTGGTCAAGTCTTATCAAAATGGAGTAACTGTGGTAAACACTCCAGATATTCAACAAAGAGAAAAAGAAACATAATGTCCTATAAGCAAGAGACATTCTTTAGCAATAGGACAAAACAGAAGCAAACTCATCTAAAAACAAATCTTAGGATTCAAGTGGGCAAATGTCAATTTAATTTTTCTCTCAGAAAAAATTTTCAACCAGTTTTAGATAAAGGTCACACAGGCTAAAGTCTTTACAACATATTCTCTGAAATGACAAGCATACAAAAATAATAGTAACAGTAACGTTAATAATAATCTCTTGCATGAAAAGAAAAAAGTGACTAACAATCAAGAAACAGAATAAATATAAGCAGACCTATAAAGGATACAAACCTTAAAGGTAGCAGTGAAAGGCCTCAAAGTAACCATGTTTAAGATAGTTAAGGTATTAGATAAAAGAGCTCACAGACACCAGAATGGACCATGTCTTAGGAAAGCTGAATTATATCTCAAATTTTTTGTCACCTTGAAAACAGAAATGAAACCAATTCATTCCTTGAAGAAAACAAATCTACAGCAGAAAAATAAATTGTAATAGTCCTGTATCTACTAAAGATATTGAATTCATAGTTTAAAACCTTCCCAGAAAGAAAGCTTCAGGCACAAACAGCATGCTGCACTAATGAATTCTTCTAAACATTCATGGGTGAAAAAATATTACCATTCATACATAAATACAAAAAAAAAGTCAAGACAAAGACGAGTATACGCTATGAAGTTCACCAACAGCTATTCTATGGTGATATAACTGAGCTGCATGCCCGCATACACATTAAAAGTGCACACATTTTTAAAAAGTGTGCATCAAGCTCATGCAAAATATGGGAAAGAGATACAGAGCAGGGGATTCGAGAGCAGCCTGATGTGATGGGTAGGGCAAATGTGCTATTTAGGAACTAGCACTTTCTGAAGACCATAGGTTGTCAGTCAGGGGCACAACTCCACAAGAACATGTGGTTTTCCCTTGCAGCGTTTGGAATCCCATACACAGGACATGTAAGACTCGTGGTTGTACTGAACCGAAGCTGGAACTGATCCTAAAAGTAGGTGCTCTGGAACAGGTAAGACAAAGAGGGATATTCAGGTGGTGGAGCTGGGCCAGAGAGGCAATCAAGGAGAGCCTTTAAGAATGAGCTGATAGAGGGGGGCCTGGGTGCCTTAGGTGGTTAAACTAAGTCATCATCTCATTGGGCCCGAGTTTAAGCCCCACGTTGGGCTTTGTGCTGGCAGCTGGGAGCCTGGAGCCTGCTTCAGTTTCTGTGTCTCCCTCTCTCCCTGCCCCTCCCTTGCTTGTGCTTGCCTTCTCTCCGTCTCTCTCTCTCAAAGACAACTAAACAATACAAAAATATTTTTTAAAAAGAATGAAATGATAAATTGGGATGAATCATCTAGAAACATGAGCTATCAATGAGGACCAAGCATATGAACATGTGGGCAAAGGCATATACATATTCTATAGTGTACCCCCCCCCCCCCCAGCAGTGACTCTACTGGCACCTCAGCCTTAGTATTGCCAAATGACAAAGTGTCTTGCATGGCAGGCCACTCTGTCCATCTCTGTTGTGTCCACATGGCTTTCTCTTCATTTCAGACAGCAATCCCCTTTTCCAGTTCTGTTGGTGTCCCCTCTCTCGAGTCTGTTCCATTAGTAAGTCTTCCTATGCCTACAACACCGGGGGTTCACAATGAACAGATAGCTGGATGTATCAAGTATGAAAGTTAATATGTGTATTATTTTTTTTCTTTTCTTTTTTATCTTCCACCTCCTCCTCTTCCTTTTCATGTGCGTATGCATGTGTGCGCGCGCGCGTGTGTGTGGGTTTTTAAAACAATTTTGCTGTTCTTTGAAAACATGTTTATATTTTTTCATTTTTTTAATTTTTAAATTTTTTAACGTTTAGTTTTTGAGAGAGAGACAGAGTGTGAATGGGGAAGGGGCAGAGACAGGAGAGAGAGAATCCCAAGAACGCTCCACACTGTCATTGCAAAGCCCAATGGGTGCTTGAACTCACCAACCAGGAGATTATGACCTGAGTCCAAGTTGGACACTTAACCAACTGAGCCAGCCAGGTGCCCCTGAAAACGTGTATACATTTTAACTAGAGCTCACATAAAAGTTTAACTAATACAGCACTGGATATTGTAGTTACTCTAAGAGTGTAAGTTCCTAATTACATGAGTTCATGTTCTAGAAAGTAGAAAAAAGCATCCTCATCTAGGACTGTATAATCTACAACGAATGGATGACATATGTGTATATTCATGCACGTGTGCCGATTTTTCCTAGTGCTTCACCTCCTGGAATGGCCTTTCCCACCAGCTGAATTAGATGTTGAATTAAAACCCTACTGATAAATGTCAAATCTTTCCCTCACCTTCCTATTTAAATGCTAAACATTTTTTTCTCATTTAAAATTTTACAGATGTGCTTAAATAACTAGCAACGACAGTAACTAATATAGAAATGAGGAGGACAGTAGCTGAACAATAATTTAATTTTAGTAATTTCTGGTATCTGTATGACTGCCTGTAATTAATCTGTATAATAATGATATGAATAACTAGTCCTGTACAATGCACTCGGTATGGTTTGTGATTCTCCTGAGAACCCTTCAATTTATATTTTATTTATATCTCTGTTCAAGAAATTATGCAACTGACTTAGCGAGACATTGAACCATTTGCCATAGGGTCTAGAGCTGGCAAATAACAGCTCTGGGGTCTGAATCTACTCTAAGTGGCACCAAAGACTTCATCCTTTCCACCATACCTCACTGTTGCTCTAGAACTCACATGTTTTCTTCAAATACATAAACATACGATGCAGCAGCCAACCAAAGATGTCCAGGTCCTAATCACCGCACCTTGTTCATATCAAGGGGGAAAAGGGAATTTTTATCTGTGATTAAGTCAAGGGTCTGGAGATGGGACAATTATCCTAGATTACCCAGTGTCCAAATCCTACCAAACGTGTTTTTGTAAAAGGGAAACAAGAGCTCCAAAGGCAGAGAAAGATCTGAAGATGCTACATGTGGAATGGGAGCAGTAGCCAATAGCTAAGAAACGCAGGTGGCCTCTGAAAGCTGGAAAAGACCAAGGCACCCGTTCTCCCTAATTGCTAAGGAACTCAGAGGACATCTTAGTTTTAGCTCAGTAAAGCCTCTTTCACACCCCTGACCCCTAGAACTTTAATAATAAATGTGTGTTGCTTTAAGCTACTAGTTTGTAGTGAACTACTATGTTTATAGTAGTTATAACAGTAGTAGGGATCTAATATAGATCTTTACAAGCTAACAACTCCTGGAGTGACTTTTGTTTTTGTAGTAAGTATACACAGCTAATTCTGCTACCCTCTGCATCCTTCTATGCCTAGAGATTTTTCTCTCTTTTTAAAACATGTTTATTATTTAAAGAGGGAGAGAAAGAGAGCTGAGGAGGGGGAAAGGAAAGGAAAGGAAAGGAAAGGAAAGGAAAGGAAAGGAAAGG
>NW_024412423.1:9441994-9535086 GCF_014898765.1 Herpailurus yagouaroundi | reverse complement strand
AAGGAAAGGAAAGGAAAGGAAAGGAAAGGAAAGGAAAGGAAAGGAAATCCCAAGCAGGCTCTGTGGTGTGGGTATAGAGCTCAACTCGGGGCTTGAACTCATGAACAATGAGATCATGACCTGAGGCGAAATCAAAACGTGCCCTTGTATGGTTTAAAGTTCTCAACCCTTCAGAGATGTCATTAGTGGTCACATAATGAGCTATGGCACCACAATTTTTTAAAAATATGATTACATAATGGAAAATGCTTCTAGTAGTTTATACAATTTTCAGAAATTACCATTAGAGAAATATAGCATAGCAAGAAATATAAAAGGATAGCAAGGAATACTTAATTATAATAAAAGATGACACTGTTTGTTCTTAGTCCATGTATTTTCTGTTTTCAAAGATCATTTAAACTTAATTTGATGTTCCTTGAATAAAAAAAATCATAAACTTGGTGGTCAGATACACTGCTTTCACTTTCTACAAGTAGTGTGTTTTATTATTTTCCTTTTACAAAAAGTCAACCCATTTTAAGAGCTGAGTTAGCATACACGGTTGTATTTTCAATTTACCATTTACTAAAATAGCCATTAAAGAAAAATTTCAGTAAAATTTTAATCTAATAACATTCTTATTTCATAAAAGAGTCAACAATTTACTGAGCATTCTTCACTATTTTTAATGTTTTGGAGTATCTGTAATTACTTTGATACTCTGTGCAATTTGGACAGAAATAGAAATTGTCACAAAACATTAGAAAATTTGATTTCTTTTTTCTTTTCAAACTAAATATATATATAAAATTCTCACCTGTACCTACATAAATAGCTGCTTACATTTGATAACTTCTACTATATTAGGCTTAGTGGGGTCCATGAGTAATTATCCAGTCTTTTAAATTTGCATGGAAGAAAACTCACAATTGCTAACTAAATTCTATGATGCTTTAATTAATCAGAGAGGTAGGTTTAGACCCAGAATCCCTAATCTCCAATTCCCTAATATGTGTGTGAGTGTAAATGTATCTACAACTAAATTAAAATGTAGGTCAGCTGCTGTTGTTCCAGGTGCTGGGACACTCATGACATTCGCAAGAGAATCAAGCCCAAGGATGGCAACAGAGAGATCTGCTCAGAAAAGGAGACTGCCCTCAGGCTAAGGAAAAATAAAGCCTTATGGTAAGCTCACCATGTGTATCAGTTTTAGAGATAAAGAACCAAAATTCAGGGATTAAGTAAAGTTGAATGAGGTCACAAAGTTGTGACATACACATGGGAGCCAAGATTCCAACCCAGATGTGTCTGACTTCAAAGCCCAGGCCTGAGTTCTTTCATCATCCTGGAGGTGTCTACAGATGAGGCAGAACTTTCAAGATCCTGGGATCTAAGTAAGCAAGACTATCAATTCAGATGCCCATAAATTCAAAAGACACCAGTTTGATGGAAAACTCCAACACTCACGATGATCACTGTTTTTCTGAATTCTTACTGCCCTTGAGATCAGTCTTAAACACATTATCCTATCTTACATAAAATTGGTTCATAGATGCATAGCTTTCCTTCCTTGAAGGATTTCATCTTTATCACAGGGTCTGTCTCTAGAGATTCTCTACCCCAATGTGCAGTGTGCCAAATGCCTCAAGTTTAACAAACATGCGTTGAGTGAATTTCAGGGAATGCTTTTAATAAGCTTAGCATACATATTACTCAGCATTCCAATCTGATACAGGGTATACTCCTTTACCAGTAGTTAAGATTTCAGAGTTGGGGTGTGACTTACCCAACAGTCTAAATTTATTATCACCAAATCAAGCATACCTATTTATCATAGTGTCACCCCTCTTGGGGTTGTTAAAGTTTTCCCCACAAGTAGGTTTTCTTTCCCAGATCATGTCATTTTGAACACGTCTGTGTTTACTTTACCTTTCACTTCTTGGGTCTCCTGTTGTTAAAATGGCAGGTAAAAGGCTTTTTAAAAATAGAAGCATGGGTCAGAATGAAGTGATACCTAAGTAAGGGAAGGGAAAATTGTCCAGGCTAAGGAAAACTGTGTACTAAGGTAAAGGTGTCCTGAGGAGCTTAAGGAATAGAGAGATGCTCAGTCTGGCAGGAGTCAAGAGATTTCTAGGAAATGAAGCAAAAATGAAGGAGTAGTTTTATTGGGTCCATACTGTTCAAAGTTAGAGAATAAGGAGGATCTTAGAGGTCACAAACACTTCCACAGGAGCCATTTCAGTAACTGCTGAATATAAAAATAACACTCAACTTCAGGGTAGTTAAGTGAGGAGATGAAAACATCATATACAGAATATCTATTGAATTATCATGCTTGAAGGAACAAAAAGAGATAAGCCAATCACGGACCAGAGTTTCAACTCAGACTTTTATTTGTTTTGTTTCATTTATAGGAAGAATAGGATTGATACATAGGGACATTGGTTTTATATTCGGTACCATGAAAATGAGAGAATTATTAATACGTGTCTTCTCTTTTCTGTCTGAAGTAGGTGGTGAAGTTAGAAACTAAGAGTTGGAGAAATGGTGAATTGAACATTCAAAGAAAGCCTGAACATATTGAGATGGATACAGTAGATACACGTGCGTGCACAGGACCACAGAAGATCAGTGGTCATAGACTACTAGCCATTGTGGAGACCCATTCTAAGTTGATGACCATGAATTAATTATGGATCCAATCTGGTCTTGCTCAGTGATTTCTCCAACAATGGCCCTCATTGTTTAGTTACAGGCAGTAAGTGAGATTCTAGTAGAAAACTAATGAGTCACCTACAGCAAGGTTATAGGGGAAAAACAAAGGAGAGATGGGAACAAGTTGGAATCTACAGAGATGAAGTTTGTTTAGATGCTATCTGTGACAGAGAAAAAGAATTCAGGGTGACCTCAAGGTATTATTCACTGTGATAAGGAATAAAGAAAAAGATGGAAATAGCATTAGAGTGGAGTAAGATAATGAAGTCTCCTTTGGAGACGCCGATCTTAATTTTCTTATGGGACAGTACGATGGCAATACTTAGCAGGATACTAAGTAAAATCAATCTCAAAGACAGAAGGATCTTCTAATCTGAGAATTAGACCTTTTTGTCAAACATTCCCTTGGACTAAGTTTTTGACTGAAAACATGAGACTGGGTGAGATTTTCTAGGAATTAGAATGATCAAATAAGGCTACCAAGAAAGACATCTGACTTCAATACACTCTACCACATGAAATGAAGTAAAGGGATATGAGAATTTTAGAGTATCAAATAAATTTGTTCTAAAATAGCATTTAGTTTTTCGAATAGAAACCAAAATATAAACCTCTATACCTTCAGCCAAAGAAATATTCACACAAAATATTTAAACAGGACTTTAAAAGGTATCTCATTAACACATTACAATATGATAATTTTCTACAAATACATTTTATAAATATGTAAAGCTGTAAAAGTGTTTACACATTTGGAAAGTATCATGGATTACATGGGGAGTCTTCTGGATAATCAAGGCACCCCTTTAAGGCTACCCTTAATTACTGTAGTTCAACATCAGGTTCCAACTAACATTCTAATGTTTCTAATGAATTAAGTATTTTGTTTTCTCTGGTTTGAATAGTCAACATTAAATTCATTTATGACAAAAGGAATCTCTAACAAAGAAATTTGCTTATTTATTGCCCAATGTATTTCTAATAAAGTATGACTTTCATGAATACATCATTATAGAATGTTACATGGACATTTAGGACTCTTACATTTAAACCTTTTTTTGGTATTAATTTTGGTTTTAAATGGCTTTTGTTTCTAGGAAGACAGATTTCTTTGAAATCACACACACACACACACACACACACACACACACAGGAGTCAATCCTTCTACAGACCAGGCAGAATGCTTCAGTCTAAGTGTGGTATTTAATATTTAGTTATATTAATATACATCCATCAGATTTTGCCAAATTTTACTTCAGAATAATGGGGGGGGAGTTTTCAACTTGTTTGTTAATCAATTATTTTTAATATTAAAATATAAACATTTTAAGAACTGAACCAATAAATATAGTATATTTGGGGTGGTTAACATGTTTCTTTCAAAATTTGTATTTTTAATATTAAAATGTAAACATTTAAGAACTGAACTACTAAATATAGAATATTCGAGGTGAGGGGGAATGTATTTTTATTTTTTTTAATGTTTATTTTTTAGAGAGAGAGAGAGAGAGACAGAGCATGAGCAGGGAGGAGATAGAGATTGGAAGAGCCTAATGGTGCCTGTGAAACAAATAATGAAAATTTATTAAAAGATTTTTTTTTTAACTTTTTTAATGTTTATTTATTTTTCGAGAGAGAGATTGACAGAGCATGAGCAAGGGAGGGGCAGAGAGAGAGAGGGAGACACAGAATCAGAAGCAGGCTCCAGGCTCTGAGCTGTCAGCACAGAGCCTGACATGGGGCTCCAACCTATGAACCTTGAGACCATGACCTGGGCAGAGGTGGGATGCTCAACTGACTGAGCCACCCAGATGCCCCAAGGGGTGGGGGAGAATTTTTACTTGTTTATTTCCCAGTTAATATGTTTAAGATTAAAATTTAAACATTTAGGAATGGAACCGCTAAATATAGTATATTCCCTTATCAAACTCAATGCACGTAGTACTTTTGCTCAATTCTCTTCACTGTTTTCACTAGCAGGCTACATGAGAATTAGGTAGAAATTTGGATTGAACTTTGAGTAAAGAGCTTTTTCACCATAAGAAAACACACACATACACACATTATACCAAGATTACTAATAACTTCTTCTGGAAGAGGACATTTCAATATAGTAAATAATTAATCTATACTTCATAAAAATGTAGAGCTAGTGTCTATCATTCAAGGTCTTCTAGTACAATAAAAAAAACAGGGGCGCCTGGGTGGCGCAGTCGGTTAAGCGTCCGACTTCAGCCAGGTCACGATCTCTCGGTCCGTGAGTTCGAGCCCCGCGTCGGGATCTGGGCTGATGGCTCAGAGCCTGGAGCCTGTTTCCGATTCTGTGTCTCCCTCTCTCTCTGCCCCTTCCCCGTTCATGCTCTGTCTCTCTCTGTCCCAAAAATAAATAAATGTTGAAAAAAAAAAAAAAACAATCAGTGGTCAAATGTTTAAAAGTCAGAAACCCTATTTCTCTGTCAAAAAACATTCCTTCAAACCTATTACAACTTTCAACAGTTCAAAAAAAATTTTTAATGTTTGTTTATTTTTGAGAGAGAGAGACAGACAAAGTGTGAGCAGGGGAGGGGCAGAGAGAAAGGAGGATACACAGAATGCAAAGCAGGCTTCAGGCTCTGAGCTGTCAGCACAGAGCCGGACATGGGGCTCGAACTCTCACACCATGAGATCATGACCTAAGCTGAAGGTGGGCGCTTCACCATCTGAGCCACCCAGGCGCCCCCAAACTTTTAGCAGTTTAAAAGTATCTCTGGTCTGCTTACTCAACCCCAAAAGATTTAGTCCTGACCAAATGTTCACAGAAATACCTGAACATTTTACTTGGTCTACCACATGGCCTTGAAGAAGGAAAACTTACTCTCATATTCTCAAGCTTCTATCTGGGGGACACAGCAGCCCTTGCAGCTAATGGGGAGAGAAAGCGCTGCTCTCATCAGCTCCAATGACTCCTTTTTGGTTCCTCCCACTGCTCACTGTGGGGACCAGAAGTTACATGTGGCCAAGGGAAGATGGAGTACTCCATAAATCTGCCATTATCCCTATAAGAGTATTTCTCTTCCTGGTTTTCCTTCTGGTCTGTTGATCCTGTTGCCTCTATCAGGTTCCATACACCAGTCCTCAGAGCTCAGACTCAAGGGGGAAAGCCCGTCCCTACAATTTCTGAATGCGCACCAGACATACTCTCTGTCAGAGAGCATGTTACCATTGCCAGTTGCCACGGGGCTCACAACAAACAACTCGAGACCACTATAGGCCTTGGTCATTTTTTTCCTTATGTTTAGACAACTTTTACAAATATAAAAGTTGGTTTTGTTTTTTGTATTTTGTTTTTTCCCCCCTCTCTGAACCAAGTTTCGTCTTTGAATGTTACTGGTATATTTGCTGGAAGATGGGCCTTAGGAGACAAGTTAATGAAGCACTTTTTGACTTTCATGGGATTCAAGTTACCAAAATGACAATAGATGTTAGAGACAAATACAGAACGTTACTCAGTTGTGAAGCCAACTTAGCTTTTTTAACAATGAAAAGGCTGGGTTTTCTTAAATAATGGAAAAGACCTCAAATCCAATGTGTAGCACAGTAAATTATTTTGGTACTGGCGTCAAAGCAAAGTACTTAAAAGTTAAAGAACAACCTTTGTTTACAATTTCATATTAACAGCAGACCAATAACCTAAGAGAAATTTGTCCCTTCAACAAAAAGAAAACCACATTCTAATTCTATACCAGTGTACTTGTGATATTAATTCATTTAAGAAAAACTTAATTAAATCCATTCCATTAATGAAATCCATTCAATCCATTCAATCTTAGTTTAACTTCTCATAAAATTCCTTTCCCAAGACTCTTTTTCCACACACTTTCTACAATATTTTTGATAGCCATTAAGATTTTGTCCTATATTTTTCCTCTTCTCATTCCAAAACAATGGTTTTCCTTTCCTTACCTGCTTTTCATGTGCCATTATTTCCTCTCATCCTTATTATTTCTAAGTGGTTTTAATTACATATATTGATTAGAAAAATGATTAACCTTCAGAATCACTATTTCCTGGTTGAAAACTCAGAAGCAAGCAAATTGTGAACTTTTATACTAGTGTTCTATGCGTGGGCAAAATTAAAAACACATTTGGTAATTTCTAGAAGTATATTATTCCTCATAACAGGTTTTCCAATGTGGAAAACTTCCACATGTATACTAATAGACCCCCCCAAAAAAGTTTTAGTTCCTCTGTGGCATATCAGATCACAGTGTGAAAACCTTAGAGTCTTTCACATCCCAATCTTCTACTGGGAGGATTAGCACAAATAAACTTTCAGAGCTCAACAACACAAAATAAGTGGAGCTCCCTCAGAGAGAAGCTTACCGTTGATCCAGAAGAGGGGCCAAAGAGGCAGCCAACCAACAGGAGTCTGTGGGTAGATTTGCCTGCATTGACGAGCAGCCTCCAAAATCTTCACCAGCTGTCTTAAGGTCTTCTCTGACTTCCAAAACCAGCAAATGACTGAACTAAAACAATTTAGTAACTAGTCTGATGTCCTTTATTCAAGGGACAAAAATCCATGGATCGGAAGAACACAGTGTATCAAAAGCAATGGCACACTCTTCTCGAGAGACTTTGGGCAAGAGCAAATTCTGGAGAAGGTTTAGCTGAGACAACACGGAAATGGGTCAGGATTGGCTAGCATGGGATATCGGGATTTCCTTATAAGGCTAGCAAGGTCTTATTTTCTCTGGAAAGGTAAATTAGCTAAAGCTGAGTTAGATTGTGATTGGTATGGGTTAGGTTTCCTTCACAGGTGTTTCCTATGAGCACAGGTGGACTTAGGTTTAGTTTTGGGATGTGGACCCGGTTACTGTGGTAGCCTCTGTTCTGGGCTTACTGATGTACTAAATTAGCTTTTTCAGGCCCTATGGGGGGAGGATCCTCTGATGATCCCCAATGCTCCTTTAATCTCTAGCATCTGATTATTTATCTTAAGAAAATATTGCATTGGGAATTGGGATATATATAACATGTCAGAGATACATGATTTTCAGTGAAATTTATATAAAGCTACTGTATTGTCAATGTTTTGGGCAAATTAGTGGGTGGATACCACAACAGAAAGAAGGCTCAGAATTTTTATAAAGTGCTTTCTCCAAAAAACACACCAGGTGTCAGATTTTTACTGAACTGTAATGATTCCACTTTAGAGAGACTCATAAATCAAGGGCAAAAAGTTGAAACTAGCCTTTCAAGGATTTAGAATCACATTTATTAACTAAATTCAAATTGAGTTTCTGAACTTTTCTGTATTTTGAGTATGTGCAATGTTAAACATCGTTAAACATTTCTACATTTGGTAACAGCACCAAACTATCTGGCCTGCTTTTCTACTACAAGCTTCATACCATGCAAAGAAATTCTAGCATCAAAGCTGGTCATCTGTCCAGAGAAAGTCATTAAACTCTCAGACCAAACCCAGAGACACAACGTTAAATATTTCTACATTTGGTAATCGCACCAAAAGATTGAGCTTGCTCTTCTAGGACGAGCCTCATACCATGCAGGGAAATTCCAATATCAAGGCTGATCATCTGTCAGGAGATGGCCATCAAACTCACAGACCAAATCTGGAAAACATTTGTAACTATTTAGCCACTCCTGAATAGCTTTCACTGTAAAGCTAAATCATCTTCTCCAAGTGGTAATTGTTTCAATGTCCCAAGACATTAAAAGCTATTAAAGTCTAATGACCCAAGTCTTGTTTTTCCTAAAAGATGGAAACTTTTTTTGATACTCTAACTTTTTTTTTAATAGCCTTTAGCTGGCTACCAGTTTTAGAAAATATACTATTATATCACTACGTAAAGCACAAATCAAGTAAGTCAGTAAAATTGTTGGTTTGGAAAACTTACATTTTTGGTTCATTATTTACTTCACTAAAAATACCTAAAATAGGCATTTTCATGTTCAAATGAAAGAGGTAAGGGTATCACTAGGTGATATGAAAATCCTCACATGGCTGTTATATTTTTGTGGTTTATTTTACTAATATTTTCAGTCTGTATCGTACCACAGATTTTTGGTCATTACCCGGTAAAATCTTGTCATAATCATGAAAAAGTAGTATTCACTGGATCTTATTTTATGATTTTCAGGTAATTATCTCTCTTATAAGAGTGCGAATATAGTACAGACTTTCTCATTTGCAGTTTTTCCCATCTCTGGAACATGTTCATCTTGCCAAAAGGTAATGTTACAAATGGTACTTAGCTAATCAAAAGTTAAAAGAAAACATGACAGAAGAATGGATGCATGAGAAAAACACAATTTTGGTAATTATAATTACACTGGAAATCCACTTGAATCATCTTTTTGCCATGGTTAATTTTAGATATTTTAACTTTTCATGTATCATCAGAGCAAATGCTATCCCTACTAAGGAGGAGAGGGCCTGAAGAAATAGAAATAAAATCAACCGATTATTAACCCAAGTAGTAAAGGGGAAAAGCCTGAGTTCAGATGAAATTCTACACTCCTGCATCTGTCCAAGGAAAAATAATCAGTAAAAAATATGCATACTTATTCATTCTTTCATGAGTCAATCATTTAAATTTTCATTAATAAAATGATCAAGTTGAGTCAACTAATTATATCCATCATATTCTTTTTTTTTTTATTTTTTTTTAACGTTTATTTATTTTTGAGACAGAGAGAGACAGAGCATGAACAGGGGAGGGGCAGAGAGAGAGGGAGACACAGAATCTGAAACAGGCTCCAGGTTCTGAGCGGTCAGCACAGAGCCTGACGCGGGGCTCGAACTCATGGACTGTGAGATCATCACCTGAGCCGAAGTCGGACGCTTAACCGACCGAGCCACCCAGGCTCCCCTATCCATCACATTCTTTTAGCACCACTAGTATGATATGAAAAGATAGGATAAAATAGGCAGCGATGGAAAGGATTAGGACCTGAGGTCCTGGGTGGGGAAAGACACCTATTTGGGAGCAATGCTGGGAGATTTTGACACTAGCAAACCCCTTGGGACATAAAGTTCCTTTTAAGAATGTAACAGACACCACCTACTGCCACCCCCCACCCCCCACCCCCACCAGGGTTCCCTCAGGACTTTGACAAAAGACCTGACTAAAAAAAGTAGACCATAAAACCTATGACCCACAAGGAACAGTATGGCCATACACTACCCCTCATAGAATGGGAACGAGCCAATCAGGAATGGACAACCCAAGACCTAGAGTTAGCCAATAAGGGTAGAACCTGAGAAGGACCGAGGAGGAAGGATGGGGGGGAGGGGGACAAGAACCTTGTAAAAGTGCCCCCTCTCTGCGAAGAGAGCTTTCCTACTATTCTTCCTTTCTAATCTTATACTCTTAATAAATTTTTGCCTGCTGCTCATTTTGTGTCTACCTCTTCATTCTTTGAAATGGTGAGACAGTGAATTCTGGGTATTGAGGTAAAAAAATACTGCAACAGTAGAGAACAAACATAAAGCTGATGTTTACCTTGAATTATAAGGTATATTTATGAAAAATACAGTTATTATCTGAATGTGTAGAGCATTTTCTAAATCTTACCAGATTGCTTATTTTGAATGCTTATTATAGTGTCTTTGTATAATATTTTTTCTTTTAATGTTCTTGATGTTTGGAGAAAAGCAACATAAAGAATATTTTTTAGCCAAATTCATTCATTTTAGTTTTCCAGTCATTTGTTGTCATTTGTTCAACAAGTATGTCTTTTTTACTATGTGGCAGTTGTCACATTAAGGGTTGAATGTATATTGATGAAGTAGAAAATGCTGTCATTCAAAATTAGTGACAGATGCCTGGGTGGCTAAGTTAATTAAGCATCCAGCTGGCTCAGGTCATGATCTCATAGTTGGTGGGTTCAAGCCCTGTGTCAGGCTCTGTGCTGGCAGCTCAGAACCTGGAAGCTGCTTCAGATTTTCCGTCTCTCTCTGCCCCTCCCCTGCTTGTGCTCTCTCTCTCTCTCTCTTTCAAAAATAAATAAACGTTAAAAACAAAACAAAAAAAAAATTTTTTTAACTTAGCGACATATCAGGGCACCTGAGTGCCTCAGTCATTTGAATGCCTGACTCTTGATTTTGGCTCAGGTCATGATTCCAGGGTCTGAGGATCGAGCCCTGTGTTAGGCTCTGAGTTAAGCATGAAGCCTGCCTAAGATCCTCTCTCCCTCTCTCTCTCTCTCTCTCTCTGCCCATCTCCCCTGCTTGTGCTCTCTCTCTCCTAAATAAATAAATAAATAAAAATTAGTGGCATATCTATCAAAGTAATAAAGTGAAATAATTTTAATATGATACAAATATTTTAATAATTCTAAACTAATTCAGTCCTTGGTGATCAAAAAACACTAGTTCACATGACAGAAAAAATATACACAAGGAATTAGTGCAATTTTACTGTGGTGTTTGAGGAGCCATGGTTGAGACTTTGTGTGCAAGTTTGCATTTTTTTATAACTGGTTCACCATGTCATAATTAGGAACTGTCTACAGCTAAATGTGGAAACTCCAGTTTTCAAAGGGTGTCTCAGCAAATTAGATTTGCTTCCAATACCACATTCTTCACAGCAACGTGAAGATTTCTGACATATGGTACAGTTCCTAAACTTGTTTAGGTTAATGTTGAAAATGAATCCTAACAACTGACATTTTCAATGTACAAAAATCTCCCAGCAGGATCTGACCAAACAGTACAAATTGAGGCATTCTGAAGACAGAAGTTTCCTGAGTCCAAGTGTAGGGAAAGCTGATCTAGAAGAGGGCGAAATCTTTAATGGGCTTTAATAGCTAGGTCCAACAGAAACAAATCACAAACATTTTATTGAAAATTCCCACCATGCCTTCACTGGAATGCAGTTCTGCTGGAATCCCTGAGTTGAAAGTAACAGCTATACGACATCAATTAAAACTGAGCGAATAATTGGTTTGAAATGACCTGGAAATCCCTATATCCTTAAACATTTTTGTTATTACCCTCTCTTTCGGCTTATATTCTCTCCATATGCAACATGTCCAATGGGACATCCTACAATAATCAGAAATATAATTGTTCAGTCTTTAATTTCCATTAGATAGTAATGTAGCAAAATGCACCTGTAAATACCATGGCATAAATATCTCTATTTGCTACTTCTACTAATCAGAAAACAAAGGGCCTGTGACTCAATTGTTGTATTTATATAAACATAAATATATGCTATACATTTATAAAGATACATATATTTATACATTTAGATATTTGCATAAATTAATGTAAGCATGTGTATGTGTGTGTGTGTGAATCCAGAGACGAGTCTTAGAACAGGAAAATGAGAAATGTATTTAAAAATTGAATTCATTACCACTTCTCAGATGTGTAACTAACCCCCATGATCTTTCCAGTCTTCCAGAATTAGAGTAACTTTAGAGATATTACTTTTGTGTATGTGCATGCATGTGTGTGTGTGTGTTGTTATTTTTTTCCCTTTAATATCTCAAATCTATAGCTATATCTCTGACCAATGTATTTTCTATAAACAGAAATTGGATATACTGGCATGCCCTTCTTGGGCTGGCTAACACCAAGGGTGTTAAGATTTATTGGTTTATTTTTCAACAGAAAAAAGTAGAGTGAATTTTTCACAGAATGATTCTAAATAATGTCACTGAAGTTAAAACCTAGATGAGAATAGAGTAAAAGTTAGTGTATAGGCATGTTTATGGAACTTTCCTCATTTTAACTGAATAAAATTGAAGAAAAAGTAAAAACTGTCATCTGAGCAGAATGCCTCCAGCCTCATAGCAGAAATGAACAAGTGAGAGTTTGGAACCAAGTGAAAAGGACAGCAAACATGAGCAATAACTCCCATACTCAAAGGCATGGGAAAGTCTGTGAGAAGAAATTGCAAAAGACCCTACCGATGTTTTCTGTCACGGAAGAACACAGAACAACAATTCTGTGTTGTACAGAAGGCATCGGATAAAAAATTGTTTTCATCCTATTTCATCAAGACATGTCGGTAGAAGACCAAAGGAAAGACTGCCAGGCTATATACCAACCATTTTTGACCACTGGCCTAGATCCCTAAAGAAGAAAATTGAGGTTGAATAATAAAGGTAGAGAGTAGGAAACGGTGTAAACAGCCTATATTATGAAAATGATGGTGGCCAACCATAAGAAATCTTTGGGTGAAGAGTAAATAACACACATTTTAATTCAGTTCTCATTGTCATGTCACCCCAAGGGAGACAAGGCACACCCACCAGTGTCTCTGTGTCAATGGGAAAAAGTAGACATGTTTCACCAATTTTGATATAATTTAGAGAAACTCAAAGAAAAATTTCACAGACTGCCATTACCCATATTTGTGTTTGTTTCCTCTGCTCCCAGGCAGCTGAATGAATGAATATAGAAGAGACATTCTTCAGTCAAGCTCTTAGGCACAAACAGAACCCAGGTAAACAGCTAGTCAAAAACAGCCCACTCACATGATTTTCAGACACAGTTGTCTAGATATCTGTTGCTTCTGATAAAAAATGAGTAGCAAAGTAAATGGGAACCATGGAATCATATTCAAGAAAGGAAGAAGAGAGAAGGGAAAAGCGGAGAAAGAGGAGAGAAAGCAAAAAAAAATTTTTTTTTGCAAAGGATAGCATTTAAATATGAGGCAGAATTCATCTAGCAAGTAGAAGATAATTTTAGAAAATCTGTATTATTCCACCCCTGCCATCCCCACATTTAATTTAAAGAAAGTGTGAAATCTAAAATGCTGGATAATGGGAAAACTGAATATAAAAGAGATAGATAATAAAGAAAATTATAAACAAGAAAGAACAGCACCACAGTAGTCATTAAACATTATAATGGACAAACTAATATCAACACTGGAAAAAATGAGCAAATCAGGAGACTATAGATGCTGGAGAGGATGTGGAGAAATGGGAATCCTCTTGCACTGCCAGTGGGAATGCAAATTGGTGTAGCCGCTCTGGAAAGCAGTGTGGAGTTCCTCAAAATTAAAAAATAGAACTACCCCAAGAGCCAGCAACAGCACTGCTAGGAATTTATCCAAAGGATACAGGAGTGCTGATGCATAGGGGCACTTGTATCCTAATGTTGCACTTTCAACACTAGCCAAATTATGGAAAGAGCCTAAATGTCCATCAACTGACGAATGGATAAAGAAGTTGTGGTTTATATATACAATGGAATACTACTTGGTAATGAGAAAGAATGAAATCATGCCATTTGCAGACACAGATGGAACTGGAAGGTATTATGCTAAGTGAAATAAGTCAGAGAAAGATATCATGTGTTTTCACTAATATGTGGACCTTGAGATACTTAACAGAAGACCATGGGGGAAGAAAGGGGAAAAAATAGTTACAAACAGAGAGGGAGGGAGGTAAACCATAAGAGACTCTTAAATGCAGAGAATAAACTGAGGGTGGATGGGGGGGTTGGGGAAGAGGGGAAAATGGGTGATGGGCATTGAGGAGGGCACTTGTTGGGATGAGCACTGGGTGTTGTAGGTAAGCGATGAACCACGGGAATGTACCCCAAAAACCAAGACCATACTTTACACACTGTATGTTAGCCAGTTTGACAATAAATTACATTTTAAAAAATACTGGAAATATAAAAGTAAGTGAAATAAAGCACAGACTTATAAAAATATGCCCAGTCGATTGCCTAACATCAAACACTTCACTGTGGAAAGAGATCGTGAGGGTTCATATGCTTGTGTGTGTGTGCACACCATGTGTGTGTGTGTGTGTGTGTGTGAATAAGGGAGTGATGAGTATGAAATTAGTTTGGGAATTGTACTTAAATGGATTAAAACTTTTTTAAAAACTATAAGATTAGTAAAATATTTCAATATTGTAGCACATTACTTTTTATCTTTCTGATATGGATAAAGCTCATGTATATAACAAAGTTATTAACATCTGCCCGAAGACTGCAAATTGGAATGCAGCTTGGTCAATCTCTTACACACAAAACGCAGGGATCAAAAATACGGCAATGACTGGGAGAGCATATAAGATGGGGAGGGAAAAAGACATAAGAAACAAAAGCAGCAGACCTAACAATAGAGTTAAGGTCTTTATAAGAGATTCCAGAGAGCAATTTCTTCCTCTCCCTCCCTCCCTCTCTCCCTCTCCCCCTGTGTGTGTGTGTGTGCCCTTGTACAGTGGAAAGACCATTTGAGGACAAGTAGAGAAGGTAGCCAGCCATCCACAAGCCAAAAGACAGCCTACATGTACACACTGATCATGGACTTCTTGTCTCCAAAACTGTGAACAAATAAATTTCTGTTGTTAAAGTGGCTCAGTCTGTGGGATTTTGTTATGGCCACCCAAGCTAATACAGTAATATATCATCGATGTTTATAATTCTCATACCTCCTTACTATTTCTTTTTTTTTAGTTTATTTATTTATTTTGAGAGAGAGAGAGAGAGAGAGAGAAAGAGAGAGAGAGAGCACAAGCAGTGGAGGAGCAAAGTGAGAGAAGGAGAGAGAGAATCCCAAGCAGGCTCCATGTTGTCAGCGCAGAACCCAATGCAGGGCTCGATTCCACAAACCGTGAGATCATGATCTGAGCCAAAACCAAGAGTTGGATGCTTAAGTTGCTGAGCCACCCAGGCGCTCCATCCTTCCTATTTCAAACATAATTATTTTCAAAACATTATTTCATTGCACTGAGTTCCAATTTTCCAGCAGTATCTTTTCTAGTAACACAGAGATACATGTTCCTTGATAAGGTTTTTAATAATAGCAAGTAGTTCTTGCCACTTTTCACACTGCTACTCCTCATAGAGACCCATCCATGGTGAGCGAACAAAAATACCTCTATGCATTCCCCAGACATTCCATGTTGTTTGTCTCTGTGGCACTACATAAATTATATGGTAATATATATGATAACATAATATACATTTATATTTATCTAAATGTAAGTAGATATTTAAATATATTTAAAACAATATATGGTAATATAAAATCTGTATGTGTATATATACATATGCATATATTTTTATATAATTTAGAAACAAATAAATGTTTCTTACGATTCCCGGAATTTAAACTCAGCCCCTGGGTGGCTCAGTCAGTTAAGCATCCAACTCTTGGTTTTGGCTCAGATCACGATCTCACAGTACAGTACAGATTTACAGAAACAAATAAAAGAACAACACCTCAATCTTAACAATTCTATGGGAGAATGAATCAGATCTTCAGTTTATTCTCTGACCATAAACAAAAAGCTGGACAATTCTAAAGTCAATTTTACTATAGTAGTTTTTGTGTATTGTTCAAGATATTAGTGTAGTACTCTCAATTACATGGAAGATAGCAATATAAAAAAATCACAAATAGGACATAAGTTTCAAAACATGTTTTCAATAATGCATTATGATAATGGCAAATCATAGTTAATACGCTAAAGTAAGACCATATAAGAAATCGCATAAACATATGTAAGGTGTAGCAAATAGATACACATAAGAGACAGAATTATGGATCAGGAAGGAACTTTGAGATCTTTACATTTAAAAGCTTCAATGTACTGGGGCACCTGGGTGGCTCAGTAGGTTAAGCCTCTGACTTTGGCTCATGTCATGATCTCTCTGTTTGTGAGTTCAAGCCCCACGTGGGGCTCTGTGCTGACAGCTCAGAGCCTGGAGCCTGCTTCTGATTCTGTGTCTCCTTCTCTCTCTGCCCCTCCTATGCTCACTCTCTGTCTCTCAAGAATAAATAAACATTAAAATAAAATAAAATAAAAATAAAATAAAAGCTTCAATTTATAGATGTATAGATCATTCCCCATTTGTCCCCTCATGTCCCTTTTCTAATCATCTTCACCATGTTCTGTTCAGACAACTACCAAAGACTGTTTCATATTGTAGCCTGGTTGTGTTTGAACATTAAGCTCCTGGCCACAGACCAAACGGTGGGAGGAGAGAACCACTGGGGTGCTGATTCCCCAGCTCTCTTCCTGCCAAGGCAGCAGGTTGACAGAGCAGGTGTTATTCTTCCAAATGTCACTACTCCTGCACAGTCATTGGATAGCTCTCCCCTCCAGTCTCTACAAGCCCACAGAGAGGAGCAACTTCCCACTACTGTTAGTACTGGACTCATTCACCCTTCCCTCTTGGTTTCCATTAACATTTGTTAAAACCCCTTATTAAACTCCTGCCAATTGCCCCTTTTTAATTGCCCCTATTTTCCCTGGGAAATGAACTAATATGAAAGATGAAATCTCTAAGTCCTAAAGAGATAAAAGTACAAGGGCTAATTTATCTCGGTCATATTATCATTTGCCTGTGGTCTTACAAAAGCAAGGAGCTTTATGATAGCCATTATAAATGCTGCCCACAAAGTACCAGCTTAAAAATAAAATTCACAGCTCCTAGTATATGATAAGAGTGTTTCTATTCATTCCATTTCATTAAAATGCTGAGCACAAAAGAAACACAAAATGTGTACACATTAGTTGGTTTGTCTGTCAGACAAGAGTCTAGAAGGCTCATATGTTGCTTTTTGTTGTGTGCCTCCCTAGGTGCCAAAGGTTTACAGGCCCTGATCACAATGACACAGGTTAGTGGTAGAGCCTAAGCCAGAACTAAGCCCTTCCCACATTTGTGCTCTCCAATGGGATCCGACTACTGGTAAACAGTGATGACACACTATTTCTGAGAAACTACATTATGTCCCCACGTTAAATAGATGCATGGGATAAAGAGAAGGGAAACTTTGGAAACAGACACAAAGAATAAGATGAGTGGAGTGGTGACTTAAAAAGGAGCCCAGAGCCCTTGATCATCATCAAATTTTGGGTTTCACTCCTTCTTGTTGGCTCCTATCTCAAGGAAGCCAAAGTAAGCACGGATATCGATCCTCGGATTCCTGGTAAAGAGTGAGAGCCTGAGAAATTGTGTCATACAAACAGCTCAAGTGAAACCACAATGGCCAGGAACGGGTTTCCTACACTCATGGGGAAATAACAAGAACATATTGGCTGCCTTCATTTTCCTACGCTGTTGCCAAAAGCCACAACGTTAACCTGTGTGCGGTGACTTGACCCCCCGTTTTGCAGCATTCCTGTTCACTAGGTTTCAGATAACCATTTAGCAACAATTGGTTAGGAAAAAGGCTCAGAATCAACTGAATTTCTGGATTACGGTATCATTTGTAAACTACGTCTCATCATTATCAGGGTAGAACCTTTCCATTTTCATCAGTTCAAATTGTTTCCATTAGGACACACAGATTTTGCGCAGGGACTATAATTACCAACAATTTATGTAAACTGATAGATTACTTGCTGAAACACACCAAAAAATTCCATTATATATTTTGTTTTCCTTAAGCTATGAAGGGAGTAAAACCCAATTCTTTTCATCCTTGTTGGAGCTTCATGTTTCTTTGCGTGCCCATTTATATCCTGCTGCTTTTTTTATGCCTGCTACAGGAAGGGCTGTGACATCAGGACTCTTGACCATGACACTTGGTTAACTATGCAATAGTTAATGGAAGTAAACATCAGGAATAAGGTGAAGTTATAGTGGAAAGAAGAGTAAAGGGGCTAAAATGTTAGGGGAAATTGGCTTTTTTTTCCCCCTTTCCTTTCTATAAATGCAGAAATCAGAAAAGAATGGGCTATCAGATTTCTGTTCAGCAGGGACCTAAAGTTGTAATCCATACCATATGTGAGGAATAATAGGAGGAATCAATAAAAAGGAGTTTTAAATCCTACATTATTATAATGAAAAGGAAATGGAAATTTTTTTCTTTTCTTTCTTGCTGTTTTAAAAGAAAAAGCAATACATAAAACCATACGAGGAAACTTCACTTTTAGCGCACTAACAATCATGTTTTGATGATATATGGGTAATCCAAAAATAGACAATTTTCATAGGGTTAGAACAACAGAGTAGATCACTAGGAAAATAAATGTTTCAAATTATTGCAGATCACTTTGCACTAGTCACAAATATTTACATTTCTGACAAGTTTTTATTTTATTTTTTTAAAGATTTTTAGATATTTACAATTCCCAGTGTTCTAGACTAAGATGTCATTTTCTCATTTCTTTTCCATTGGAAGAAAAACATCCATGAAATGTGAGTATCCAATTTTTTTTCCAGATAAACTTTTATGTTAGGTATTTGTGTTCAGTTCCAACGTCCTCATCAAACTGAAACTAATCCTAAAATCTCTGGAGAAAGTGTCCTATTTTCTTTTCTTGTATTGATTCACTTAAAATGTTGGCAAGGGGGGGGGGGGCGCAGGAAGGAAATGTGAAGAAATGATCTTCCAGAGAGTCATAAAATTAGGAAGATCACCTCTATTGAAATGCATTTATCTCTTATTTTCATGCTATTTGCCTTTAATGTTCATCAAGTATTGTCCCTGGAGTCTTAGATAGTCAGCCAAAGGGTTGTGGTTTACGATACTTCTGTCTGGCTCTCACCTTGACTGTGAAGAGCTTCTCTGTTATTCATTTGGACACAAATCTATTTTGCCTGCTTTATTCCTAAAATATGAAATGATCCAATTCTTGAGCAGGCCACAGAATAAGGACAGAACAGCCATTCCCAATTTAACTAAAACAGTCGTCTGACTTTGTGCAAACATGGATTGTCCAGGATTGTTTATCTGTAAATTTATAACGGCAAAATAAATACCTAACACTAGAGAGTTAGTTAAATAGATCATACTTCTTTATAATGTATGCAGGAGAGAAACTTAAAACATGTTATATACGCATATTTATTTACTTCAAATAATATTTTCCTGTATTGTTAACTAATTATATTATAGGAGAATATGATAAGCAGATGAGACCACTCTAGAAAAATGTACTCATTAATGGCTATATGAATAATATTTACCTTTTTGGTAATGACTTTTCTGTCCTGTGTTTCATGTGCTAATTTTCTTCACTGAACTGACATTAACTTTATAAATAAAATCAAGCAATTTAAAAATTGAGACTACAGTGGTTATCACGTAGAGTTCACCATGTTTATTCTCTGCCCTCTCCATATGTTGAAATATTTGAAAACACATGAGCTTGAGCGTTGTAAGTCAAAAGAATTAAGGAGAGACAGTTTTAACAAAACCTCCACAAGGGACAAGGCTTTTATGCAGTCTGGTGGACAAGAAGCGACACACTAAAATTTTGACAAATGTATCACTAATATTCCAAGAGGACAGTATACTGTGACTTTCACACACTGCTTAAAGGAAGTACTTGTCACAGCTATAGGGAGTCAGCAGACAACATCATATGTCACTCCTTGTTGGCTTCCTCAGCTACACAGGGCAACATCATCCAAGGGCCTGACCTGTTGGGGGAGTTTACACCAATAACCAATCCAAGAAGAGTACAAAGACCACTACTACACAAGCTCCTGGGGCTCCAGAGCTCTCAATGGTGTGGGCTGAGGCAATTGTTGGGCCTGTATCACATTCACTACCTCCTTCTGTCCAATGCTGCTTCATTCTGCCATCTTCCTCAGCTGTCAATCTTGAAGGTGAGCTAAACTCTCCCTCAGAATCTTTGTTTTCAGCAATTCAAACTGAGTTCAAGAAAACAATGGGAAAAAAAATTCTGATCCTGAGCAAACACAGATATATTTTATTGTAACATTATAGTACATTTCGATGTGGAAGAGAATTTTCATCTACTTTATTGCATTAGTTATTCTCTTCAACATAAAATTAAGAATTAGCACGATGATGTCCATTAAAGACTTTTACTAGAATGCGTATGTGTTTTGACGCTATACACTAAATCACAAAGGCATTATATTTAATTCTTCCAATAAATAGCACATAATTATCTCCATCTACTCAAATCTTTTCTTGTACACCTCAGTGAAGCCTTAGTTAATTCTTCAAATAGGGACTGCACATCTCCTGTTAAGAGTCTTGTTCTATCTTTTAGTGCTTTCAATCCATTGTGAGTGGAATCTGAGTTCCTCTTGGATGTCCCGATATGTAGGTGATTTTCTTAATATTAATATTCCCGCGATTAATCACTTTGTAAACATTGTTCATATCCACACTTTCCTTTGCTATTATCTTAAAATCTTCTGACTCATTTATTTTGATATGTCATTTAAAAACCACAGAGCGGCCTATGTTGCAATGGTTTATTCCTTGCTGAAATGAGAATCTCTGGTGTTTAAGGATTTCACTCATACCCACTTACTGTGATCACTAATGTGCAGTTGTATTTTACGTTTGTTTTTGACTCTCTATCCTACATTCTTTCCAGGTCTTTTGGTTTGTATGTACACAAAGCTGTACATAGTCTACCACCAAGAAGGTACTTGTACTTCTTTATCTTTTAGTTTTGTCTTTTACATTATATTTGCATAATTATTTAGTATTATATTTTGGGGAACCCTCTTAAAAGCCATGGCTCTGTTTTTTTTTGTTTGTTTGTTTCCCTCTTAGATTCAGGTAATAATACCAATGAGCACTTTGAAACTGTTCTGACACTTTCCTGATGTTTGCTGAAAAGTTCTATTTATTCTCAGATTTCTGAATATATTTTCTGAATGGACCAAAATGCCACTTTCATTATTGTACAGGATGTTTTTTGTTACTCCTTTTTTTGGCTAGTAAGAGCACATTCAGTACATCTTTCTTAAGCATTAGGATATTTTCTCCCATTATTTCTTGGTTATTTTGTTCCTTTTATTCTATTCCCTTCTACTGTTTGTACAGAAGAAATCCTCGTGGCAGTTTCAATGTATTTCCCTAGATTAATCTTACAGCTCAATAATTTCTCTAATTTATTTCATTTTACTACTTAATCCTTTTTTAATTTTTGTTTATTTTTGAGAGAGAGAGAGGGAGGGGCAGAGAGAGAGGGGTACAGAAAATCTGAAGGGGGCTCCACACAGACAGCAGTGATCCTGATGTGGGGCTCAAACCCACAAACTGTGAGATCATGACCTGAGCTGAAGTCAGATGCTCAAATGACCGAGCCACCAGGTGCCCCACTACTTCATTCTTCCACTGAAGTTTACTTCAGTGTATGTTTTTCTTCCGCAACCACAATTTAAAAATTTCAAGATCCCAATTTTTTTTATGAAGTATATTTATTTTGCAAGAGAGACAGCATAAGTGGGGTAGGAGCAGAAAGAGAGAGGAGAGAGAAAATCCCAAGCAGGCTCCAGACTGTCAGGCTGATATAGGGCTCGAGCTCACAAACCATGAGATCATGAAGTGAGCTGAAACCAAGAGTCACATGCTTAACTGACTGAAGCACTCAGGCATTCCCCCACCCCAATTTTTTAATAGTACCCTTTTCTCTTTGATTTATGAAGATTATGTATCTTTTATCTTTATGAGACTAGTAATGACCTTTGTTTCAAATGTTCTCGTATCTCTACTGCATTTTATCTTCTTATAGAATTACTTTTATCATTTGAAGCTTCTACTTCATAATTCGGTTTCTCTTCGGTTTATTTGGTAACAGAATTATTTTTGATTTACTGCTTGTCTTCTCAATGTTACATTAGAGAGTACTTGTTACTGTTAATCTCCTGGAGATTAGAGGCTGCTGTGGGAGGACACTGTATTCAATTATTTTGGCTGAAAAACAGATTTAAATATTTAATATATACATGCACTTATATTCATTCTCAAGTTTAAGTTCATTACATTAATCATGGGGTAACAAAAACAAACCTTTCATGAAAATGGGGTCTTTTGTTGATGGGAAATTATTTATCTAGGTCACTAACATACCCAGCTCTTTAACAATAATTATTTTATCTTCTGAATTTTTTTATAAAGTGCTAGGATAAATATTAATCCAATAAAGTTGAGGTTGTAGTTACACTCTTGGGAAGTATATTTTTGTTAATCTTGATGTTTACAGAGTGGTAATTCTTACCTTTGCAACTTCTTAACTTATCTCTAAAAATTTATATCCAGAAGAAGCAAGAGTTTATTTAAAAATCACAGGTTTTCAACTAGGAAGTAAGCTTTCAGTGTGTAATGTGTTTTGATTCTTCACCTCATTTCTTTAGAGGATTTAAGATATTCCCCTAAGGGATAATACTCTGAGGTATATATAAAATTTAAAAGCCTGCACAGTGAGACAACTTCATTTCAAACACTCTGTAGGTCTTTACAAAATAATAATAATAATAATAATAATAATAATAAATAAATAAAAGAAGCAAGCATTCTTTCTAAATGTCAGAACTAATTGAATCCATTTTCCTGTAACATATTCAATAGCTATTAGGGACACTTTCTTCTTTCTGCATCCACAGTCTCATTTCCTCCCTTCCCGCTTACATATCCAGTGGCTCTTCTGGCTTTTCACTTCAGAGCTTGGACCAGCCTTCACTGCAATGAAAAACTGGTCACTTCCCTCTAAAATACAGAGGCACCCTCCTCTGCTATTTGTGTACAGAAAGATATGCCATAATCACAATTATCAGAAAAACCTAGTAAGAAACAGTAGATAGTAACAAGAAAGAGAAGTAGAGAAAGGCTTAGAACAATGGTTAGGAAGTAAAACCTTCCCTCCCTCTGTCCTTCCCTACACACACACACACACACGCGCGCGCGCACACACACACACGCACATACACACACATGCACACACACAGCTTTTCTCCTCTTCAGAAATCCCTGTGGGAACTATCTCTAGTGATTTCATTCCCTGTCAACATCTGGCTCCTACACCCTTACATAGACAGTGTTCAAATCCCAGCAGTGAGATGCATTATAGCCTGTGGCAGTTAAAATCTCCCAACTCTAGAACTGGACTATGATTTAAACTGGGTTTGGGGGCATCTGGGTGGCTCAGTTGGTTAAACGTCCAACTCTTGACTTTGGCTCAGGTCCTGATCTCATAGTTCGTGAGTTTGAGTTCTGCATCAGGCTCTGCACTGACAGGGTGCAGCCTGCTTGGGATTCTGTCTCCTTTGACCTCTTCCCCTCCCCCACTTGCCCTATATCTATCAAAATAAATAAACTTTACAAAAGAAAATAAATACACTGTGTTTTGAGAAATATTCTGAAACTACAAGTCACATAACGCCATTGATAGGTAAAATCCAAGCCCAAACAAACTGCTGTTCATAGGGTAAGACAGGGTAATAAGAGAACCTGTATATTGTAAAAAGTTGCTGCTTTTATAATTGCCAAACCTGGGAAGCAATTAAGATGTCCTTCAGTAGATGAATGGATCAAGAAACTGTGGTTCATCCAGACAATGGAATATTATTCAGCACTGAAAAGACAAGAGCTATTAATTCATGAAAGGACATGGAAGAAACTTAAGTGCATAATCCAGAGTGAAAGAAGCCAATATGAAAAGGTTTCATGCTGTATGATTCCAACTATATGACCTTCTGGAAAAGGAGAAACCATGGAGACAATAAAAAAGATCAGCGGTTGCTGGGGAGTCACTGAGACAGTGGAGGATTGCAAAGTGAGAAATAGGCAGACTACAGAAATTTTTAGGGCAGTGAAATAGTCTGTATGTTCTAATAATGGATGTTATGTCATTATATATTTGTCCAAATCCACATAATGTATCCAAGAGTGAATTCTAAGGTAAACTATGGACTTTGAGTGATTATCACGTATCGGGTCAGGTTCATCCTTGGTAAAAGGTATACCATTTGGGTGGGGGATGCTGATGATATGGAAGGCTATGCATGTGTGTGTGGGAGGGACAGGGATTATATGGAAAATCCCTGTGCTTTCCTCTAAATTTTGTGGTAAATCTCAAAAACAAAGTGTGGAGGGCAGGTGGGTGGCTCAGTCAGTTAAGTGTCCAACTTCAGCTCAGGTCATAGTCTCACAGTCTGTGAGAATGAGCCCTGCAACAGGCTCTGTGCTGATAACTCAGAGCCCGGAGTTGCTCTGGATTCTATGTCTCCCTCTCTCTCTGCCTCTCCTGCACTCACGCTCTGTCTCTGTCTCTCTCAAAAATAAATAAACATTTAAAAAATTTTAAAAATATAAAATAAATTCTTTAAAAAAAAGACACTGCTAAGAGTTTTGTCTGAAACTAAAGATATAAGTTGAGATCATTTGACTTAAGACCTTGAGGTGATTTGTTAGAGGAACTGCGTCTACTGTTTAATGAAAATAAGACAGTCACATATTTGGATTGCTTCCCAGCCTCTAGAACAAAAGATGTAGGCACTTGAAGAAGAAATAGACAACCCAGCGTTGATGGGTGGATTACTATACTCTTTAACACTGGTCAGCTGAGAAGAAAACATCCTACCTAATATCTAGTGTTTTCAAGAATTGGTGCAGGTGAATGAGAAGAATGAAGGGAAGAAACTCAACTAAAAGATAAATTCTTCTTGCATAGGATAAAACAAAACAAAACAAAACAAAACAAAACAAAACAAGAAACTGCAATAACATCACAGGGACTAGGTTTTCAATCAGGGGCAATTTTTTTCACCCCAGGGGACACATTTGGCAATGTATAGCAATATTTTTTTTTAAGTTTCTATTCATTTAAAAAAGAGCATGAGCAGAGGAGGGCAGAGAGAGAAGGAGAGAGAGTATTCCAAGCAGGCTCCACACTGTCAGCACGGAACCGGATGCGAGGCTGGAACTCAAGAACCGTGACATCATGACCTGAGCTGAAATCAAGAGTCTGATGATTCAACAATGGAGCCACACAGGTGCCCCAGCAATATTTTTTATTGTTGTAACTGGTGTAGTGAGGGAGGGGGGAGAGTACTTTCATGTAGCGGTTAGAGGCCAGGGATGCTAGTAAATATCCTACAATGGACAAAACCACTTTTCATCTCCCACCCCAGCAAAGAATTATCTAGTCCAAAATGTTAATAGTGCCTAAGTTGAAAAAATCTGCCATGGAGGAATGAAACATCATCATAGAAGAACAGATGAATATGGTGGTGTATCAAGTTCAAAGGCAGGATGATGCTACAAGTGAGGATATACTGAGGAAAAGGTACTTTGTAGGTGAGGTAAAAAACCAAGGTATGACCTCACAGTGGCACAGACAGAGGTAACAGATAGGAGGACCATTACATATGTTACAAGGTTTTTTTTAGCCCACTTTTCACCAAAGAACAGCTCAGGTTTCTTTAAAAGAAATAATAATGTTTATTCCCTTTTTGAGAGACAGAGACAGAGTGTAAGCAGGGCAGGGGGCAGATAGAGAGGGAGACACAGAATCGGAAGCAGGCTCTAGGCTCTGAGCTGGCAGCACAGAGCCCAACGTGGGGCTTGAACTCACAAACTGAAAGACCATGACCTGAGCCAAAGTCAAACACTTAACCGACTGAGCCACCCAGGCACCCCAAATAGCTCAGGTTTCTTGAGAAAGGCTCACATAGTTTCAAAATAAAATCCCCATCAAAAAAACAAAGCGCCACAGATAACTACAAAACTAATGGTGTTAAATATGACCAAGCCTTAAATTTATCTGGGGCCCGAGGAAGGAAAAAAGGGTACAGTGTCACTTAGCATTTTCTCTCTCACCTCCTACCTTCTCCAAAACTATCGTTTTATTTTTTCTGAAAGTGTAATAAAACCATATCATTTCCCCCCAACTTTACATCTGTGAATCATGAGCCCTGTTATCCAGTGTATCTCATCAAAGAAAAGACATAGTATTACATTTCAACAGAGAAAAAGAACATGACAGATTATTAATAGGAGAATGAGAAGCAGTTTTGTCAAAAGCAAAATGATTTTTCTTGTAAAAGTCAAGAGACAGACATCATCATGTCTGCTCTTTTTATAAAGCTATATATCTTTGTTATCTGGGGAAAAATCTGTCTAGAGGGTCTCTATGAATTTCTGAGCAGACAAAAGAAAATCAAGATGTCGTGAGAGGAAAAGCAAAAGCAGTTGCTCAGGACTATGCTAATAACAGCACAGGAAAATGAATAATGGAGCGAAATAAACATGTACAGAGATCACAGGACCTGTATATTATACTTAAATTTTAACAAGCCATTATATCTTACATTTTGATCCATTGTTTCTCTGGTGATTACAACTAAGGAATGAGCAGAAGACTGTAATTTTAGGCAAGCAATGGTTTGCTGTGCCTGAAATCACATCAGCAAGGTTTGGTATTAATGCATAAAGTCAATTCAATGCTCACAGACACTTAGAGCAATGGTCTCAATATTTCCGGATCACTAACGCCACTGCATTATTTTCCACTGTTCTTGACTAGCAGACTAGCAGGAAGATTCCCTTTGCTACTTTCAACCATAAGTTTTAAGGCATAAAAAATAAGAAAGGTTTGCACCCTGAAATAGATTCCACTAGTATTCCTGGTCTGTCATCAGGCTGAGAGTCAATTCAAGATCAAGAATTCACATAGGGAAGAATCATTTTGCTGGCCAGTAAGTTGTTATGTACCCATTGGTGGCTAATCAATGTAATTGTCCACAACTCTACTAATTTTTAACAGATTAAAAACCAAATGTTTCTCTACCATAGGTAATGAACAGATTTAAGATAATTTTGAAACTGGGTGTCCAATGTACAGATTGTAAGAATAAAACCTATTCTTTTGGCAAGAAGTTGAAGCTCAACACATACTGTGAAATGTTGGAATTTATGAAACGTGATTATGTCAGACATGCTAAAAGCTTTATTTGGCAGACACAAGGTGAAGTAATTACATGATGTACAAGTCTTCCACCTAGGTCTGAGTCAAATAATGACCTCCCAAATGATGCTGGTAGATAATATAACAAATACTGAAGATAAATGTAAGCTTTTAGAAATACCAGAGGTAATCTAGTAAAATAGATATATTAATTTGTTCTGAGAAGAGTGAAATAAGAGCTACTTAAAATACTTTGTTAAACCCTATAATTAACTAATTTTACCTTAACAGAAAGTAAAAATCTACTTTATTGGCACCAGATTTATTTGAGACACAGATATTTCATGTTGTACAAATTATCAGAATAATCAATTCTCAAACAGCATTGAGAAAAATAAACTACCAATAAAGACAAAGAATCAAACTGAAAACCTATAAACCCAATCCTCAGTGAAAAAAAATAACATGTATGAAATATTAGGATACTAGTTTTATAAATATTGAAGTTTAAATGGAATCAGAATGAATTGCAATGGCAACCTATATTTTTGGCTATGTTAACCTCAAAGTCATATATATAAATAGCCCCTATATGAATTACATCTGACCACAAAAATTTATTTAAAAAATAAATATTGGTAAGTATCTGCAGAATCTTAAGCTTCAAAGAACATAATGACATATACATTTATATAAAACATGACTTGTGTTTTCCAATTCCATATTGTAGAGTAATAATTTTAAAAAGACCATTAATACTACAACTAATGGATAATAGGTCTTCTTTTACCAGCATTAAAAAAAAAATTATCAAGACCAATGAAAGTTCGGGGCTTTACTCTACTTGAAAGCCAAAAGGTTAGCTGCCAATTTCATGAATGATGGTGGAAGACACAAGATCCCTGGGTTAGGAACAGAGGATTTTATTACTTATGGCACAGAAGACAACAGGGTCATGATACTCAACATTTGTCTCTCTTGCTCTGCCTGTTCCATACAACTGAAGCACAGTTGTTCAGCTGGATGCTATACTTACTGAAACTTTGCATTAGGCTAAGTGAGTATGCTATTACTAGTCACACCATTTTATCAAGGATGATAATGAAAAAGGTGATGATCTGTAGACAACAAGGAGCACATAGGTCACTGTGGGGTAAGCCCTAGGTAGCTCAGTGGGTTAAGCATCAGCCTTCAGCTCAAGTCATGATCTCGCAGTCTGTGAGTTCAAGCCCTGCACCAAGCTCTGTTCTGACAGCTCAGAACCTGGAGCCTGCTTCTGATTGTGTGTCTCCCTCTCTCTTTCCCCTCCCCTGCTCACGCTCTGTCTCTGTCTCTGTCTCTAAAATAAACATTTCAAAAAAAATTTTTTAACATTTACTCGTTTTTGAGACAGAGACAGAGCATGAATGGGGGAAGGTCAGAGAGAGAGGGAGACACAGAATCCGAAACAGGCTCCAGGCTCTGAGCTGTCAGCCCAGAGCCCGACGCGGGGCTCGAACTCACGGACCGCGAGATCATGACCTGAGCCGAAGTCGGACGCCCAACCGACTGAGCCACCCAGACACCCCTAAAATAAACATTTTTTTTAAAAGGAAACCCCACTGTGGGCCAGGTTTTGGTTCTGTACTAAATATTCATATTGATAATCTTATGAAATTTTCACAATAACATCAAGTTGTACAATTTATTGAACTATCCCCAGAAGGGATGGTGGACATTAAGAGAGCATATTTAGCTTAAGTTTACAGAAAAAAAAGATCCTAGATGCCTGGTGCCAGAGATCATAGTTGTAATCACAAATTACGAAAGTTGTAATCTTTTGTCATGAAGAAGTGACTTCCCATCAGGAACTCTGAGAGACAAGTGGTCAACTTTCTCCTTTAAAGTCTTAAAACTACCCAAACAGGTAATGATCCCTCATTGGGATACATGGGATTGGCACATTTTGCTAATGTATTTTAATAAATTGTACTGAGAAATATGTGCAAGAGAAATTGTATGTTTTTCAGTAAAATATTACATAACATTTGCAAGGTTTGTGTAGGACAGTGGTTATCAAAGTACAGTCCTAGCACCAGCAACATCAACTTGACCACACAACTTGTGACAGGTGCAAATTTCAGGCCCCATAACTACCAAACACAAATTCTGGAAATGTGTCCCTGCAAACTGTTTTATCAAGCCCTCAGGGTGTTTGTGATGCATGGTAATGTTGAAGAACCACTTCTGGGGAAAACCCTCCCTGGCTTCCAAATCAGGAAAACCAAAAACAGTAAGAATAGGGAGGGAAACATACATTGTGAAAACAGGGAAATTGAACTACTTCAGACAGAATTGTTACTTAGTCCTCTTCCAACAATTTGGCCTCAAGAATATTCTGGTAAGCATACAGATTCCCAAGCTGGAGATTTTAATACTTTTTTTTTTTCTGGAGATGGGAAAGGCCCCTAAGGAAATCCCTACATATCTGACATTGAAAATGGCCAGTACTCTCTCATTCACACCACAGGCAAGCCCATGAGTTAACAAATCTTGCATAGGATCATAGCAGTTCCAAGAAACCTTTTATGACTCACTCTAAAACATTTAAAAGCCAAACCATCAGTGAAATGCAAATGATAAAAGCATTTTCAGACATGTAAGCTCTCCAAACACACTCTTTCTTAGAAAACTCCTGGAAGTTTTACTCCACTAAAACAAGGGAGTAGACCCAAACAAAGATAGACCTGGGATCCATCAAGCATAGCTCCCAGGAAGAGCACTGAAAATACATCCCATGAGTATATTTGTGCAGATCTGGCAAGTAACTATTCCAGATTGTTTCTCAGAGATGAAGGACTGTAGGTGGAATGCCTCAAAGGAAAACATGAGGCTGTTCATCTGATGGTTGTGAATATGTAAGAAGCGGCATTCAAAAAGGTTTTTAGTACTGTTGAATAATTGGGCAAGGCTTAATGAACTAGAAATGGAAAAAAAATGCCATAAAAAGAGTAGCTGTAAACAGAAGACATGTCATTATAATAATTACATGTCTTTTTAGGGAAGAAAAATTATGGAGCTGTAATAAAGTAAATAATCCTGATTCAGTCAAATCAAGCCTTCAAATGCAAAGATTAGAGAATGTAAGTCAGCAAAAATGGAACCAAGAGAAATCTGTGTGTTTGTGCAGGCACACGTATACACAAAAGTGTTTAAGTAAATGTTATAAATAATGGACAATCAAATATGAATAAATTTATTAGTCTAAAAATTACTAAGGACCTGCAAAGGCATATTATCTAAACATATGGCAATAAATGCCAAAAAAACTAAAAGGATGGAAAACATGTTTTAGCATAAAACTTGCAAGATTACTTTCATAATTTATATAATTATTTGAATTATTATCATTTACTTTGATAAAAATAAAATTTATAATTAAAATAAGGGGTAATAGGGGCCAGATTACTCACTGGCCTAAAACAATAAAAAATGGGCAAAATATATAACAGCGCTTAAAATATCAGGCAGTGAAAAACAGTAATATTTGAGAGACAGGAAATTAATAAAGCAAACCCTTAAAATGCTCCATCCTACTTCCCAGTAGAAATTTCAAGGTGAAGGGAGGGAACACCCATGTAGAGCCTACTGGACACCTTAAGGTTGACACAGAGTTGAGAAAACAAGGAATCCAGTGAACCTAGAGTTTGTAAGACACAGGAAAAAGAGAAGAGAGCTGAACAGAGAGAGGAGTCTGGATTTATGCAGTAGTCAAATATTCAGCTGAGTACTAATCCAGGAATACATGTAATGAAATTAGTCAAGACTAGAAAAAAAAAATTTAGGCCCTGAAAGGACTAGAGAAAAGAGTGTCCGTAGTTGACACAGGGCTAAGAATGATTCCAGTACCTAAGAGCCAGAGTGTAAAAGTCATAAATCAATGGGCAATGATTAGAGTATAAACTGTCTTCCCAAAAGAGCAGGAAGGAGGTAATTTAATCCTAGAACTCCATGCAAATGTAGCTTTGGTTCTACCTAACAAAGTTTATTTTTTTTCACTTGAAAAAAAAATTAATGTTTGTTTATTTTTGAGAGACAGAGTGAGAGTGGGGGAGGGGCAGAGAGAGAGGGAGACACAGAACCCAAAGCAGGCTCCAGGCTCTGAGCTGTCAGCACAGAGCCCCATGCAGGGCTTGAACTCAAAAATGGTGATATCACATCCTGAGCCAAAGTTGGGATACTTAACCAACTGAGCAACCAAGGCGCCCCTTTAACTATCAAAGTTTAAAGGTCAGATCAAGCATATCAAAATGTTTCCAGGTAATCTGATCTTATCCTATGAGAAAAGTTCTGTAATAATAATTTAAAAGCTCCAGCATGCAGTACGTAAAATACACAATGCCTGACATCCAAATGAAAATTACCAGGCACACAGAGATGCAAGAAAATACAACACATATTAATCAACACTGATCCAGAAATGACACCATACTGAAGGTGGAGTAGTGGATAAGGATACTAAAATACGTATCATGATAATATTCCATATGGTCAAGAAACTAAATAAAATACTGAATATGATAAGTAGAGAAATACAAGACATTAAAAAGACTCAAAAATCACACTTGTAGAGATAAAACCTAAAAAATATGCTCGATAAGATTAACAGATTAGACATAGTCATTTGAATTTTTAATTTTAAAAATAAAAATGTAGCAAACTCTTGCCAAGTCATTCTATCTGTAATAGCAAAAATATTTTAAAAATTCTATGCTACATAAGAAAAAGTTACAAAATGTAAAAAAAAAATAGTGTAGATTTAACATGAAGGCACAATTCTGTACTATGAGAAAATCTTTTATAATGGGACACATGCAGGAAAACTAAACAGCTGCTCTTTATTAAACTAGATAATTTTCCATAGTTAAATCACTCTGTGGTTGCCACCGTACAAAGCAGACTTTAAAAAATTATCTTATACTGCACTTAATGGCAGGTATATTGGAACTGAGGGAAAAATAAAGACAAGAACAAGGAGGACTGTGAATCTCAGAACCATATGTACACTTTTATATGTATACTTTTATAGGAAAATGGGAAAATCAAGTTAATGTAATCATACAGGGGCACACGGGTGGCTCAGTCAATTAAGCAACAAGCTCTTGATCTTGGCTTAGGTCATGATCTCATGATTTGTGAGAATGAGCCCTGCATAGGGCTCTGCAATGATGGCATGGGATTTGTTTGGGATTCTCTTTCTCTCCCTCTCTCTCTGCCCCTCCGCCACTTGCTCAACTCTGTTCTCTCTTCTCCTACAAAATAAAATAGTGTGTGTGTGTGTGTGTTTGTGTGTGTGTATAAAATGCATACAGATATTAAAATTATTAATAATCATATAGGAAATAATAGTAAATGACAAAAATGGGCTTGGTAGCATGCTAGAAATTTTATTTTATTTGCCCAATTAACAAAACCCACTGGGCAACTCTTCAATATTTATCATTTTGTAGAATGCATGCTATGCTCCATCACTGAAGAAATATACCAGTTGCTGCAAAGGTTGATATGAATGGTATTTAAAATTTTTTTTAACATTTATTTATTTCTGAGAGACAAAAAGATACAGAGCATGAGCGGGGTAAGGGCAGAGAGAGAGGGAGACAGAATCTGAAGCAGGCTCCAGGCTCTGAGCTGTCAGCACAGAGCCTGATGTGGGGCTCGAACCCATGAACCACAGGATCATGACCCAAACCAAAGTCAGATGCCCAAGTGACTGAGCCACCCAGGTGCCCCTGAATGATATTTTTGACAACAGTTAAGTATCCTTAAAAATCCACTACTTCCCTATGATTCAGCTTCAAATAAGCTGTACTAAAGATTGAAAATGAATGAAAAAATATTTTGGGTATACATTTTGTGCCAACCCCTCCATAGCACATAGGCAGGATGGACCTGAAGGAGCACAGCAAAGGCTTTGCAAACTGAACTGACACTGAAACCATGACCTACATAAAATGATAAAGAATTTGCACTCTGAACTTAGCCACGTTGATTGCATTCAAAAATATAAAATACATTTGTCGTACAACTTTAATAGCATTCAAAATCTTCCACTTCAATATTGAAAATGTATCAGATACAATTCTAAATTACACCAAAACAAAGAAACATAAAATATGATCAACCCTCAGGGTAATATATAACTGACAAATGTCAATCTCATGATGTCACAGGTGGAATTTTCAGAAAAAAAAAAAAGCTTTAACACAGCTACTATTAACTGTGGTAAATGAGGTAAAGATAAACAAATCTAAACGAGTAGAAAATGAGCATATTATAAAGATACACAAGCAGTAAGAGCCAACTGGAAATTTTGGAACTAAATATTACAATATCTTACATCTTAAAAATTATGAATGGGGGGGGGCACCTGGCTGGCGCAGTCAATTAAGTGTCTGACTCTTAATTTCAGCTCAGGTCATGATCTCACAGTTTATTAGATTGAGCCCCATGCTGATTTCTGCAGTCAGCGCAGAGCCTGTTTGGAATTCTCTCTTCTCTCTCTCTGCCCTCCCATGCATTCTCTCTCTCTCTCTTTCTCTCAAAATAAATAAACTTTTAAAAATAAATAAAAATTATGAATTGGGCCAAAGAGCACAATGACAAAGGAAAGATTCAGCGAATCTGAAGGTAGATAAAGAGAAATTCAATTATGAAAAAAAAAAGAATGAAAAAATGTTAAAAGAATGAACAGAGCCTCAGACAAACAGGGATAATACCAACAGTTCTGACATTTATGCCACTGGTGTCCCAGAAGGAGAATTTACAGATTCAAGAAGCTTGTGAATCAATCTTGTAAATTCTGCACAGGGTCTGTAGAATGAAAAGTACAAGCACTGATAAAAAAAAAAAAAAATCAAAGAAGACCTTAATAAATGGAGAAACATATAATATCCATGCTTTGGAATGCCAGGCATATTTAAGATGTCAGTTCTTAGCAAAATGGTGTAGAGATTAAATGTAAGCCTTATTAATATCCCAGTAAGATTATTGGGTATATATTTACAGGCTTACCTTAAAATTTATGTGGAAACACAAAGGAATTAGAATGGCTAAAACAGTATTGGAAAAGCAGCAACCGATTGGAAGAACCACACTACCCATTTTTAATAATTAGTCAATATCTACAGCAACCAAAACAGCATGGAATATCAAAGAGATACACACATATAAATTGATGGGACCTGAAATAGGGAACTTGGAAATAGTTCCCCACACAAATATGACTAGCTGATTTTTGACCAAAGTTACAATATTAATATAAAATGATGGTGGAAAAAACTATCTAACCCTCACATTCTGTGCAAAAATTAACTCAAATGGATCATAGATATACATGTAAAATGGCAAGGTATAAAATTTTTAGAAGAAAACATAGGGGAAAATCTTTGGGACCTGGAGTTAGGTAACAAGTTTTTAGACATGACACCAAAGGTACTATCCCTAAAAGACAATAGCTTTAGTATTTGGATTCATACAAATTGGAATTCTGGGGGCACCTGGGTGGCTCAGTCGGTTAAGTGACCAACTCTTGATTTTGGTTTAGGTCATGATCTCACAGTTTATAGGGTTTAGCCCGTGTCACGGAGCCTGCTTGGGATTCTCTCTGCCTGTCTGCCCCTTGCCCACTCACTTGTGCGCACTCTCTCTTCCTCAAAATAAATATACATAAATAATTAAAAATAAATAAATAAAAATAGGTAAAGGTCTTATACTCACAATCTACAAAAGAAAGATTGCAAGTGATAAGTACCTGAAAAGACATGCAGCATCCCTAGTCATAGGGAAACACAAATTAAAAACACAAAATACCACTGCATAGCTACTGAAATAGTTTAAAAATATTTACATCTATATTTGTCATATATTATACTAACATAATAACACTCTTAGGCATTTATATGGGGAAAACTCATGTCTACATTAAAAACCTTCATCACGGAAGCTTTATAATCACCACAAACATGAAAGCACCTTTGAACACTTGACACGTTAAATGGCTCTACATAGCTCGATGGAATACTACTCAGCAATAAAAGTAATGAAGTATCAAAGTATTCAGACATTTTGGCTGGATCTTAAGAAAATTATGTTTAGTTGGAAATGCCAATCTCTGACGTTTACATATGGTACCATTCCATTTATATGAAATTTGTGAGGTAAATAAATTATAGAGATGGAGAACAGATAGGTGGCTGTCAGAAGTTGGGGGAAGGGAGAATGGGTGTGCCCTTTATGAGCAGCTTGAGAGAAGTGCTTTGTGCTATCAGAGCATTTTTGTACCTTGACTGCAATGATGTGTATATAATTCTATACAAGGGATAAAATGTCATAGAATTATATATAAAAACATACAAGAAATGAGTGCATGTAAAAATAGTGACATCTTAGGAAGGTCTACAGGATGGTTTATTGTATTGTTCCAATAAATTTCCTGTGTTTGGTAACGCACTACAATTATGTTGAAGGAAGCAGGGTGATAGGTACATGGTACCTCTTTGGAGTGTTTGTGCAACTTCTTGTTTGTATTTATATCAAAACTAAAAGATTTTTTAGGTGCTCCTGGGTGGCTGATTCTTGATTTCGGCTCAGGTCATGATCTCATGGTCTGTGGGTTTGAGCCCCAATTGGGCTCTATGCTGACAGCATGGAGCCTGCTTGAGATTCTCTCCCTCTCTCTGTGCCCCTCCCCTGCTCTCTCTCACAAAAATAAATCATTAAACTAAAAAAAAAAAAAAAAAAAACAAACAAACAAAAAAAAAAAACCTAAAACTTCTTAAAAAGCTCAGCATATCTAAAATTATATAAAAAAATTCCTACCCAGACATATGAAACTACTGATAAAGGTAAAGAAAATAGTTACTAAAAATGTATGAAATTTTATTTGTGAGTAACTAAGTTGGGTGCTTTTACCTGTATCTTACTCACCTCGCAATTACTATTACTTTAGGTACTATGATCTCCAGTTTTTAAAATAGAGCACTGACTCAGTGTACAAATATGTTAAGTGGCAGTAAGAAATCTAGTCCAGTTTGACTATTTTGAAGCCCGATCATTTTGTTTATACACCCAAATATTTGTAATGCACTTTTCTAATTAATCAAGTGTACATACTGAGTATAAGCATATCTCTTACTGTTTAAATATAAAATCAGAGGAATATAATAATGTATTACTGATTTCTAGGCCACATCATTTCAACTATTATAATGGAAGAAATTATCATGTTACAGTTGATTTGCATCATTAGGTAACAAACAAAGTAATTGACTCAGGATAATGGAAACAAAACAAGACTTTATTGAAGTGGTTAGTGGGGGTGCTTAGCATATTAAACTAATAGTTAAAACAGCCAGGTCTTCTAAAAAGGAGGAATTGAAGCGTGTCCAGTCATAGAGGCTCATAGACCTTGAGTTGCAGACAAAGGAGAACTCCCCACCAATTGCCCCAGTCTCCAGCTCCTCTATTTTAATTTTCCAAGCTATCAGTACAACCCAGACTGATGATTATTCCCAGGGTGAATCATGGAAGCCAAGTAGCGAAGCAAGGACTTCACTTCACTAGTCTGACTTACTTGCCCATATATTTGTGGCCAGACAGTAGAGCTTCTTATCAAAGGAAGCAGGAAAAAGAATTACACAGATGAAAGCAAAAGCAACTATAATCCACCCCTTCTATGACACACGGGTACACACACACTTCTTATATGTACATATCCATAGGGGCAATAGACATAAAAATAGTTTCAAGATAATCATATATATATATGATATATACATATATATAGAAGAGATGTGTATATATACGATATATATATGCATATAAACACATACATATCTATATATATATATATACACACCTGGATATACTGTATATATACATATAGGTGTCCCAAATGCCATAGGTCAGTTTTAAGCTTTAGTAATACCAGAAATGCAAAAGCTACAAATTATAAACACCACCATCTGAAAGTTGAACTATTTTAATTTCCCTTATATAGCTTTGTGAACTGTCACTAATGCTTTAAAAACATTTTTTGTGTGTATCTGTCCCTCTGACTGAAGATGGCAGATGACAAAGAAAAATTACAATTTATCTTTGAAAATGTATAATTACAGTGTTAAGTGACATGCAAATAATTCAACATGCAAATTATATTGTTCAAAAATTGGTAGCTTTTAGGTTTCTAAAATGATTAAGCTTGAAAAGTGCGCTATGACTTTTGGGACACCCTTGGGTACATATACTTGATCGTCTCTGATGTTTGTCATACGTTCCATCCTTCCTACTTTGATCGTGTAAGAAGTGTGTGTACACCTACACGTGCACAAGCTCATGAAAGCCAAGGAGTGGGTTTTCTTTACTTTTGGTTTCATCTGTACACTAGCTTTTCCTGTCTCAATGATAAGAATGGCTCCCCAGGCAAATAACTGTGTGGGTGAGCATGTTAGAGAAAGGTAGGGGAAAGGTATATGTGCGTTTAAAGAAAAAGATATCGAAGAATAAGTCAAGTTGTTAACAAAGACTACATTGGTGGGAATGTGTGGATGAAAAGGTATGGATGACAATCTGTACCATCTGTATCCGTCAGTGTTCATGCTCTGCTACATGTATTCTGGATAGAGTTATGGAGGAGGGGAATACATTTGGTGGGTTGAAGAGCGACAGCTGGGCTAGAGAATAAGACTACAAGCCAGGTGGTCAAGCCTCCACTAAATGAAAGGGACCTGAGAAGCTACAAGTAGAACTGAGACTGGGAAAGAAATTGACATATCCTTTTAAACCTTCTGTTAAGTTAGCAATCTCCTCCCTGGAGTCCTGCGAAGTCCTCATCAACCTTCTGTTGCACCGGTGAAAGGTCTAGGTATGAGAAATGTGCTTTCTACAGTACTACGAGCTCTCTAGGGATATTGCCCTCTTCTCCACAAGGCAACCTTGCAGATGTCTGCAATGGCATCAGACTCCTGGAGGGGTGAGGTGGGCTGGCAGGGGCAGGAAAGTTGTCTTGCAGATCTCCTGAGTGCACAGTATTCCTGGTGTTCCTCAGGCTCCTCACAGGTCCAAGTGGATATTTTCTCCAGACACGGGCACCACATTTTACCAGGGTAACTTGGGAGCAGCTGCAAAGGATCAGGGACATCCATTTACAGCCAGCCCTCCCTGCTATGGGGCTCACAAGATCTTTTGTGCTCCCATCAGACTGTAGGAAGGTACTGGATACCATCACTTGAAATCTTTGGGCCATGGGTTTGTGTTGCTGTGAGAAAACCAAAACAGAGAAGACGGTCCCTTCAGTGAGAAAGGCAGCTTTTCTTATTTTAGTGATAAGTCCTCAGTCACTCTACATTATTCAGAAAATTTGGGGCCATTCCCGGGCTACAGTCTAACTGATTTCTGGAGCATGGAAAATGAGCCCTTCCTTCGTCCCATTAACTAAAAAGACATACACCCATTTGTTGTAGTGTGAAGCTGGCTTTGCAATGTCTTTGTAGTTTCATCTGTTTAACCCCTCTATAGATCCCTTAGAACAAGGCACTTGATGCTGTAGCAAAAATAAAGAATAAGATGTGGGGACTGTGCACTTTCATAAAAGAATATGAGGATCCTCCAGGAAGCAACACATTAAAAGCTTCCAGAAAGGATCCTCGGCAGAAGGGTACCCTCGATCCCTCTCCTCCTCCAGTTGCAACTGACACTTGAGAGAAAGCAACCAGAACTACAGGCAAATAGTGTATACCAAAGAGGTAAAACAGCAACAACAAAACAACAAAAAAAGGATTCCATTGGTTGTTTCTCTCAAGTGGTTGTAACTCCCCAGCAGATTCCTCAGGGTATGCAACTCACAATATGACACCTGAGATCTCACTCACACCTAGGGAGACTGGCCTGTGTACCAACCCTTCCTCCAGGAGACAATGTTTGTCCCTGCTAAGCCATGTGCCTCTTGAAAGGGAGGCAGGCCCAGGAATATATTTAGGGTGGATGTGACTCCCAAGACATTTGGTTTACCTAGGAATGATGGGCCCAGGCTTGTCTGCCCTACTGAACTACCAGACTGGTCTGTCTTTACTCCTGTCTCCTCAAAGGGCATAAAAAGGAAGCATTCTCACTAATTAATTCCACTTTCAAGTCTATATTCTTCTGAAGGAAATTCATCATCACAGTTACTGGAGAACCTCGGGAGGCATCTCTGCTGGCTGCCACCTTTTCTCAGAACCCTGAATCCCAAATACCCTTGAGGTGCTCTCTTACCCCAAGGGCCCTCACCTCTTCTACAATTTGGCCCCTAGCAGTTGCCACCTTCCAGTGAGTCTTTTTTTCTCAACTGTAATGGTGGCGATGATATACTGGTGTTCACTGTTCTTTCGTTGGCTCAAGAACATCTTGCTGTTCCTCAAGGTGTGACGTCACCTCCCTTCTTCTTCCTCCTTCTTGGGAGAGGAGTGGGTAAAAGTGAAAATGGTTCTCTGCTCCTATGGGTGGTGTGGTGATAGTGGTGAGGGTGGGGGTGGGTGTAAATAAACAACAGTGGGTATTAGGGCTGTTTAGGGAAGATGAAGCCCCCTCAGTAGAGTAAGGCCTACTCTACTTCCTCTCTTCTAGGGGCTGAAAAATAGTCTGTTTATTTGTGTGAAGATTTCATGACAAAATGCTTTCCTTTCTGGCACTGGAACATTATCTTCCTGACTTTCTTCCTGTTCCTCCTCTTCTTCTTCTCTATCCTGCTCTTCTTGCTCTTCAGCCAAGTCAAGGTAAGATGGAAAGTACGGCAGCTAAAGCCCTCACTGATCCCATGCTGCACGTGCTGCTGGAGGACCTCTAAGGTGGGGAAGACTCGGCAGCAGCCCATGCACCTGACACCACTATCCTGGGACACCAGCCATTCGGGCGTCTTGGCCCTGGAACACTCATCCACAGCTGGAGGTTCTGCTGGACTCTCAACCTCCTCCTGTTCCTCTTGGTCTTTGTTGTTCCAGCTGGACTCACTGTCAGTCAGGAGTTCCTTCGTACCCACATAAGAGAGGGTGGCTTCTGTAGGGCTCTTTTCAAGAAAGGTCATTTTTTCTATTCTTATCTTATTTGAGGGAGGCTCCAGTCCTTCCTCTGTGTCACATAAGGCAGCCACTCCCCTTTTCATCTGGACACGCATATAGTAAATTTTCATGAGCCTTTCCTCTTTCATGTCTTCTGAGGTACAAGAGGACTTAGTATCACTGACCAAATGGAATGGGAAGGTGATGTGTGGAAAGGGGGAGGAAGTCTCCAACTGGTATCCAAGACAAGAAACACCTTGATGTAATTGATGGATTCCTAGGAAAGAAAATTCCAAACATAAAATAAGTAGAATAAGTATGTGATGTCTGGAGGACTTAATATGGCCAGGAGAATATTCCTATGCGGAAATGTGAAGCAGAAGCATATGTACATGTTACACTGCAGAATTCTGGGAGTGTTATGTTTTACTTGAGGTGCACCTGGTATAACCGGGGAATTAAGGTGTGGTGTGTCTAGCGGAGTTGTATGTGTGTTTGGGGACATCTCTGGTGAGTGTTTTCGATACTGGTAAAAGGCGATGGCGGATGAATGTGCGCATGTGCGTTAAATGTGAACAAGTGCAGGAGCGTTGCCTATTCTTGCTGCGAGTCGATATGACATCGAGTGTTAGCAGAAGTGACCTGAGCTCTCAGAATGTGTGGCTCCATGAGGGGCCGAAGTCTTTGTGGGTCAAGTGGCATATAGATTAGAAAGGCAGTATATGAAAGTGCATTCCCTCCAGGGTCTATGAATTTTCTGCAGTTTGGCTTAGCATGAGGGAGTTAAAACAAGTTATCTGTGTGAGGCAACATAAATTACTTACGGGATTAGTGTGTAAGTGGGTGAGTCGGAATGAAGGTACCGGGGCATACCTACACCATGTAACTAGAACACAGGAAGGTTAATGAGGAATGAAGTCAGGTAAGTTTGGTAGAAAAAGTAAAAGGAAGGAGAAATGGCACCATACCTGGTAGGAAGGAATACAGATGAGTGAGTGTGTGTGAGCATATGAATTCATGCTCCTCTGAGGGGGAAGGTTCCGATGAACTGCCCACACCAGCACTGTGCTCTACATGACCCATCCCAGTGTTCATATGAGGAGCTGTGTCTTATCTTTGAAGGGACACTGACTCTCTCTGTTCCTCTGCAGAGGCTTCAGCCCAAGCCTCCGCCCTGAAACCCTTTTCTGCTTTTGAGGGGAGACTAAATAAGTAGGGCTTGGGCCAAGCAGCTCAGTTTTACCTCCTCTCCATACTCAGACCCCACCTGTTTGTTTTTCTTACCACACTCATCAACAGGAACGAGCTTGCGTACAGAGGAAACACAGGAAAAGTATTCTGAGACAGAGGACTTTTCTTCTGCTGCCTGATTGCAGGCAGGGACCACTACACATGACTCAGCAGGAGGGACATCCTCTTGACCTTTCGTGACTTCTGGAGAATGGAATAAACACGAAGAAACACACAAAAAACCCAAAACATTGAGGTGGCATTTTGTGGAGTCATAAAAACAAACAAAACCAAACAAAACATTGAGATGTGGCATTTTCCAGAGTTTGTCAATTCAAAAGACACGCATTGAGTGGACATTAGAAGCCACACATCATTACCAAACGTGAGACTTGCTCTCATTAAAATGAAGGTGACTTTCTCATTTGAAACCCAAAAACTTTAAGGTGCGTTGGCCTTTGAAAACTTCACTTACTCTAAGATATAAGTAAATAATAATTATTAAAATTGTGTTTATGGTGGATGCCCATGATATTTAGTACCTCGTATGTGATATTTCTGGAGATGTGTAGAGAATACTGAACACTTAGAAAGAACCATTCCTGGAAAACAGTATGCAGTCACTTAAGTTGGATATTAATAGCTTGATTTTCCTCATGGGAAACTGTGTAATTAGGGAATGTGGGGTACAAGTTGTATGAAGACCTCTGCATCTACATCTACTTACATATGGATATGTATCTATCTACACACACATATAGTGAGGATAGATAGATGATGGATGGATGGATGGCGAGAGAGAGACAGAGAGAGGGAGGGAGGGAGAAAGAGAGAAACATAGATACAAAGATATGTATATATGCAGATAAAATCGATTTTCAAGATTCCCTCGGAACTCTGGTGCTGGAGATGGTCAAATTAAGACTTCACAGACTCCTCTTCTGGAAATGTATTTCTACATTTCTCTTAGATTTTTAATCTTCCCATTCAGATCCATTAAGGGCTTCTTCCAAAGACAGGGATGCTGAAATGGTATATTCTGCCTAACAATTAGAAACAGAGACCCTGGGCAGTCCTTGAGAGAAGAGGTCATCTATGGACATTGCTGAGCAAAGGAGCTCAATTCTAATTTTTGACTAACACGCTGCCTCTGCCTCACCACCATGCCTGAATCCCCCTCAGCCCCTCCTCTCCCCCATCACATACCACTGTGAATGGGCCTGTCTGGAGAAGGGACACCGAAGATCTGTTCTGAGCCTGAAACCTTTGCCATCTGGTTGTGGAACTGGACCAACCTAGAGGGTCCAGAATGTGAAGAGTCTTCACCTGATTTTAAGATCTCTGGGGAAGAGAAGGAAAATCAGGTATTTTTTTGCCTCCACTAAACATTCAAGAAATACCACATAGAATCACACACATGGCACTTATCTTCATGAAGATTATAGTCTAGTTTCTGTTCAAAGTCCTAAAATCAAGGTATATAAAAATATTTGTTGGAATGAAGTATCTGATGAACTATGAGTACCCTATGTTGTTTTCTGGAGTGTATCTGAGCTCAAATTCTTTCCAGGTACATGATAAGGTAAAGGTCTCAGTTTGACAGTTGTGGTTTATGATATATAAGTCCTGCTGCTTCATGGTAGGTTTAGAATTTACAGGAAAGAATTGACTGACTTCCACTGCTGGTCCTTATCCTCCCCTTCCAGGTTATCTACTCTTGTGGAACCTCACATGAGGGCCCTGCTGAACAGGTATGCAATGCAGGACCTGGAGACTCCAGTAGGAACCCCAAGGTGGACTTCAGACCACACCTCTCAACAATGGACACAGCTCCCCTGTCAACAGCTACTGACTGCTAAATGGTTCAGCCCTCATTTGGCCCTGTCACTGGTGTCACTTTTCTCACATTCCCCACACATTGTTCTGATCAATTTTTGCACCTATACTTACCAAACTCATACCCTACCTTTAAGTCTTCCCAATCTACAGGTAAATTCTAGGTTGTTGGTTATTTTCCTACTAAAATATGCATATTTCTTGGATCACCTCTATCTCTACCATGACTTTAAACACATCATGGAAATCGCCAGTTTGTTTTCCTTCCTCCTACATTTCCATGGACTTTCAGGAATAGGTGAATTTTTGTTCCTGATAAAGTAACTCAGGATTAAGTCTCTTATGTTTAAAAACTTCAGTTAAGCCTGGACCCCAATTTTCACTTCACAAAATACATCTATTTTGTCTCTTGGATGACTGGTAGGTCATGTTGGTGTAAGGATGAGACAAGTCAGTGGAGGTGGTGTATCTTTCAGAGAGTTCGTATGTGTACCAGATTTGATGAGTACAGTCTGATGTGTGCATGTGTCTGTCAGGTTTCTTCAATAATTTTATGTAGACAGTATAGGGGTGACACGGACATTGAATGTGAAGGTGGCGTTGAGTATGATGTGTTGGGTGATATGCATCATAATTCTGTATAGGTACAGCCAGTACATCTTCCCTGTATCATGAGTGATCTGTGTGTCATATACTATTGAAGTTCAAGTAGTTACATAATATCTGTTGGTTTATGACAGACTATATGAACCTGGGTGATTCTGTGAGATCTGGTGACACCGAGAAAGTGTTGGAAGACTAACCATGTGAAGGATACATGGGAGACCTCTTATGAGCTCCCAGATTGTGGAATTGCATGAGGAACCCAAGGGACTAGGAACAGAAAGGTTTTAGAAGATGGTATATGATTGTGTTGGCTTCACGCATTACTGTGTAATATGAAGTTCTACAAGAGTGAGATTATCTGTGTGAGTTAGAGATTACAGTATCTAAGGAATGAGGTTAGAGAAAGCAAACATGAAGAATACAAATGCTGCAAAATCAGACGTGAAGGTTTACTATGTGAGGATCTGAGCTTATGAGAGTGTCTGGGAGTGTAAACGATTGGGAGCAGAGAACGCTGAATGAAAGGATGAGTGTTAATACGTGTAAATGTGAGGGCACACGGTAATGAGTCTAGTTGTGGGTGTGATGGAATAAAGATTCCTGTGTGTTTACGGGGGTAGGAGGTTGTTAGAGATAAAATTTAAGGATTCTTTTCAAATCTCTGTCCCATCTTCACCCATTAGAGGACATATGCTAAGGAGTTTACTCCTCTCAAAGAAAAAAAGGAAAATCTAGTGGTTCCTCCTTAGATACTCTCTCTGGTCCTTGCTGGCCCATTTCACACTGGTTGTCAGAACTCTGCCCACATTATGACCAACCAAATTCATCTTCCCAGGTTCAGACTGAGTTTATCTTGCCATTTCTCAGAGATGTCTGACATTTCCTTAGCCTCCATCTTTGCAAACACGGTTCTGTTCTGATATCCTTGCACTTTGGGCTATTTGTCCTTTTTGAGATTTCCCTCTAATCTCTCAGTTTTATTTTATATGGATGCAAATGAGTATCCCCCAAGGGGGAAGACACCTTGCACTCTCACTGTAGTCCAGACGTAGACTTGGATCAGCTGATACCAGTTTGTAGACAGCAAATGCCGTGCTTACTTTCTCTGCCACTCCCTACCTCCAGTCCAGACATCTCTACTTACGAGTATTCTTATTGTCAGAGACAGAGAATGAACAGTTTGAGAAAATGACATTGTTTTCTTTGTGCCTGGGAATAGGACCAATCAGTGTAGTTTCCTTTTGCTTGTTTGAGATTTCTGTTAAAGTGCATCCAAATTAAAGCGATATATCCAATCATTCATACACTCAGTTCATTTGGGTTTCTAACTCAGACATACGTGTGCCACGTATGGAGAATACTGCATGGAGAATAGAGTCTTTTTTCTGGCCAAAGCTCCAGAATATAAGTATTCAAAAATTTTTTTAAAAATGTTCCCAAGTGTTGATGGTCAGGTAGATATATGTATATTGTCTTCATGGAGACCCCTACAGTGTGTCCGGGAACTGTCCTATGACAGAGTGTAGTCAATATATTTTAATATTTGTTTACCTGACTCTACATCTGCCATTGCATGTAACACATTTTCATTTTCGTTGTTAACCTATTCACATGTCTTTACGTGTAACACATTTTCATTTTAGTGGTTACAGGCTGAATAATACCTTAGCCAAAGATGCCCATAACCTATCCCCAGAACCTGTAATGTTACCTTATAAGGCCCAAGGGACTTGACAAATGTTATTAAATTAAGGACCTTGAAGTAGAAAGATTATTTTGGATTAGATGGGTGGATCTATATGACATATTTTAGACTTCTGACCTCTATAATAACAGGATAAAGTGTTGTCTTTAATCCACTAGATTTGTCATAATGTTATAGCATTTGATAGCTAATAACAATTACCTTAAACTAAGGACCTTCATATTCCCTGGGAGCTTTCAAAATGGGCAGGCTCTGTTTCAATTTCCTTTCTTTTCTGAGGGTGAGTTGCTTATGTGAGTCAATGGTGCTGCCCACTCTGTGCAAAATACGCAGCTTCGAATACTTGAACTCCCAGTCATGTTACATGTGACTATCATCTAATACTTCAGGTATACCTGTTTTGTTGACCATCTCTGAATTCATGATTACCGGTCTGGGTGTATTAATCATCAAGCCTATTTACATTCAATCACAGACTTACCAACTCCTCAGCTCACCTTTTTTTTAAAATTTTTTTTTTTAAACGTTTATTTATTTTTGGGACAGAGAGAGACAGAGCATGAACGGGGGAGGGGCAGAGAGAGAGGGAGACACAGAATCGGAAACAGGCTCCAGGCTCTGAGCCATCAGCCCAGAGCCCGATGCGGGGCTCGAACTCGCGGACCGCGAGATCTTGACCTGGCTGAAGTCGGACGCTTAACCGACTGCGCCACCCAGGCGCCCCTCCTCAGCTCACCTTTTGTTCCTGTGTTCCATTCCTTCTTTCTGAATAGATTCTGTGCTTTTAACTTTTTTATATTTTATTTTTTACTCTTTTTACCTGAAGAATGTCTTTATTTCATCCTTATTCTTTATGATATGACTGTTCTTTTCCTTCAGCACGTAATTTTACACTGTCTTCCAGTGTTGACAATCGCTGCTGAGATGTACACTGCCTGACAAATCACCGTTCTTTTGAAGTATTGTGTGCTTCTCTCTAGTTGCTTTAAGGTCTTTGTTATTGAGGTTGTGAATGTTTGCTTTAGTATACTCAGGTTTGGATTTATTTTTGCCTTTCCTGTGATCAGCTTCCTAATAATGTTTCCTGATTCTAAGGATTTGTATCTTCCATCATTTCTGAAAAAAATCTTGACCATTAACTCCTTATGTTGTCTTACTTTCTTCATATTACTCTTCATGAACCTCGGTTTGATATGTCATACTATCACATTTTGTCCTCATTTATTGTAATCTCTCTCTCACACTTCCCATCTATTTATCTCTCTGATTTCTATTTGTAGGTAATTCCTTGGCTATGTCCTCTGGGTCACACATTTTCTTTTCATTTGTGTCAAATGTGATGTTTAATTCATCCCACACTTTTTATAATTTCTAAAATGTTATTTCTCATTTCTAAAACTACCACTTTTTTAAAAAAACCTTATTTCTTGGTAGTGTTTTCAGTTTTTACATCTTTAATAGTTTTAAACATTATTTACCACCCCTAAAGTACTATTAAATTAAGTGAACTTTGAAGCTAAAACTTGGCGTTCACGGTGTTTGCAGAATCTACCTTGAAGGTATATATTTTGTAGTTTTCGATTGTGAGCTCAAGTTCATCAATTCATTACCTATAGGACTCTTTAACATAGATAACTAATGATGCAGGGCTCTTTTATATTTTCTGTGGTCATGTATTACTAGAGTGCTACAAGCTAAGGTTTAATTTTATATTAATTCTTAACTTGTAGGCTTAACGGACACCACAGCAATTGTGGATACTGTGTCTTTGATTCTACTTCTTCCCTCAATAAATGATGTTTGTCTCAAAATGAATGCACAGAGTACTTTCCTATCCCCTACGAGTGAAAAGTGTTTATATATAATGAATTCCTATTGTGGGTACAGAAACAGAGACCTAGACTCCCAAATAAGAGAGGAGGAGAATATGATAACTGGACCCAATGTGCACCTTTCCCGCAGTGGCTGAGCAGAGATGCTGAGCTGGACGTCTACAGGTCTGTTGAGATTCCCACTCCCCTGATCTGCCTACACTTTAAATGCCCTTTCTTTCTCCTTACCAACATAAGGATGATAGTGAGAGGAAGAGTTACAGGAGAAGTATTTCAATTCAGAGTGTCCATCTTTTGCCTCAGAGACCACAGTACTGTCTTCCAAAGAGTACTCAGGTGGTGGATCATATCTGTGTGACTTTGGGATTCCTAGAAAATGAAATCAGGGGCGCCTGAGTGGCGCAGTCGGTTAGGCGACCGACTTCAGCCAGGTCACGATCTCGCGGTCCGTGAGTTCGAGCCCCGCGTCGGGCTCTGGGCTGATGGCTCAGAGCCTGGAGCCTGTTTCCGATTCTGTGTCTCCCTCTCTCTCTGCCCCTCCCCCATTTATGCTCTGTCTCTCTCTGTCCCAAAAATAAATAAACGTTGAAAAAAAATTAAAAAAAAAAAAGAAAATGAAGTCAAAGTCATAAAAATAGTTGGTTCCATTCTGTTCCCCTCCTACTGTCTTCTCCCTAACCTACTCTCCCCACTGCCAGCACCCTCCTGGGGAAATACTTATTTTTTCCTGAACAGTACTTCAGCATTCCATTCTTCTATCTGGATCTTGCTACTATGGCTCCTCATATCCATTCACCCTGGTTAGGATTTTTGGTACCATTTGCTTTCCTTTACATTTGATACTCTTTGACCCTCCACATTCAACATCCTAGAGATTTATAACCTCAAATGAAACAATTGATGAATTTTTATTTTTGAAGAACATATTTTTTATTATTATACCAGTGTCTCTGTTTCCAACTTAACCAAGCTCACTGCTCACTAATAGTTTAAGATTATGATCGTTCCTCTGGGGCGCCTTGGTGGCTCAGTCAGTTATGCATCCAATTTCGGCTTAGGTCATGATCTCACAGTTTGTGAGTTCGAGCCCTGCATCAGGTTCTGTGCTAACAGCTCAGAGCCTAGAGCCTCTTCTAATTCTGTGTCTCCCTCTCTCTCTGCCTCTCCCTGACTTGTGCTCTGTCTCTCTAAAATAAATAAACATTAAAAAAAAAACAATGATCATCCCTTATGGATGTGTCTGCTATGTGTATAATGCACATATTGTAGCAAACTGTTGTGATGGATGCAATGTGATTTGTGTGTATAAGTTCCTAACATGTTGCTTAAGACAGGACTGATTTAATATATGATTGATTTGGTGTTTGTGAATGTGAATACAGGGTGAATTTTGCGTGAGTGAGAACAGTAGGTATGCTTCGTGTCTGTTTCAGTTCAGCTAATATCTATGTGTGTAGATTGCATGTCCCATGATTACATGTTTGAGTGTGTATATGCTGTTATGATTCAGATGTATAAGGTAATGATTAGGAATATTCTCTTTAAGACTCACAGAATTAGTTGATTTGTGAAATCTAAAGAAATAATGAAAGAACATTAGAAGGTGTAAAAATAAAAATTGTAAGAGAAAGAATATATGAGCTTTGAGACTATGTGAAGATCCAAATTAAATGGGGGTATAGAGGAGGATGTGGAAGGTTAAGTGTACAGTGACATGTGACTGCATAAGAAAATAAAGGCACAAAAGACTCATGTCTAAGGGATTAAGATAAAATCTGAAAACTACCACCTAACAATTTAACTCAAGCATTCTCCAAACAGAAATATGTCAGATAGCAAAATGTATGTAATAGAATATTCAAACATCACTTTTTAGAATAGCCCCATATTAAAAACAACCCAAATACTCAGAAAAATATGATCAATAAAGAAATTATTTATATTCATAAAATATGTGTTTGTGTGTGTATATATATGTGTATATATATATATGTATGTATGTATCTGACACACAGAACATAGATAAATTTCACAGATATGATGAGTTAAAGGAATCAGACACAAACTATAAATTGTGTACTACTATTTAAATGAAATTAAAAAAAAAAAAACAGGGATAACTAATCTAGGGTTCTAGAAGTCAGATAAATTACCACTGTTTGTATTGTATGGTAGGGACAAAAATATGGCATAGAGAATTTAGACACATATGGAAGATTATAAAGAAATGAGTGATGGGAATAAGGAGTGCAAAAAGTGTATATGGTGATAAGTGTGAGAACACTGGCTCTAAAAATACATGAAAGGGACGGGTCTTAGACTGGATGTCTCGGAAGTCTACCTCAAGTCCAGATCTCAAGGATCCTACCTCTTTTGGTCCATTTCAAGCTTTGAGTAATTTCACACCTTCCTGATAACATATATGCTTTGCTGGCTCATACTGACATTCTCTTCCACGTTTCTCTAGTAAAATTCTCATACCCAACACTCTCCCACCATTTCCTCAAATAAAACACCACTCTCCACTGATCTTTTGGGGCTTATTCTAATCCTCTTAAGTATTTTTCTCTTGCAACTGATGGCTTCCACAGTTGATCATGGAAGAAGATGAAGACACATTGTGAGTTTGTTTCTGTACTAGGGAGCCTTGTATCAACTAATGGGCAGAATCACCCAGTTTATCTCTGGCCTCAGCCTAGATCCCAATTTATTCAAAACACTCTCCTTACCAGCACCAGCAAACATGTTTTCTGAAGAGATGCAGGAGAAGTAATCTGAAGAGGAAGAATCTCCCCTTGCTATCTGGTCTTGAGTTGGGGCCATTCCCTTGTGTCCATGAGGCAGAACTTTTATATTCGTATCTGCTGAGAAATTACAGGAAAATAATAGAGATGTAGTCCACGTTTGCTGTTTGTACATTTATCCATCCATTAAACAAACAAGAAGAGTCTACCATGTGACATGTTTTGTGAACAAACATGGACTCCATTTTCATGGATAACAAAATATAGCTCATTTATTGTATTTATATCATGATTGGTTGGGTTTATATAAGGGCACTCTTTGTAAATGGAGCAGAGACTATAAGCTGTCTCCTTTCGACCTGGACATACTACTAAATTATATTTGTCAACTTCTCTTGTGGTAGTTCTGACCACGTGATTATGTTTTTCACAATAGAAATGAGTGGAAATGGCATGTGCCACTTCCAACCAGAATCATAAAGACCTCCTCTGTGTCTGAGCTCTTTCCTTTTCTAGCTGATGAGCATGTTGATAACCCAGGGTCTATTGCAAAACTGCATGTTAATGATAGCAAGGTTTCCATCAGCCCAGGAGGCTTGACCCACTCCTCCTCATATACCCTGAATTATTAAATAAGTAAGAAATAGATGCGTTTGTGTATGAGTTACAAAGGCCAAAGTAGAGATGTAACGTGTTCTTGAGGGGCAAATAAATGGACCTAATACATAGTACATAGTACATACCAAGCATGTGTGATATTAGTATCTACATTTTCCTGGCTTATTTACATTCTACATGTGTGTATATGTGAACACATGGTTGTGAGTGCATATTTTACAGCTCTCATAGTTTACACTTAATAACATCTCTCAACATACACTCATTTTATTGTAGGTAGACATGACTCACTTTCTAGCCCTCTTTCCCCAGAAACCCCAAACACTGTTGGAAGTGCCAAGTTCTCTTCAGGAGTAACAACTGCCACTTGGAACCTTGGGGTTGGCTCTCAACTGTCCCCCACCCCCACTCCCTTGAACAATGGTCTTTCCTCAGAGAAGTTACTTGTTTACTGTTAATCTCCATGGTAACCAGAATTATTTCAGTTCCCATTTTTTTTCAGGAGAAAACCACAAAGTTTGTCCTCAGTTCAACCATTACGGCTAAACAGTGGTATGTATGTGTATTCTGCCTTTTTCTTGCATTTCACATAGGAGCCCCACATTTACATTTTCATAGTCTGAAGGAAAACAATTCTTTTTTGCTTCTAAATAAATAATGACTTTAAATTCTCATCCCTCTACAACCAGTTTTAAATGTTTTAATTTTTTTCTCACTTTTATGAGCCACATTTTCTTCTTCATTAACAGAAGAAAGGACTATTAGAAGACTCATAATAACATCATATACTTACCCAATGCCCTTAGGCAAAAATCAAATAAAGGAAAATACGATTTTTTTAAGTAAAACTGTACTACTCAACCACTACGCCTGTGACACAGTGAGTGACATGGTATAAACAGTACAGATCTTAAGCTGAAGAGACAAGGACTTGGCCATTTGAACTTTCTCTTTACTCTCAGATGACCTGTGGCCTCAGAAAAACCAGCATATACACATCCCTCTCCTACCCATCCCTCCTCCTCTCCCTTGCCACAGCTAGGTATACTCTCTCCCTATTTTTTTAAGTTTATTTATTTTGAGAGAGAGGGAGAGGGAGAGAATCCCAAGAAGCCTCAGCAGTGAGCCCAATGTGGGGCTTGAACTCATAAACTGTGAGATCATGACATGAGCCAAAATCAAGAGTTGGACACTTAACTGACTGAGCCACCCAGGTACCCTTCTCCTTTTTTTTTTAAGAGGCAATTCCATGGTATCCTATGCTCAGAGAAGATGCTTAACACATACCTCTTGACTTCTTGGAAGTTTCGGGAAAGTATGTACTTTCCAGATGTTTCCTTTTTTGTTTCTGCTTCATGCTTCACCTCTTCAGAGTGACTCAAATCAATACCTTTCTCCCTGAAACTCTGCTCTCAGAGAGTCAGTGGAAAATAACAGAGAATCAAATCAGTACATTCAAGAACAACAACTCACTTGAGAAGTTACCTCCTCACTAAATCACTGTCTTGATCAGTGCTCAGTACACCATCAGGACTATTATGATGCAAGTCAGCATCAGAATTCTGTGACCTATGCGTTACATCAGTGCACCCCAGGGACACAGCTGGTACTCACAGGACAGAAGGAGTGCCATGACCCACTGACTAGAGCAATTGCTTTCCCCCCAGTGAAAACCCCATCAGTGACTTGAATTTGTGAACTTTGCACTTGGTATCAAAACTAGACATGACTTGGATCAAACAAAGAACATTCTTTTATGTATCTACAGTAACCGCATTACTAAATCTCCCCATGTGGAAGATATTAAAATCGTACCTGAGAGAACTAGGTCTGAATGGTAGAAAAGAGTTGACATTAGATCTTATTAGCAGTACTATTTAACTTATGTGAAATGGTTATATGTAAGGTATATGTTGGTATATACATATGCAGTTGAGGACATCTCATAATCCTATACAACCCTAAAATATATTGACATTCCCCACTCCCGGGAATAGTCTTATGTATTTTGACAACAAGCCGTTGTCTCTTTTGCTACTCTTTTTTCTAATTATTTCCCAAGAGATTTGGGGAAAGTTAAGGCCTTGGATTACATTTACATTCCCTGGACCACATAATGAAGCTTGTTCTCAAGCATGAAGGTCTCATTCTACAGGCTACTGTTCCAGGCCCCAGTCTATGTTCTCTGGAAGGAGCGGGGCTCTGTACAGGTTTTGAACTCTGTGGTTAGCTCCATCCTATCTCCCATCTACCAATGCATACACCCCCTCCCTTAGGGGCAATCTGTATTTACTTCCACCTCAGCAGCTGGACTAAAACTAGGCCATAATCTATGGCCTCCTTCTGTCTTCTTTGGTCCCAGTAGGCACTGCCTCTGCACATTCCCCTCACTCACCAGGGGCTCAGCCTCTTACAGCCCCTGAATGGCAGGCACATTTATCAAGAAATGCTCAGCCTTGTTAGCAAAACAAAAATTAGATACTATTTTGCATGTATCATATTGGTAAAAAAATAGTAAAAAAATTGGTAAAAAAAATAATTATAAAGATATGGGTGAAAAAAGGAATCCTCATGATCTAAAATGACTTACGTAGCCATGGTGAAGAACAATTAGTCAATATTTTGTAAATTTAAATAAGCATTTACTCCACAAGCCTACAATTTCATTCCATAAAGAGGTCATTACAAGAGCGATACTCATGGCACTATATATACCAGCAGGGAGCGCTAATTTTTGTTTACTTTAGTTTCCAACTCAAGAAGAAAGGGCAAGCAAAGTATGATAGGTACATGTGACAGAATTAATTTCCAAGGGTATAAGTCATGCCCCTTAAAATATATGACTACAGGGAAGAATGTGATCAGAGATAAAAAGAAAATATAATGCAATCAAATTATCACAAGTACTTCCTTAACCAGACTAGTTACTAAGCAGAATTATGAACTCAACAGTCAATACTTTTTGGAAGAAAAAAAAAGAGTAATTTCACCCAAAAGTAAAATGCCTCAGATTATGTCTAGATGCAAGAGAAAGAATTGTTCTGAAGATTCTTTACTGTATTAGTTTCCTTTTGCTGCTACGGCAAATTACCACAAGCTGGTGGCTTAAAATACAAATGTATTATCTTACAGTTCTGGAGGACAGAAGTTCAATATGGGCCTTACATCCTGAAATCAAGGTTTTCGGTTCTGTCTGGAGGCTCCAGGGGAGAATCTGCTCTCTTTTCTCCTCCGGGCTTTAGAAGTTGCCTGAATTCTTTGGATCTTGCTCCCTCCCTTCATCTTCAAAACACACCACTTCAGGGGTACCTGGGTGGCTCAGTCAGTTAAGCATCTGACTTCCGCTCAGGTCATGATCTCCTGGTCTGTGATTTCAAGCCCCACATAGGGATCTGTGCTGACAGCTCAGAGCTTGGAGCCTGCTTCGGATTCTGTCTCCCTCTCTCTCTGCTCCTCCCCTGCTTGTGCTCTGTCTCTCTCTCTCTCTCTCTGAAAAATAAATAATTATTTAAAAAGAAAATATAGCACTTCAATATGTTTCCACTGTCTCATTTCTGTTCTATCACTCTCCCACCTCCCTCTACTAATGATTCTTGTGATTACATGAGTCCCACACAGGTTATCCAGAATACCTTCCCATTTCAAAACCTTTAATTTAATCCCTTCCACAAAGGCTCTTTTGACACTTGGAGTAACCTATTCAGAGGTTCTAGGGATGGGTGGTGGGAGGGGTTTGACATTTTCTTCCAGGGGCAGGGAGAATGAATATTTCAGCTATCAGAGAAAGACAAAAACAAAGCATGTGAGAGTAAATTCACCTAAAGTAAAATATAGTGAGGTAAGAATACAAACCCTAAATGAAACAAGAGCAATAGGGGAAAAAAAGACACACCAACAGTGGATATCTATTGAGTAAAACAAAGCAGGGCAAAATATAGGAACAACCCCAAGTGGGACACTAAACATAACCCAAGGAACAGAAGAAGAATTACATGAGATTTCTCCATGCTGTAGAATTTAAACAACTAGATTTAATAAAACGAGAGCTCTAAGACAAGATGTCATTGTCAATGCAAAGATATAAAAATGGAGAATTCAGAGCTGAGGAAAAAACAAAGACTCTAAAAAAGGTCAAAACAGGGTAAGTAAACAAAGGAGGACCAGAAAGAAATAAGGTTTTAAATTGAAAAACTGGCATCTTGATTTAAGTGTAAAGGGAAGAGAGAAATAGGTAATTAACTAGAAGACAATGGATATAAAAAGGCTAAATGATGATACATAATTATAAAGAGGTTAACAAATAAAGCAGACAGTTATTCAAGATATAATACAGTAAAATATCCCTAGAATACAGAAAGAATGGAACCACAAAGGAAGAGTATACATGTTTTCCAAAAAAAAAAAAAAAAAAAAATTGAGAGCCTTACAGGAATTTATAACCCCCAGTTATATATATATATATACATATATATGTACATATAATATATACATGTATATATATAATATGTGTACATATAATATATATGTATACATATGTACATATATATGTACATAGATGTATATATGTACGTACATATATATACATATGTATATATATATGTATATAAATATATACACATACACACACACACACACGAATGTATAAAAGACATATAATCTTAAAGGATAAAAGGAACAAGCAAAATTCTTCAGGTATTCTAAGAGAAGGAGCAAGTCACTTGAGAGGGGTAAACAGGAAGCTGGCTTCCCCATTCCATAGAGCGACACCTAGTGCTTGAAAATAGAAGAGTATCCCCAGATACTGAAAGAAAGAAGGTGTGAAACTGTGATAGCATTTGTAGCTAAGTTGTTTTGAAGTGCAAGAGCAACTGGCAGACATGGTCAAAAGTGTATCAATTTTTTTTTTTTTTCAGAAAGATGTGTGCTGTTAAGAGCCATGCCTGGAAAAGTCAGCTCTGTGATAGAGCCAACTCCAATGCCGTGAGAAAAGGACAAATGGAATACTCCATGCCAAAAGACAGGAGAATTTTGACAGTAAACAACTGAGGGTGGGGACAGGAGTGTGGTGAGAACTATATGAAAATAATAGTTTTACTATACTATTCCTTCTGAATAAAGTTTGGGTTTCAGGGCTGTCAAGAGCCTGGCCCTGACTTCCTGTCACCCGGTGGTGTTCTTACCATGTGCTCCCAGACTGGCCAAATTTCGATGGTACCTCTGCACGATTGTGTCTGATCTCTGTGCTTGTGCCCAAACTCTTCTCACTCTTGAAAACTCATACAACATCTGGGGCTTCACTGTTACTGTAGTTAGTACAGTATATGGTTGCTTGGTCAACTTTAAGTCTCCCAATTGAGGAATTTCTGTGGGTACATCTCTCACATGGTAGTGAGTGTTCACTGTCTTCTTGCAAGTAAAAAAAAAAAAAAAAAGCCACACGTAATTATAACATTTTAAGACCAATAGAATTCTCAAAAATATATCATCCATGAGCCTTAATTGAAAAGGCATACAAAAAAAAATTAATATGATGATGAAATCCAGCCAACCCAGAAATGACATTTTAAAAGTCCCCCAAATACAATGGATATGGTATAATTGTTTGGGGAAGAGCAATGAATCCATTGAAGTATAAAAATAAAATAAAGCATGTGCAAAGATTACAGTTACAGAAGAGAATGCAAAACAGAAATAACTACAAAATCTAAAAAACAGAGAGAGAGGAAATGGGAGTACAGATGGGCTACTTTTATCTTTAATGGCAGGATTAAATGGATACTATCTAAGAGTGAAACTTAAATTCATACCTATCTCAACATTTTTAAAGTCTTTATTCTTAGTCATAGGGGTATTTTAAATATTACTACATTTGTGTTTATGAAACATTTACAGATCAACATTGTTAGCTTCATGCGTATTTCATTTTTGATAAGTTCAGGTATACCTAATTTAATATTTTAATAACTATAGTACAATTCGTTTTCTGCAAAATAACTTCTGTTCCTCTTTCCATCCATCCATCCATTCATTTATGTATCCATCCATCTACTGATCTACTTGTATACAGGTATAAATGAGGGTATTCAACTAGTTTGATATCCAACAAATGTGGAAAATGGTTACATTTGAGTAATTTTGAATAATTTTAAAACATAATTTTTAAGAACTTTTGAGGTCCCATTTTAATATGTATTACTTATACTAAGCTCACCCTAGAAGTTAAAGAAAATGTAAATCTGGGGAAAAAAAGTTTGCAAACTGGATAATTCCTTTAGCATTCCTTTCTCTGAGTACTTCCTCTTTTCAAAGTACTTTTGCTTAATAACAATATCACTCAAAGTTTCCAAGTTTTAAAGGAATATAATACTCCTAAAAAAACACTTTTATGTGACTGTGCTCTTATAAATACAAGACAGAATTTGTGTGATAATGGATAACAATTATGGAAGATTTCAACAAAAAATAATCAACAAAGGAACAGCAAACACATTCAGTAACATTGTTAATCTACTTAATCTGGTACCTGATCCAGTGAGAGTGAAATGCATATAATTATGTAACTGGCAACCCCATGATGTACCTGTCCTGAAGACAGTCTCACAGGTCAACAATGTTTGTTTGTTTGTTTGTTTACATAGGCCCTGTAACATTTAATAGTAATTCAGGCCATGGCACAAATTCTTTTAAATGGACAGCCAGAATTATACAGAGTTGGGTGAGTCAAGGCTAAATTAACTCCTACTGAACTTTTAATGGGAAAATATATCCTCAAGAAATTATCCAGCAAAATGTAAACCCTCTAAGAGCTGGAACTATGATCTAGCTTTTCTTTTTTATTATTTTTTTAAACATTTATTTATTTTTGAGAAACAGAGACAGAGCGCCAGCAGAAGAGGGCCAGAGAGGGAGACACAGAATCTGAAGCAGTCTCCAGGCTCTGAGCTGTCAGCACAGAGCCTGACATGGGGCTCAAACTCACAAGCTGTGAGATCACGACCTGAGCCGAAGTCAGATGCTTAACTAAGCCACCCAGGCGCCCCTGTGACCTACCTTCTTAATTGCTCTAACGCTAATATCAGGAACAGTTAGACCTTTTAGATTTATTGCAAAAAAATAATAAATCTATAAGTGAATAATAATGAATAAATTCAGATAATCAGAAGCGCATTGTGGTTTTCTCTGGCTTTAATTACCTGACTTAAATTAGCAGGCAAAACAATGTTTCCTCTAATAAAACGTATCTTTTCCAACAGAGAATATTTTAACTTTAAAACTCATTTACATCCATAATTCTTCTCACAAAAGAATGGATCGGACTCATGATATATAAAGAGAAAGGTTAAGAATGCTTCAGACAGTTAAGCAATCTGCTTGGTCATAGAACTTTGTGAGTATGGAAAAAGTCTTTCTGCTAAATTAACATGAAATGAAATTAGTTTTTCCTTAAACTAGGAGAGGCTGTATTTTGTTTTGAATGCTGCTCTTAATACACTGTAAGCTTACTACAGCCATTACTTAGCAGGTTAATAGATCAGTGGAAATTGTGACTTAATGAACCAGCCACAGGAGTTTTAACAATGCTTATCTTTTTAACACGCCCAAAAAGCAGATTTTTGTAGAGGTCAAAGACACTGACTAGAAGAGCACTTGCTTCACACCAGCTCTCAAGAGGAAGGAAGCTTAAATAATAAATGTCACACCCTACTGTTAACAAGTCTTCCTACCGATGCAAAGCTATCCAAAAAGAAGTGTGAGGGTAAGTACAAGGAAGAAAAAGAGAAAGCGAAAAGAAGGATGTGAGTTAGCCTCTTCAATTTTTATCTATTTGAACGCCTTTGCCTCTGACAACTGGTGCAAGGTGGAACGAACATCAGAGGATAGAGTAAGCAAGACGAATGTGAGAGAGGGCTGATATCCCTACCCTGCCTCCAATTTTCTCTTTTCAGTTCTGCCATTACGCCATAGTGAATGTGTAGCTTGAAGGAAATGGGATGAGCGAGGTTAATTCCTGTAACGACCTCGCTTGAATCAGACTTATGACTATGACTGTAAGGCAGAGCAGTTTAAGAGCATAAGTTCAAGCCCCGCGTCGGGCTCTGTGCTGACAGCTCAGAGCCTGGAGCCTGCTTTGAATTCTGTGTCTCCCTCTCTCTCTCTCTGCCCCTTCTCTGCTCATGCTGTCTCTCAAAAATAAATCAACATTGAAAAAAAAATTAAGAAAATATGGTGCCAATCTTATTGATATGAAGATTAAGTGATCAAAGTCTTTTTTTTTTTAAGGTTATATTTATTTCGAGAGAGAGACAGACAGCAAGCAGAGAAGGGGCAGAGAGAGAGGGAAACAGAATTCCAAGCAGGCTGTCAGCATAGAGCCCACTGTGGGGCTTGAACTCACAAACCCTGAGATCATGACCAAAGTCAAGAGTTGGGGGGCGCTCAACCGACTGAACCACCCAGGCACCCCAGTGATAAAAATTTTAATATACTTCTTGGATGATTGCTAACACTCAATAAATATGCGTCAAGAGTTGACTGTATGCTGAGTGTTTTCATATAAGATGGGTATACAGAATTACAAATCTAAGTCAAAATGTCAGGTTTAGCACTGAAAATCAGGCAAATGCAAACTGAAGACATTTGAAATAGCTAATTTACTTTCAGCACTTATTCTGTTTAAATATTTTCACATCCTACTTAATTTTAATGATGCTAGTCATTTAAGTCAATTTCCCCTCTCTGTTCTCCTTTATTAGTCCAAAATGGCAATTCTCATTTGCTTTTGACAATCTGATGAAAGTACTGCTTTTCTAAAATTCTCTTGAAAATTGGCACTGTGCTTTGATGAATATGTTTCCATTATCATTTAAATGCACTTTAAAATGGGTGCTCTGACAGATTAGATGCAAAAAGTTATACGTTGTCTGGCAATGGCTGTCTTTTACTACCTGTGGTGATAAAAACATTTCTTCCTATGGTGATAAAAGGATATTTAACATTTCGTTTTGTCAAATTACCTGTAGTTAAGTTCCTTTATGGGAGTTTGCATAACAGGAAAAAGTAAGGTTCTACAAGTTTTTAATAAACTAACTGAATCACCCCAGGAGAAAGTAGTTACTAACCAACAGATGGTTTGCAAACATAAATCTTTTAACAGAGGCATAAGGGCTAACTGCCTGATGCCAACATTTGAGATTTCTTGGGGGATCTATTTTATTTATTTTTTAAACTATGATTAAAAAGTACTTTAGTTTGTACAATTTATTATCTGTACATCCATAATAGAAGTGTAGCAAGGTTTTGCTAACAATAACAACTTTTAATAAAGGTGATCTATTTTTAATTGCTACAATTTCCTCATAATATTCTATTATCATTTTAAATATATCTTGACATTTATTTCCAAGCAAAAACAGAGCTGATCCAGTGAAATGCATTTCATGATAAGCACAGATGAGAAACATAAGATAATTATAAACTCCAAATTATTTCATAGAGGAAATATTCTGCAGCATATTACAAATGAATTTAAATATATACTTGGTTTGTGAAAGCCTTATGTAAACATAACCTGAATACACTTTAAAAGGAAAAAACAGAGACTAAAACAAACATTTTTATAACCAGCCCAAAGACAGTCAAATATACATTTAAATAACAGACTAGTGAAAAAAAAAAAAGAGAAAGAAAAGTAATTTTAGACAGAAATGTTCACAAAGAGTTCACTAATCAATCATCACATGCACATTCTTCCCCTAACACAACAATGTTGAATGGCTATTCCTTCCACCTCTTGCTTGCTTCCCATAAACAAGGAAGGGGGAGCTATAACTGCTTTATGATCTTAAAGAAACAGATTCTTGATCTAAGGTTCATTTTGAAGAAAAAGTGCAGTTTGCTTTTCAGAAACAGTTGTTCACTGTCATTTTTCCTAGAGCTTCTGGATCCAGAGAAAGAATGGGAAAGCATGGATTCAAACCTCCTGACATGAAGAGTTGTTGCCATTTCTTATAACCCAATAGGTTTCAAGGGTATCTTTTTCAGGTAACACTTCTTGGGGCCTTTTTGCTCCTTAATTGAAGAAGGGTAACCACTCTCTTCTTTGATAATAAAAAATGACTTTCCCAATGAAGAAGCCATTACTACTAACATATCACCATCCTCAGACATGGAGGACTGTAAAACTTTTCTTCTTCATATAATTACTCTGCATCATTCCCTACTACCATGAGGGCTATGAGGCTGTTTTTCTTTTTTTTTTAATTTCACTTAATGTTTTCATTTTGAGGTCAGCAGGTATATCCTGGAGTTCAGGAGGAACTACACTATCTTTTTCAGAAGGCTTTATGGAGAATTTGGAATGTGCACTGATTTGGGCTCAAGTTCAGTCTTGGCTATTTTTTTTTTCTTTTAAATTATTTACTGGTTTCTCTGTATGATTTATTTCACTTAGCATAACACTTTCCAGTTCCATCTGGTTTCACTCTTATGTGGATCCTGAGAAATTTAACAGAAGATCATGGGGGAGGGGAAGGGAAAAAAAAAAGGGAGGGAGCCAAACCATAAGAGACTCTTAAAAACTGAGAATAAACTGAGGGTTGATGGGGGGTAAGAGGGAGGGGAGGGTGGGTGATGGGCATTAAGGAGGGCACCCGTTGGGATGAGCACTTCGTGTTGTATGGAAACCAATTTGGCAATAAATTTCATAATAAATAAATAAATAAATAAATAAATAAATAAATAAATTACTGGTTTCTTTGTCAAAAGTCTGGTTTCTTTTCATTTTTTGTCATTGATAAATTACTTCACACCATCCTTTACTTGCATTATAATCATAATAATTTGCTTGGCCTTGGAATAATTTTCTTCTGAAGTATTCTTGAATGACTTCAGTAACATTTTGCATTGCATTTTTTAAAGTTCTAACAGCAGCTTCTTAGCATCCTTTTCATTCTTTACAAAAGTCATTGAATCCTGTGGAAGACAAAGCAGAATTCTGATTTTTAGATGTTTAGACAGATGACTCCTTGAAGAAAAAAGAATTTAGGTGACAAAGCTAACCAAAAGTTCATTTGGGGTCTTTGGGAATTCAAATTGGGGAGATACAGATTGAGGAGGAAACTGAAATGTGTTCCAAAGGGGAGGAGAAAGACAGAATTTATAAAGGCAAAAACCATATGCTTGTGTAAGTTATTTTGAAAAAATTACGACTGATAGGTAAAGATAATTAAGGTTGATCCATATAGGCTAGGTTACTATGCTAAATGCTGGGTTGAAATACAGCAAATTAAGTCTCATTCTGAGAATTCCAACAAGATGTACTTTTGTGGTTGGCACATTCTAAAAGTTCATATTCCATCCAAGTATGGAAGAGCCTAAGACTAACCTTCCCAGGGGTCTTCTGGCTCCGTTTTATGGCCTCTTGGTATTCTCGACTTCATTTCAGATGTTTCTGTGAACAATATCAAATTCACTCCTTTTATTTTTTTCCACTCCTTTTATTTAACAGATGAATAAATAAAATTACTTTCAGTGTCAAAGTAATATTTATTGTTAAAATAGGAGAAGATTCCAAATTCCTTAATTTCTAGTGCTCTTTACACTGTATCATAGTGCTTCTCAAGGATTTCTTTATATTAAGCCTAGTTATTCATGGAGTTAATCGGAAGGAGAAAGAGGAGAAGGCAGGGAGGTCAGGAAGGAAGAAGAGGATGAAGAGAAAAGGAAAGATTTAGTTTATTGCTTTCACTATATACTTGAACATGAGTTTGAATTGTACAGATTCACTCATACAGAGATCTTTTTGTAAATATAACAGTACTGTAAATGTATTTTTTCTCTTCCTTATAGTTTTCTTATTAACATTTACTTTTATCTAGCTCACTTTATTGTAAGAATACAATACAGAATATGTGCAACATATAAAATATGTGTTAATTGACTGTTCATGTCATCGGTAAGGCTTCCAGTCAATACTAGGCTATTAGTAGTTAAGTTTCTTTTGGGGGAGGGGAGACTCAAAAGTTGTACCTGAGCTTTCCACTACAAGAGGGCTGATGCCCCCACACCTGTAATGTTTGAAAATTAAGGGTACTAAGATTTCTTGGTTTTGCTCAAATATCTAATATGCTTAAGGGTTCTAGTCCAAAGTCTATTCTGCTCTCCTTGCAAACTCTTCTGAAATTCTCAACTACCTGATTACTTCCACTGTCAGTTGTTACCTCCCATCACCCTTCAGGTAAGCCTCATGTGTGGATCTGCAGTTCTCTCATGGTCTTGGTCACCCATCAGATTCCACTTGAGGTGAATAAGCACCACCACAGATGTCAATGAGCAAAACAAAACAAGATTTATAAAGTGTCAAAGAAAACATCCAAGTCCAGACATTAGTAAGGAAAATGTCATGAAGGATGACTCTTGCACTTAGAGAATGCTCTCACCATCTGCTCTCTAAAAGTCTTGAAGATCAGACAGAAAGGACATTTTCAGGGAGGAGCAAACAAGGCTATGAGGAATGAGGTGGGGGGTGGTGATGAACAGGTGACATGATCAGACAGTTGAGCAAGGAGAATGCGTGTGTGTATGTGTGTGTGTGTGTGTGTGTGTGTGTTATTTTTGGTCCTAATTCTCAGGAGAGACCATAAAGAAGAGATGTTTCATGATCCAGTGCTTGGAAGAACCTCAGGAACAAGTCAGAGTTTAGAGGGGAGGAGAAAAGTCTAACTAAATTTTAGTGGTCACATGCTCAGATTGACCAGTGAGAATAAGCAGGGCAGGTAATCGTTCACTAAACAAAGAGTGGGGATTTAGAATCTTTGTGGCTAGGTTTGTCACGGGGAATCTAGGGGAACATCCCAAGAGTCATCTATGTCATACAGAGAAGGGTGGTTCTTTGCATTGAGCTGTTGCCTGGAATACAAAAAAGGAGGGAGTTTCCTTATCATTGCTATTTTCCAGGAGTACAGAGATTAGGTAAAGGTGAACACTGCCACAACAAATACCAACTTTTCTTTTATTCTCATGAAGTATTATTTTACCTCAAGATGATGTTTCACCTTTGTAGCTTCCCCGTTCTCATCAGTAGTATCACTAAGAGCTCAGCGGCTCTGTGACAAGTGCCCACTCAGAGGACTTTTAAAGTGATTGCCCTTGATCACATAGCACTCCAAATTGATGCAGGTAAGCCACCATACATGCTTGGGATAAGTGATGGACAGTTCCTCCTACTCCACCTCCTTCTTGACAATCACTGTTATGTCTAGAATAACCTCAACTTTGGAGGGATATTAGCATATCTCCAGGAGAAAATTAGACCCCAAATACTTTTCTATTGTCAAAAATCTCTCTCTACAACATACCATTCAGCATCCTCATACTGCTATTTGCAGCTTCTTTATTTCCTAAAATCCCCTTCAGTGAGCCTTCTGGAGTGCCCCATTGACACCACCTCACTATGTGTCCCCAACTCCCTCTTCGTGTGCTCTGCGTCCATCACCTTGATGACATTGCTTCTTCCACGGCCTCTCAAGTGGACACTGCTTTCTCTCCTACCCAGTGTCCCCTGAGCTGCAATAGTGCTAGAGAGAAAAATCAAAGAACTCATTTGGTGTATTTATCAGGTTGGTGTTACATTTATAAATAAAGTTAGAGATAATTGATATCTTTTTGATGTTAAATCTACATATCCCCAAATACTGAAAGCATTGTCATTTTTTCAAGTCTCCTTTTGATTTTTGGTTCCTTCAGAACAATTATAATTTTTCTCACCTAACTAACTCTAGTTAAGACTATTTAAAGGTATTTTATTTTACTTTGTCATTTTAAATGGGGTATACTCTTCAATATATTGTCCAGAGAGATGCTTTTACATGTGAAGATGATTGATATATATGTTAATTTTATGTATAGCTTAGCCCACAATTCTTGCTTTTCTAACATATTTAACTTGGCTAATTGTATTAGTTAATACTTCAAATAAAATGTAAGTAGTAAAGATAATAGTGAACATTTTTGTATTTTTTATCATAGGAGGAGTATTTCATTTTTCTCCCTAAATTGTTGGATTTTAACTCAAGATAAATAGTTTATCATGTTAAGGAAATATTAACCAATTTTAATTTTTATTTAATCATTTGAAAATCAAAAAGATGCTAAATTTTATGACACACTTTTTCAGCATCTATGGAGATTTATCATGTGGGATTTATCTTTGGACATAATACGGTGAATTTTACTATTATGCTTTTTAATATTGAATAACACCTATATTTTTAGAATAAATCCCACCCTGATCCTGAGGCACTGTATTTGCTATGGCAGAGTTATTTTACCTTTTCTCTTAGTTCACATATGTGTTCCTGGGTCATATCCATTCTGCAATTCAACTTCTCTGTGGAGTTGTTTTTTTCATCAACTATATTATTTTTCAGACTCAGTATTTCCAATCAATACTTTTAATGTCTTACCTTGATTCATGTTTCTGTTATCATTCCCCATATTTATTTTGCCTCTTCCCGTAAATCAAATTTAGCTGATTAAAAGGGTGTGTTTTCTTGTCTTTTTTTCACTAATGGTTGCTCCGCAAAAATGTCTTTTAATGTTTTCTGAGTTCATTTTTTTCCTGGAGAAACTGGCTCATTAGCCTATGATTTGAATCTGTGTGGAGAGATCCATGGCCAAGTCCCAGTATCCATGTTTGGAGGATAGAAATGCATTGTTTCTCAGGGCAGAGAGTATTGACACTTCTTTTTCCACAGGGTAATCATCATCCTTTGTGCTGTGTTGTTATTTAGTCCCTCCCCTCAACTGGGGCATCTGAGAATAATTCTGATACTACCCTACTAGTCTGGCTAGCCCAGAGCTAGATTTTTTGTTTGTTTGTTTTCTACTTTCAGAAGGAAATATTGTGGTGCTAATATACAAAAGTCGACACGAAGACCAGAGACTACTTAAAAACCTCTCCTCAACCCATACTCACATCTGCAGTGTTTTTCCCTATTCCACCATGGATGTTATTTTAATAGACAAACTGTTACCATCTTGTATTTCTCACCCTTGGTGTTTCTCATCTTTCTAATAGTTGTTAAACTATTTGTTGTTAAAACTAGTTGTTAAACTACCCATCAGCCTCCTTAAGCCTTCAGTACCATCTCCAAAATGGGGGCCATGCAAGAAAAAATGTAGGTCCATGCTGGTTGTACTATATTTGGAGGAAATAGAAGTCTCCATGCATTTCTACTAAGAATTTGTTTCTTTAGTCATTAAACTGATTCAAAGAAATTAAGGGCTTAAAAGTGATTGAAGCAACTTGATAATATTCCTAGCAATTTATTTAAAACACCAATAGTATGTTCCAAGTGTGAGACTGACTTATTTTAGTTTGATATTTCACCAGGTCTGATCAGATACCAAGGCCAAGACTGTCTGATCCCAGAATGCCTAGCCACACTCAGTAACAGTCATAAGTGAACTCTGTTGGTCCCATCCATTTCCTCAATGACTTAAAGGATTTTAGAATACCATCCCCCATTTTCTATACTTTCATAGTTGTTCTGCCTTCCCTGGAATGTTGGGAATCTGTAACCCTAGAGACCTAACTTGACTAGAAACTGCTTCCTTCCCGACCCTATCATTGAAGGAGCATTAAAACTAATTTAATTCATAATTTATATATCTGTATCACAGTGTACAGGTCCATTTATTTAAGGGGAGAAATACCCATTTCCAGTTTCACCACTATAAACAGCTGATTTATAATTAGACCAGCAGTTTACTGGGAATCTGTTTCCCTACGAGCTGGAGTTTGATATCTGGGTATTTTCAACAAATCTCTACTATAGCCAAATGATAGAAAAGCTCAGGTTCTGCTCCCTTGACTGAAATTTAAATGTCCTGTACTGGGGTCCTTCCTATACACTAGCGGTAGATGTCAGATGGTATATCTTTCCTCTAAACCAGAGTAGACCTCTTACGATAAAGCTCTGCCCAAGAATATAATCTAATCATTCATGTCTCTCTCACCCTCTTCTTAGTAGCAATAATTTCTAGATGAAACAGAAAACCAGAGAATGGTAACGCATCAGTATTAATCCCCACGTGAGTTTTCACCCCTCACTTGGACTTCAGCATGCTGGTCCTGGTTCCAGGTTTGCACGTTCTCATTACTCTTCCCTTTACTGGTTATTATTCTTGGTTGCCCACTGTAATCCTTGGGGAGCTTTTGTAAATACCGATGCTTTGTCCCAATTCACCCTACTATCTCTACCCTCACCTCTACCAAAACTCGTATTTAATTGGTCTGACACATGACCTGGGCATTGAAATTTTAAAAAAGCACCCCCCACCCACCCACCCAGGTGATTCTAATATGTGGTCAGAATGGCTAGTGCCCCATTCAGAATTTTTCTGCCAACTCGTGAGACCAGATGTGGATTTTTTTCTGCCACAAATCAAGGCTGGCTACATAAATTGTAGCACACAGTGCGAAGTGGAAATACAGACTCCCTTATTCAAAAATTGTTAAGAATTTCAGGCCTGTGATAGGAGAATATTAAATCCAGCCTGGGATCTGTCTGAGAATATGCACAGGTGGCTTGTCCATGAAGCTAGCCCTGTCTGAGATCCAACGGTAATAGTTCATTGCTTTTCCTCTTGTGGGTTTTTTACTTTCACATTTTTCTGTCTCCCTACTAAGTCTCTTCAGCCCACCCATTCTCCAGGTGGCATTATCCTTTTCCCACACCTGACCTCAGCTTTGGTGGCTAAAGGTAGTCTATTAATAGCAACCTGAGTCGTGAGAATCTTCTGTCTCCTTCCTTGGCCGTTCCTTTTTGAAGTGGCATTGTCCTCTTTTCCTTATTTGGTTGTTCCTGGGACATTCTAGCGACTATTTCTGAAGACTATATTTTAAAATTTACTTTGATAGATTTCAGGGAAAGAAGATACTTAGAAAGAACTTTAACCATAACATTTTACCCAGAACACACTTCATAGTTTTGTTTTTCTGGATTGTAATATAACTTGTTATATGGAAGTAGTGAAATCATTAATTGGCAAAGGAAAATTAAGACAGAGAGTGAGAAAATGACCTTAAAGGCATCATTATATATGATGGGTATTCTTTTTAATTAATTAATCAATGTATTTATTTATTCATTTTGGGAGACAGAGAGATTGCACACGAGCATGAGCAGGGCAAGGGCAGAGAGACAGGGAGAGAGACAAAGAATCCTAAGCAGGCTCCACATTGTTAGCACAGAACCAGATGTGGGACTCGAACTCACAAACCTTGAGATAATGACCTGAGCCGAGTCGAATGTAAGCAAGCGACTGAGCCACCCAGGTGCCCCAAAAAATGGGTACTCCTAAAACAAAGCTCCTATCTTGGGCTAAAGGAAGACCAAGAATGATGTAACTAGGGGCTACTTAACAAATATATTGTAACTCGGTGAGACTTTCTGGACTTACTTTTCTCCTGCCACGTCTGCCCATTTCAATTACAGCTTCTCCTTCCCAGCACTTCCAAAAACTTGAAGAAGTGACAACACAAGATGCATGTCTGAAAAGAGATTTAAGGATCAGAGAAACATGGCCCATAATAATCATCACATCTTTCAAGATGAAAGCATTTTTTTGACTCTTGGGCCAGGACTGCAACCGAATTTCAGGACCCAGCACTCCCTTACCCTCAGAAAGATGGAGCTGTCAGCACCTCTGACAGGACTCTGCATCTAATACTCGGCTGACCTTGTGGCGTGCAGAGGATTTACTACACACGGTGCGTGGGGAAGGAGCCAGCACTGCCGTGATATAGTGCGGTGTCAAATAAAGTGGGAGAAAGGCTGCTCAGTCAGGATCTCAGGGAGACTTTAATCCTCACTAGACCAGAGCTGAAGTTTATATGACAAGCAGATGTGAAATCTCCACTGGGAATTCAGCAGCCAGGGGCTCTAGAAAGGGAAAAGAAAGGCCCAATAATATGAGAGATGTAACAGTGAGCCCAACAGGTTCACTCAATTCTAGCTGGTCTGTGGTAACTGATGTGTTATGATCTGCTGATCCTGCCTTCTTTCTTTTTAACCACGTTCTTCCAATTCTTTAAAGTTAGGCTCCAGTCCAGATGCCTAACTCAAGTTTTCCCTGATGGCACCAGCACTATTTTTTTCTTTGAAGGTTTATTTATTTTTTGAGAGAGTTTGTGCACACAGGTCGGGGAGGGGAAGAGGCGGGGGTGGGGTGGGGGGGAACAGAGGATCCTAACTGTTCTACACTGACAGCAGAGAGCACAATGCCGGGCTCGGACCCATGAACCATGAGATCATGACCTGGGCCGAAGTCAGATGCTTAACCAATTGAGCCACTCAGGCACCCCCTATTATTTTCTTTTCTGAATATCCCCCCTCCTGTCAATCCACAATTTAAAAACATATATATATATATGTTATACATATATAACACATATATATATTACTCTATTCTGTTCTGTTGCTGAGTCAATTATTTTGTAGATTAGAAAGCCAACATGAAATGCATATGGATGGTTTACTATACTCATGTTTTGTCACACCAACTAGAATGCCTGATCCTGTGGGCAGAGCCAGTGGACAACCCCTGTATAGTCATTTGGATTCGAATGATGCTGAATGCAATGCTATGAACCTATCATCCAACTTTCAGTAAAAGTGGGTGTTGCTGCATATATTGAAAGACAGATGTAATCTGTCAATTCAGAATGAAGCATTATTGTAGGTAAATGTAATTCTTGTGAACTTGGAAAAAAAATTCAGTGGAGCTAAATTTGTTTTTCCTTTTTTTTTTCTTTTTTAACCAGGTTTGAAGTTTGTTTAACTATACAGAGGAGCGCCTGGGTGGCTCAGGAGGTTAAGCGTCCAACTTCTGCTCAGGTCAGGATCTTGAGGGTTTGTAGGTTTGAGCCCCATGTCAGGGTCAGTGCTGACAGCTCAGAGCCTGGAGCCTACTTCAGAATCTGTGTCTCCCTCCCTTTCTGCCCCTCCCCCACTCATGCTCTCTCTTTTTCTCTCTCTCTCTGTGTCTCTCTCTCAAGAGTAAATAAACATTCGGGGCGCCTGGGTGGCGCAGTCGGTTAAGCGTCCGGCTTCAGCCAGGTCACGATCTCGCGGTCCGTGAGTTCGAGCCCCGCGTCAGGCTCTGGGCTGATGGCTCAGATCCTGGAGCCTGTTTCCGATTCTGTGTCTCCCTCTCTCTCTGCCCCTCCCCCGTTCATGCTATGTCTCTCTCTGTCCCAAAAATAAATAAACGTTGAAAATAATAAATAAACATTAAAAAAATTTTAAACTATGCAGAGAGGGTGAAAAGCAGAGCAAAAGAAGGAAACAGAAATCAGAAACACAGAACAGCCTGATACTGTATGAAATAAATGGAAACATCTTCCTCAGCTTCTGTATCAATAACGTGTTCAAATCTTACAGGCTAGTTTTTCTTCTAAGGCAGCTGACAGAGGTTTTAAATGTCTACCTAAATACACAGTCCATAGTACTGTTTCCTTGTAAGAAGAAGGCAGATCTTGGGATGGGAATTTAATACGAATCAAACAAACTGAACGATAAAATTATCTTTACCAAATACCACAGGTCTATTTGGTGGTAAAGATTTTCTCCTGGGGCGGTGGGGGCGGGGGGGGCGGGGGCACCAACCAAAACAAGATGATAATTTAATTACTTCTAATTTTAGCACAACAATAAATTTAGTGGCCTGAGAGAAACTTATGCCAACTTGCGACACAGAAACTATGAGTGAATTCTTTTTTCCAGCATAATTTATTTTTTGAACTACCTCTATCTCATCCATGGATTAAACATGAACATCCCCAGTTAATATTTCTGACTTCTGTAAATTTATGCACATAACTCTCTTTTCCTTTAATTCCTTCCAAGGGATCTGGCTTCCAATTACCTCCAGAAGCAAGCATATATAAATGATTACTTTTCCAGGGAAGTATACCTTGTGTCACCTCTTGTCTTTTACATGAGCATCCTTAACTTAATTCTCAAACCCAGTCCAATAAGCCAGCTCTCCTTCTCCACATGCAAGAAAAGCCCTTATTACTACTTGCTCTGCATTATCCCAAAACTACCATTAGTATATAATTCAAGTTAAGATGTGGGAAATTATCACGGTCAATTCCCTCACATTTCATCAATTTTTCTGAATTTTCATAGCGATACTCAGTTTTAGCTGTCCTGACACCTCTGCAGGGCCCACATAAGAGTATGAAGAGCAACGGATACCAGAGCTGTTCAAAAAACGCTAGAGGAACAAATGAAGGACCATGGCCGTCAGGAATTTTTTTTTTTTTTTTTTTTTTTAAATTTCAGAATCTGTGGCTGTTTAACTGAACTGAGATGGGACAAAGGAATCTGGCTTACAGATCTATGGAAATCACAGATGCTCTCAGCTATTGACCTACTTAGGGTACACATCCTTAGAACAGATGATTTATTATGACTAATAAATCATGATGACTAAACTCAGGATATATCTATAGTCTCAGAGTTTATGTACCTAGAGCCTTTGAGGATGCAACGTGTACCAAATCCTAAGTACTTTTCACTCCTGTAGTTACTATCATTGCTTTGTTTTGTTTGAGTGGTTTTCGGTTCACCTGACTCATCTCCTCTATTATATTAATAGAACCTTGGGAATCAGTGGCATATTCCAAAAACACAATAGACACTTACATACTTCAGAAACTGTACATAAAAATTCCTTACCTACTCTGTGCCTAGAAAATAAAATAATAATAAAATTAAAAGGAAATAATAAAATAATAATTAAAAAAATAAAATGTTTAATCAATCAATTGATCATTTTACATTTACATTTTACATCTGACTCTTTATGACAGTAAAGAATACTTGTCCATGATATCTTCCACTCAAGGAAATGAACTATTTCAACTGAACTTACTGGTTACTTTGGTAATTTGGTAGCAAACTAAGTTAAAAACAATCTTAAAATGATATTAGAAGAAAAGCGTTTCTAAGTTTGATTTAAAAGTGTGATGTTAAAAAGTAAAGAAATAATACAATCTGGTACCATGGGATTAATTAGGAAATGGCGTGCTTAGTTTTAACACATTTAAGAAAGAAATCTTCAAAAAATGTCTAAGAGATAAACAATTGAAAATGCACAGAAAATAAGTAAAATATAAATGTAAAATAATCAGTGTTCATATAATTCACAAATTTCATGGTGTGTAGATCAAAGTATTGTATTCACGTATTATAAAACCAGAATAAGGAACAAAACAGTGATTCCTCACTGAATATTTCCAATGAAAAAATAAAATTATAATTATTTGGCTTCTTTGTTTTCATGACCACTTTATTAGCCTAAAATATAAAATGCTCATAAATAAAACTGTTTCTTTTTTTTTTAATTTTTTAATGTTTATTTATTTTTGAGAGAGAGGAAGACAGAGTGTGAGTGGCGGAGGGATAGAGAGAGAGGGAGACAAAGAAAACGGAAGCAGGCTCCAGGCTCTGAGCTTTCAGCAGAGAGCCTGATGCGGGGCTGGACCTGACAAACTGCTCGATCATGACCTGAGCAGAAGTCGGATGCTTAACTGACAGAGCCACCCAGGAGCCCCAGTAAAATAATTTCTGAATATTACATAAGTTAATTCTGAATATTACATAAACTCATGAAAAGAGTAGTAAATGTATTAGCACCTTTTATAGAGTAATATGAATTAATAAAGCAAGATGTTACAAAATTTAACACTGACATTCTAGAATTATCTTCTTCAACCAAAAACTATTTTTTAAAATGTCAATTTTAAAATGTCATTATTATGCAGATTTAAGGGCATTTACTAATAATCATTTTTTATCAGCCCTCTACTCACTTTGGGTATGCAACTACAATAATCTGGATTCTGAGCTTTTAAACTGAGCCTATGGTATAAACCCAGAACTCAAAATTCTAAGCTAAGAAGACATACCGTCAACATGTGTGTTATACACACAATTTTGGAAATAAAAAAGTAATTTCATTTAAGAATAAAATGACTTCAGTAACTTCAACAACTTCAAATAAAAATTATTATCAGAAAATATTGGTTGCATATGTTTTGATTTAAAATGTTCTGGCATTTACTTGATTCTCCCCCACTGAGCAATCTTTAAGGCTGCCTATATAATGTGTTTACCTATACTGGTTTACCAGAGGGTTTAAAAAAAAAAAAAAAAAAAGTAAAAACTTACAACGTATTTCATGACCCAAATCCCCAAATGTCCTTGAAACTCTGCTCCAGGGAGGCATAAGTTTTTTTTTTGTTTGTTTTTTGTTTTGTTTTGTTTTGTTTTTTGTGGTCAAATGGAACCATGTGTTTCCTTCACACAGAACAATGGAATCCATAGTCTTTATTTTCTTTTTCTGGGGTATTTCAATCGACTCTCAAAACCCCTCCACCAGTCCTAGGATTAACTCATCATTTTTTTCTCTGCTGGGATTAAGTGTATGTTATTTAGAATGTTAATTTAAAAGCATGTGCAGCAAAGAACCTATTGTGGTTCTAACAGAAAACAACTTATACAACCATGGAATAAATAAATAAATATGGTGAACACCCGAAAGCAACCCAAGTGTTCACTGATGGAAACATGGACAAACAAGATGTGGTGTATACATACAGTGGAATATTAAATGTCAAAAAAGAAGGAAATCCTGATACATGGTACAACAAGGATGAACTATGAAGACAGTTCAAGTTGAAATATACCAGTTGCAAGAAGATAAATACTGTACGAGTCCATTTATATGATGTATCTAGAGTAGTCAAAATCAGTGGTAGCTGACAGGGGCTGAAGGGAGGGAAGATGAGGAGTCATTGTGTAATGGGTAGAGTTTCAGTTTAATAAGTTGAAAAGACTTTCATGGCTGGATGGTGACGATGGTAGCACAGCAATGTTAATATACTTAATGCCACTGAGCTGTATACTTAACAATGGCTAAGATACCAAATTTTACGTGGTGTGTGTTTTACTAATTTTTTTAAAGAAATAAATTTGGTGAAACTCATGAATGGTATACTTGGATTTAAGACTGATATCTGGAGTCAAACAGGGTTGAGTTTGAGTCTGTTTTACTATTTACTATGTCCTTGGCCTCTGGCCTTCAATGGGAAGGGAACACATACATGCTCAGAATTGTGTTGTTCTGACATACGCCTTGGAAAACATTCACCAGTTATGTTACGGGATAAATTTGTATAAGGTAAACTGATCGTAATGTGACCTACTGGGTGATGAGGGAACAAGATTTGCCTTATGCTTTGATTCAGTTCAGATCAATCATTTCCAGCCAAAATAAATAACTGTGGCTGCAACACACATGCTGTACTTGAGGGTTTGCACTTTATTTATACTAACAATGAACCACCTATCTACCTATCTATATCCATATATATGACTGTATCAATAAGCAAGAAACCTGTGTTTAAGTCCTAAGGGTGAAAAGAGAGAGTCACATTATTCTTGAGCTAAAGCTAGATGAAATCAATGCCAGAAGTACTCAGGGATATTTAGGTTTTATACCTATACATATATAACTATAAAAAATACCTTTGTTATTGAAATATGAGCGAGAGGGAGAAATAAAGCCTTTATTATTGTGAGTCATGAACACTAGGACTCTTAAGAATTCTTTTCTTAGAAAAAAATATAAATCATGGCATCTTAGAAATACAATAATTATATATAAAATTATCAGATAGACAATATCTAATGAGGGACTCACCCAGAAGACTCAATAAATGTTTCTTTCATTCTGCCCTATCTCTTCAGTATATACAGTATGTAAATAGGAAGAAGAATAAAAGTCACAGAAGGAAATAAGAATATGAAGTTGAGGAGGCATTTGAATAAAACAGGGAATAGAGAACATCATAGAAAGTCTGGCTAACGCTCTGCAATTAAATGTGAAGAATCAGGAGATTCCTCGGATGGTGAGATCTTTCTGGGGAAGCCATTGGTTATATGGTAATCTATGTCACATAACCAGGAGAATGTTATCTGAACTATATATCATATTTATGTCTACTTAATTCTCACAATTTGAATATTTTAAACACAAAACATTCTGACTAAAATATAATCAATACCATATGGTGTTAATGCCACATGTTTGTTCTCTGGAGCTAAAACTGCCTTGCAGACATTATCTGCCAGTCATTGTCTCCATACACTGACAGATAAGAAATCAACAGATAAAGGGGGTGCTGAGAATATGGTGAGTGGGAGAGACTCTAGGACACAAAATCCAAGGAGGCACTTAGTTTGGGAATCTTAGGAAGCCCAAGTCTCCTTGACCTGTGTGTCTCAGGTGTCTCACATGAGTCCTGGCCATGAGAGAGGTGTGGAGATAAAAGTTTGTCCATCTGACCAAAAAGAATAACCAAGAAACGAAAATATACAACCATCTACTCCAATGTAGTGTATTAGCGTTAACATGTCACCTGCCAAACACCTATACTCCCATTCAATTGTAGATTAAAGATGGTTTCTAGGAAATCCAAGTGACCTGATACTTTGGTCCTAGACATTTTAACCTCTAGCCTAATAACTTAAATAAATTAAAACTAAGTAAGGAAAGATGTAAGTAGAGTACAAACTTCCGAATTTCATGAAACTAGCTATGCATGAAACATTGCACACACTCACTGGAAGTACCCGGGATTTTAGTGTTCATATGTACTCATGTGGTTTCAACCACATGTATCTCCAGGACTATATCTAATTATGGATGTCCATTCACCTTCTAAAAATAGAACCCAGGGAAAAAAGAAACCAGGACACTAATGGAAAGTCTGTGCTATCTCTGTCACAACAGCTCTTCCAAACATGCAGCCCAATTTTAAAAAGTGTCATTTAGCACGATTTAACCACTGTCCCTACACCTATAATAAATTTTCTTAAATTGAGAAGATGTCCTCCTACAAAAGAAAACCAAATATCTAGTTAGCCAGCTTTCCACATTAGGCCACCTTAATTCTGTGGTTTTAGCTGAGTTACTGAGATTCATTAGAGACATTTATTACTGGGGCACCTGGGTGGCTCAGTAGGTTAAGGGTCTGACTTCGGCTGAGGTCATGATCTTACGGTTTATGAGTTTGAGCCCCATATCGGGCTCTGTGCTGACAGCTCGGAGCCTGGAACCTGCTTCAGATTCTGTGTCTCCCTCTCTCTCTGGCCCTTCTCCTCTCGACCTCTGTCTCTCTCTTTCTCTCTCTCAAAAATAAACATTAAAAATTTTTATTAAATAAAAAAAAGAAGCATTTATTACTGCCAGTAAAACAAACTTTACTCGGGTAGAAATGTCCGTAAGCTTCATGGCCTTCGGTAAAGTATCAAATATTCAGGAAATTTTAAGAGTTTATAAGAGGGCAAAATATGGCAAAACATAGATAGCATATTTACCTAGTAATAACATCTGACATCAAATAATCTTGTCAGATACAGAATGCTAAGAGATAAGATTAGGTATAGACACATGAACTGTTTCAAAGTCATTAGTGATGAAGGTTCATTTGTATCTAGATAACGGCTTAGATATTCAGCTCAATAAATGACATGAATCCTTTATGCCTCACTGTTACAGACAACCCAGTTTATAGTTTTCAATAAGGCATGTAGAATCTTCTGACACCAGGGTAGGCAAACTCTGGTCTGTAGACCAAACCCGGCCCACTGGCTAATTTTGTAAATAAAGTTTTATTGGAACATGTCCTTTTATTTACTGCTGCTTATAGCTGCTTTCCTACCACTACGGCAGGACTGAATAGATGCAACAGAGACCACGTAGCATGAAAAGTTTAAAATATGTACTATCTGGCCCTTTACAAAAGGTTTGCCAACTTGATACAACATATTAATTCATGCTACTATAGTTGTAGTCCATGTAATCTGCAAAAGAGTTATTTGAACTGTTATAGTTTTGTAAAGTCCCTCCTAAGCCAACAGAAATGCTATATTTCTCTTCTCTTGTTCACTTATTGTTTTGCTTTTAACATCTGAATTCTGTGCATTTTAACCACATATACCATGACTACGTACTTAATAAAAACAGAAAGGATCCCTTAAATAAATAACAGATATATATTTTGTCCATTTGTTGCCAGGTACCCAACTTGATCAACAGTGAGAGATTTAACCACCTAAACCTACAGCAACGTGAACTTACATTTTGGACCATGCTAAGGTACATTCATTTTCTTTTCACAATGTCAACAGGTAGACTGAATAAATCCCCTCTTTAGAACACTACAGATGGTTAGATAGGTTTCACATACTTATGAACATAATGACGAAATTATAGCATTAGAATCACATATTCCATCTCTTAATCAACAGTTTATCCATTTAACATTCTCTGTTGCTGACATTAAATTGTGTGCTTTGAATTACCTGTATACTCTCAGAGATGTTTCTCTTCATCAAACCTCCCTCTTGGCAGAAATCTTTCCTTCCAAAGTGTTAGTGAGTGACCTGGGGGGAAATGAACAATGTTCTTTTTAACCCCACCAATGTTCATCTCTGTTAGTACAATACTTTCTAGACCTACACAACCCAACTAGAGAGACAGAAAATAAATTCTAAATCTAGAAGGAAGTACCATTTCTGTTGCCTCCAGCAGAGTAAGGATAGGCTGACACAGTGAGGCACGTATCTCAGCTACAAAATTTAAGGGTACGCCAAAAAGTTTGGCAATCAATATAAATAATGTTTAATGTGACATTTTAAAAACCCAAAAGAATGTGAATATCCACAGGAAATAAAATATAAAGATTTTCAACCAAGACAGGATCAGTCACAGCGCCTTAGCGAGCCAGGTGGGACCCTAAGTCAAAAGAAAAATCAGTAATATCAATCCCACTCTGAATTAGCCCTGACTTTTTGTGTGTTCTTTTAAATTTTGCACCCAGAGGCACTTGTCCCTCATCTCAGTCCCATCCTTGTTCTTCAACCAGTTGACTAAAAGTTCATCAAATGGTAAGCAAACTGAAAAGCCCCTTTGTGAGCAGCTGACCTGCAACGCAGCTGGGGCCGGGGGTGGGGGGGAGAGGAAGGGAGAGGGGGCTTCTGGCAATTTGCCAGCAGCAGCACTTACAGTTGACCATGCCCAACCAAAAGAAAACATTCCTTCTTTCTGTTTTTGTTTTTGTTTTCCCCCTTTCCCACGTTCATCCTCTCTTTATATTCCCTTGACACCTTTTCTCTCAAAACACAACCTGGTCTTGCCCTTTATAGTCAAACATAAATAGAGGCCTGACCTTTGCTTTTCAACCTGGGTACTTATTCCTAGGGTATCATTATAAAGATAGATAGACAGATAATTGGACTAAGGACACTGAAATCCTAAGGGACACAAAGAGGTTTTTATCAAACATAGGTCCCATTTCTATCGCCTGTAGCTAACAAGCAGCCAAAAAATCTGAAAGTATTAATTGAAATGTTACCATTTACTGCATTACACACCACTTCCCAGGCCCCTCAGGATAAGGCTTGGCCAATGCATGGATATTCTTTGCGGGCTTTACCATGAAAAAGGACAACACAAGGCAATTTCTTTTTCAGAGTACATGAAGCACCGATGACCCACAGGTTGGCCACGACAGCCTTAAAGTTCTCCTCCATTTGACTAAACTTTAGACAAGTTTCTCCCCAACTTTAGTCCCTGACCTTCCTTTTCTCAGACCATTTACTCTGGAAAACTCATAGTTGTAAATTCCTTCTCTACCTCTTTGGGATATAAATCTTCCCCCAGTCTCTCACCAGATTTACAACTCAGGAATGTCTTTCTCAAGGACTTGGGAGCCGTCTCTTTGAAATGTAATCATCAAGGAAGACAGTGCCTGTTATGGAATGAATTGTGTCTGCCCCAAATTTATATGTTAGGGCCCTACACCCCCATTTGAGTGTATTGGAAACAGGGCTTTTAAGGAGGTGATTAAAGTTACATGAGATCATAAGGGTGAAGCCCTGATCCCACAGAACTGGTATCCTTATAAAAGAGAAAGACATACCACCCATCTTTCTCCCTCGCCCCCCTCTTCCCCCCCCCCCTTTCTCAGTTGCTTTGTGAGAACACAGCAAGAAGGCCATCATGTGCAAGCCAGGATTAGAGTCTTCACTAGGATCTACTCCTGCTGATACTTTGATCTTTGGACTTCCCAGTATCCAGATATGATCTGATGAATTTGTTGAATTGACCTTATGTAGACCTCCTCTTTCTTTAATATCTTGCTGGCTTTGTTCCGCAGGATGATTAGAAACAAACAGAGCCACTTAAGTGTTCAATGAAACAAAGTTTTGCTTTCCAGCAAGATGCTTTTTAAGTAAAAATGTCATTTCTCCACACCCACCCCCCACCCCCCCCGCAGAAGTGTATAGGACATTGACCAAAAAGACTTAGATTTTCCTGCACTATCCCTGTTTTAGAAAGCAAAGTCCAATTTTCCAAGAAGACTCAGTCCCAGGCAAGTTGGTTGAATAGATGCCTCTTCCTCTTTTGGCTTTTCTCTAAGATTAGTTATCTACCAGGTCGTAAGAAACAAAGCCATTGCAAATGATTGGTATATTCTCTATTGGGCTTATGATCTGTAATGGATAAGGACAGAGAAGTGATGGGAGAGGGGCATCTGTGTGGCTCAGTTGGTTAAGCCTCTGACTTCAGCTCCGGTCATGATCTCACAGTTCATGAGCTCAAGCCCCATGTCAGGCTCTGTGCTGACAGCTGGGAACCTGGAGCCTGCTTCAGAGTCTGTGTTTCTTTCTCTCTCTGTCTCTCTCTTAAAAATAAATAAATATTAAAAAAAAAAAAAGAAAAGGGATGAGAGAGAGAAAAAGGAAAAAGGAAAAAAAAGAGAATAGAGTTAATGATAGCACACTTCCCTGTACTTATTACCACATCAGGAGAACTACAATTCTTAACACATTTATATGCAATTATTAAGTAAATTTCCACAGCTATTGTGTCTGTTTTTATGCATGTATAAAAAATGTCTACCCTTAAATATATTTTCAAGCTCATTCATCCCTCAGTAAATCCAAAGATACACCAGTATTAGGTAAGGGATACCAATGTGTTTTAGGACAAAGATAAATGCTTCAAAGCAAAAGCAACTCAGCATATCCACAGCATAAAAGAAAAATTAAATTCAAGTTTAATGGTGGAACCAATCACTGAACAATCCTGCAAAAGTGAAAAGTGTTTGAGTTATTGCTTCTGTGACTACCGCTAACATTTTTATTAACTTCCAAATACACAGTAATGATATTTCGGGAAAATTACCATACTTACAGACGGATTTTAAGAGAGAAATTACTCCCTAACCCCGGCCCCACAGCTATCATGATAATAAAAATTTCCTGCCCATGGCAGCATTTAACTCATTCAATGTTTTCACACCTTCAACTTGACAGACCCAAGGACACAGACATACACCGGGTGAAACTTGAAATTTCTTGCTCGGTGTTGCAATAAAAGTGTGTTTTCAATTTATATGTTTTCTTCTATCTATAAGATAAGCATAAAAGAACAATTGTATTTATATATCAGTTTTATCCTTTATAAATCCATTCAACTCATTTTTTTCAATGAGGCCGAATTTTTCAGATGTATGGGTTAAAAAGTGTTTAATACAACATATTCAGGTGGATATTACTCTTTAGGAAAAGATCATATTTGCTTATTCACATATATCCTAGTTTATATAGAGCTTACTCTATCAAATATGCTTTTAGAGTATATACACTTCAGAATATATATTTTTCTTAAAAATTTTTTTAATGTTTATTTTTGAGAGAGAGAGCGCGAGCAAGTGCACAAGTAGACGAGGGGCAGAGAGAGAGAGGAAGACACAGAATCTGAAACAGTCTCCAGGCTCTGAGCTGTCAGCACAGAGCCTGACACAGGGCTTAAGGGCACGAACCTCAAGATTATGACCTAAGCTGAAGTCAGAGGCTCAACTGACTGAGCCACCCAGCAGCCCCTATATTTTTTTCTAATGTTATGTTTTGGTTCAAATTATCACTAACCACTGACCACAGTCTCACATTTATATACTTTTCTCCATGTGAGAAATGTATAAATGCAAATGGAAAGTTCTATCAAGCATTAAATACACAGAAATGTTTTTCCTTCGTCATGTGTCATCATTCGCAAACATCCAGTTCCCTATTCAACTTGTCCTTTTATCTAACTTACCCTTCTCCTACTCTGTACCTATCAGAAATACCTAGAAGGACTGCTAAACATGCAGATGCCTTAGCTCAACCTCTGGAAATTCTTATTCACTAAAACTCAGGTAGACTTGCTGACTCTAAACAAAGCCATCTTAATTAAACAGTTTGTGATAGGTCTGGGAAACTTTATAAAAGATGTAACATTCTTTTCCTAATTAGAAGGATGTAAAACAAATTCTATGAAAAAAAGGTTTCTAGCTATGAAAGGGACAGAGGAAAACACACCACTCATCTTTTTACTATAGATCTCTCTAACTCATGGATTCCTTCCTGCACTTGCAGTCTTCCCTGCAATCTCACAGACCTCTGACTTTGAAATGTGAAAATTCACTGTATGAGCAGATGAGGGGGTAAAGCAATGACTCAGTCTCCCTGTGTTGTGATAACTACAGGGTATTAACTAGCATATGAAAATGATACCCAATAAATCATGGCAGCTCCTGAGGACCGACAGTGCCGGGCCCTGTGCTGAGCATAGAGGGTAAAAAAAGTGAATGGCGTCTACATGGAATGTGAAATTTAGTGAAATCCAATATTAAGATACTTGCATTTCCACATACCACTCAGATCATACACTGCTTATAAACTTCCTCTCAAGGCTACCTTTCATGTTTCTATGTACATAATTTTTCTTTTTACTTTTTTTTTTTAACTGGAGGAAGAAACAGGAAGCTGTTATAAGGCAGTAACAAAGTTTCCACAATCTGCTTCCATCCCCCAGCACAGTCCCATACCAGCAGGGCCTTAGGGAAGACTCAGCCTTTACTGGCAAGCGCTGCTGGTAAACAGAGGGACCAGTATCCCATTAACAATCAGAAACACCTTCTATTTTTATTTTCTTTCGTGACAATCCTCCCTTTCCCCACTGTGGATGCTTCCTCATTTTAGTATTTGAACTCCAGTTGCATCTGAATAAAAGAGATTTAAGAAACCCTAAAAGAGCGGGGAAATGTCATGAAAAAACATACACAAAATTACATGAGTACAGTAAGTTGGAGTAGCCATTACACCTCTTTTCTGCTTCCTTAGGACCCTTCTAACTATTTCCGTTTGGCCATTTGGTTAGATTTGTATTATCAGTGGAAAATGACCTCTTTTAAAAGAAAACCAGGAAAAAACATACTGCTTCACAAGAGTGAAAAACACAAAAAGAAACTGTTATAAAGCTGAAAGTAGCCAAACTTTAAAAAACAAAAGTGAGGGGCGCCTGGGTGGCGCAGTCGGTTAAGCGTCCGACTTCAGCCAGGTCACGATCTCGCGGTCCGGGAGTTCGAGCCCCGCGTCGGGCTCTGGGCTGATGGCTCAGAGCCTGGAGCCTGTTTCCGATTCTGTGTCTCCCTCTCTCTCTGCCCCTCCCCCGTTCATGCTCTGTCTCTCTCTGTCCCAAAAATAAATAAACGTTGAAAAAAAAAATTAAAAAAAATAAAAAAACAAAAAAAACAAAAGTGAATACAAATGAAATAGACAGGACTTACATCATATACATGGAACCACATCACAGAAGCAAACACTCAAGAATGTTCTATAACTTTGGTATCAATAATACAAGTTTGTGGGGCGCCTGGGTGGCTCAGTCGGTTGGGCGGCCGACTTCGGCTCAGGTCATGATCTCACGGTCTGTGAGTTCGAGCCCCACGTCGGGCTCTGTGCTGACGGCTCAGAGCCTGGAGCCTGTTTCAGATTCTGTGTCTCCCTCTCTCTCTGACCTTCCCCCATTCATGCTCTGTCTCTCTCTGTCTCAAAAATGAATAAACTTAAAAAAAAAAAAATACAAGTTTGTGAGTCCTGGGATCCAATGAGGTGGATTAAAAATTCCAAAATGTAAAATCACTATACAATTATTCAGCCTGTTATTTTTCCGAATTTTATTGAAAAGTTTAATTTATGACTTGAGTTACTTAAGAAAAAGTAGGAATGTGGGATTATCATTTTTATCTCTACATTAGAAGATGAGGCATTTGTTTCTAACTTTCAAGAGCAGAATGCATCCTAAAAAGAACTGCTGTCATGGCCAAAATGAAAAGTTTAATTTATGAATTTAAAAACTTTTATGCTAAAAAATGTTTTCATGTAAAACTTTTCTAAATGTTCAAATTTCTTATTGAATACACAAAATCTAATGGGGCACTTCCTAGACATTTGAAGAAAATGAGTAGGTTTACTAATGCTTATTGATTCCTAATCTAACACTTTTAGTGGCATTCCTCATGGAATTGATGCAGTTCACTGTATGTTTAAAACAATTCCTAGGGACACCTGGCTGGCTCAGTCAGCCGAGCATGTGACTCTTGAACTTCAGGTCAAGAGTTCAAGCCCCACGTTGGGTATAGAGCCTACTTAAAAAGAATAAAAAATTAAAAACAAATAAAAGTGGCAATAGAGAAATCTCCCAAATGAGTATTATTATGTGTGGAAAAGAGCTACTCTGTGGTAAATTATGTCATAGGGCACTTCTGTTTTCAGTAAAACTGAATCGCTCCCTCCACATTCCAAACCCCTAGCTTTCATGTTACCATTGAAAATACCTAGTCTTGAAGATTATTTTTACTCTGAAAGGAAAATATATACATAAATCTTAAAGCAAATAAATCATTTTCTATATACAACTGATAAGCAATAAAATTCTGAGAAAGTAAAAATTCTAAAGTATTATTTCTTTACTATAATTCTAATTATTGGACAAATCTAAGGACAGTAGTCTTTAATGTTTTAACAAGGATTCTCATTTTCTTTAGCGGTCTATCATCTACAATTTCTGATGAGAACATTTTGTTGTCTGGTAAGCTCCCTTTCACTATGCTTTGATAGTGTCTCAACAAAAAAAGAGGTGAAGTTATGGATTAATGTGTTGAATCAGTATATAATAATGGAAAAGTAAAACATGCCTACAGGAATGAGTAAGCTGTGTGGCTACTGTTGAGAATCCAAACCTGATTACCAGTTTAAGAGCTGAGTCAAGGTGGGCAGTATTGAGCCCTATTTAACATCACTGTCTGGGCCAATAAAACTAAACAGAACACAACAAAAACACAATAAAACAAAGTGAAAAAAATGAAAACAACAACAGCAGTGACAGAATCTTTCATGTGCTATGATTTGGAATAATAAGAGCTCAGGTCTTAGCAGTACTGTTTAATTAAATCTCACTATGTTGGTAAGCAATCAAGAGCACTATACAGATGACCCTTGAACAAGGCAAAGGTTAGGATTGCTTATTCCCCACGCAGTCAAAAATCCACATATGGGGGGCGCCTGGGTGGCTCAGTAGGTTGAGCGTCCAACTGTGGCTCAGGTCATGAGCTCACGGTTAGTGGGTTTAAGCCCCGCATGAGGCTGTCTGTGACCAGCATGGAGCCTGCTTCAGATCCTCTGTCCACCCTGCCCACCTGCCTCTGTCCCTCCCCTGAACGTGCATGCTCTCTCTCTCTCTCTCAAAAACAACTATTTTTTAAAAATCCACGTAGGGGTGCCAATGTAACTCAGTCTGTTAAGCGTCTGACTCAATTTCAGCTCAGGTCATGATCTCACGGTTCGCAGGTTTGAGCTCCACACTGGGCTCCACGCTGACAGTGTGGAGCCAGCTTGGGATTCTCTTTCTCTGTCTGCCCTTCCTCTGCTCATGCTCTGTCACCCAAATAAATAAACACTAAAAACAATCCACATATAACTTTTGACTCCCTAAGAAGTTAACTGCTAATAGCCTACTTTTGATTATAATGCCTTAACAATAACCCTACCAATTAACACAGATTTTATGTGTATTATATATTGTATCCTTACAGAAGGTAAGCTAGAGAAAAGAAAATGGTAATAATATCATAAGGAATACAAAATACATTTACAGTACTATACTTCTAGTTATTGAAAAACATCTGTGTATAGGTGGGCCAGGTCACCCCTCTAGGACAGGATCAGGTGTGGTGGCAGGCCTCACCCCAGGATGGTGATGCTCCACGGCCTGGTGGCCTCTGCCCACCAGCAGCTTCTTCCAGAACGGGCCCACAGATGGCAACAGTGGCCTACAGGAATATAGCTACTCCATCTGTCAGGAGATGTACCACCAACTTGCGGCCACCAGCGACTATAGTCTTAAGGAGGCCAGGAGGCTGAGGTGTCACTCAGGGCGGATCGTAGGCCCGTAGCTGCTCTGGGACATGAAAAACTCAGGGGGCAAAGGCACCTGGGGGCTCAGGGCTAGTGTGCAGTACCATCTGTGCCCTCTGGGCATGTTCACCCACTTCAGTCCCGCCTCCTGCCCCCGAGCCTCAGACATGCAATGTGACCACCCTGTGAGCCAGTGGGGCGGACTACAGCCCTGCCTGGTCCAGGGGCCTCCAGAGGCTGCTGATGGCCTGGTGGGCCTCCCTAGGTACTCAAGTTTTGCAACCTCTGTATCAGTTGCCTTCAGTTTGGTCCTGTGGAGACAGGTAGGCAGCTGTAAATAAATGCCTTGTGGTTTTGCTTGCTGTTAACTTTTAAAAAACAAAAATGGGTACAAGTGAAGCTGCTCACTTCAAACCTATGTTGACTGAGGGCCAACTATATAGGACTAAGTTTCCTCCTCTATGAAAGGAGGAGGTTGGATGGATGATCGCTAAGTAACAGTCTGCATCTAATGATGTCTGTTTTCATCTGACAAATAACAACTTCAAGAGGGCCTGTGAACACAGCAAATTTTGCTGAGGCTGATCAAATTCTTTCCAGTATTGCTACAGAGAAGCAAACATCAGAACTCAGTCCTAATATACCCAATAAAATACAGTCAGAAATGATCTTGATAAGGGGGCACCTAGATGGCTCAGTTGGTTAAGTATTAGCTCAGGTCATGATCTCATGGTCACAAGATCTAGCCCCATGTTGGGCTCAGCATGGAGCTCAAAGTCTGCTTGAGATTCTCTCTCTCTCTCCTTCTCTCTTTGCCCCTCCCCTGCTCATGCTCATTTTCCACTCGATTTCCACTCAGGTCATGATCTCGGGGTTGCAGGATCTAGCCCCACTAGGGCTCCATGCTGACAATGGGGAGCCTGCTTGGGATTCTCTCTCCCTCCCTCTCCCTCAGTCCCTCCCCAGTTCATGTTCTCTCCGTCTCTCTCTCAACAATAGAAATAATCCCGATAAAGTGGCATCCCAATATAATCAGTTTACATATATTGGGAGTGATTCAGTGGAATCTGTGCTAAAACATACAAACCAATGGAACCCTATTTATATGAATAAAAATCAAAATATTTATTCCAGAATGATCTTAGAGACCAGTTATCTAAACCTATCAATTAAAGGAGTAGGAAACCAAGGACCAGTAAGGTAGAGAAATGCCTGAGGATGGAATTCATGGCACAGCCATGGCTCATATCCTGGCCTTTTGATATACTAAAATTATACTATTTTATCCCCCCTCTATTGTGATAACTCACTTTCTTCTAAATAAGAAATATGGGAAAGTAAGTGACCCAAATTCTTCTTTTGGTTTAATTATCTTAACTAAAAGTTATTATGCATCAGGCATATTAAAATACCTCATTAACAATGCAAAATATAAACTCTTTAAATAGTTTTACCATTTATTTATTTATTTATTTATTTATTTATTTATTTATTATGTTTTTATTTATTTTTTGAGAGAGAGAGTGACCAAATAGGAAAAGGGGATACAGAGAGAGGGACAGAGGATCCCAAGTGGGCTCTGCACTGACAGCAGAGAACCCCACGTGGGGCTTGAACTCATGAACCATGAGATCATGACCTGAGCCAAAGCTGGATGCTTACCCGACTGAGCCACCCAGGAGCCCCAGTTTTACCATTTTAAATGAATAAAATGAACCACATATTTTTCTCTGGTCCCTGCTGAAATTACACCAGAGATATTTAAGGGGGAAAAAAAAGATAAAAAAGGACAAGGAGCAGGAAACATGATCATCAAATGAAATCTGAAATCTGAATTACAGACAAATTAGTAGCAGATGATGGAGACTGAGAAAGCCAGATTCTAAACTAGCCATTGAAGACATACAGAGCAAACCATACCAAAGAATCACAGAAAAACTAAGGAGTTTCTGGCAACATAACTCTCTGAAGCTGGGTTATAGATCCCTTCCCCATCTCAGAAGTAAGAAAACAACTTCCCCCAGTCATAATAAAAGCAGAATTTTCCTCTCTAGAGAACTATAGCAAGGGAGATGGGGAATTAGGAAAAACATGGCTCCCATTGAGGATGTGGAACAATATAGAAGGATATTAAAGAAAATTCTTCCTGGGGCACCTGAATGGTTCAGTCAGTTGGACTTCTGACTCTTGATCTAGGCTGAAGTCATGGTTCCAGGGTCGTGGGATCAAGCCTGGCACTGGGCTCCGTGCTGTCAGCATGAAGCCTGCTTGAGATTCTCTGTCTCTCCCTCTGCTCCTCTCCTCTGCTTGCACGTTCTCTAAAATAAAATTTTAAAAAAGGAAAGAAAATTCTTCCAATCAAATGGTGAGATGTTATATCCTTCCTCTATTTGATCTGAGAACATTGGCAGTCAGTTATACCTTTTAGGTACTAGAGGGAATAAGTCCTCACTAGGGAACTTTACCAGTCCCAGAGAAAAACTTAAAAAATACTTATTGTATTTGACAATAAAAAAACAAAAAGAAACTAGCCATAATATTCTACAATGAATCCTGGTAATCCACAAGCAACAGCATGCGCAGAAACTTCCAATCAGCTATTTTAGTGCCCCATGTAGCTTTCTGAGAACAAAACAAAAAAATAAATTAAAGGAAGTTCAAGACTAGCAATAATCAGAAGAAAAGTGTTTAAAAAATGGCTAAGAGCTTCATAAAGAGGAGGGAAACTATTACAGCAATAAAATTAAGTGGTAGAGAAAGCTGTCAGAAATAAAACATGGGATTATGAAAAAGAATGTGTTCAAGTTAAAAATCTGAAGGTGAAAAAATAATACTTAAATACGATATTTGGAAAATAAAATTTAAAAGATCCCTAATTCCTCTATCCATTTGTTTGTTTAATGCTATTTAATGAACTCCTACTCTGTATCCGGTGCTGGAGATAAAGTAGTGAAAAAACAAAATCTCTTTAAGAATTTTTTATTCTAGTAGGAAACACACAATCAAGGTAAAAAAGTTGAATAATGTACAGGTAGTGTTAATAACTAAGGAGAGAAACCAGGAAGGGGAACATCAGATTTCGGAAGAGGAGTGGAGTTGTGGAGTTGGTGGCTAGGGAAGGCTTCATGATGACTTCTGAGAAAAAGGCCAGAAGGAGGTGAGACAGGGGTGTTGACATCTGAGGGGAAAACACTCCAGCAAAAGAAAACGGCCAAGTCTCGCAAGAACATGCTTGCTATGTTCCGAAAACACCAAGGAGCGGTATCCCGGAATTGGGAAAATCAGGGCAAGGGACTTGGAACCTAAGTGAGGGAAATAAAGGAAAGCAAGGTTGTATAAGATCTTACAAGTCAAGATGAAGTGGGGCTTGGAGCAGAGAGATGATCCAAGACTACCGGAAGTTAGAAATAAAGAGACATAGATCTTAGGGAATTGAAAAAGAAATAGTAGACAATACATAAAATAAAGTCATTTTGAAAACATAATTTCAAAAGCAGTCAAAAGGAAATGTAACAAAACAACCAAAGGAATAAAGACAGATAAGGCAGTCCAAGATGGCAGCATAGAAAGACCTTCGCTTCGCCCCCTCCCATGGACAATCCAAATTTACAGGTACATAGCAAACAACTCCCTCTGGAAAAGACCTGAAAACCCACTGAAAACCTCCTTCAGAACAAAGGATAAAAAGGCCACATTGAGACAAGTGGGGGAGGCAGCGATACAGTCTCACTCAAAATGCCACGCCCTGGTCAGGAGGGATCTCACGAACATGGATGGAGCTTTTCTCTGAGGAGCAAGGGGTTCATGCCCCACATAAGGTTTGCCAATCCATGCAACCTAAACTAGAGAGAGATGAGCCCCCAAAACATCTGGCTTTGAAAACCAACAGGGCTTACATCCAGGAGCCAGGAAGGGCTTCAGGGAACTGAATATCTGATTTCGAAGGGCTTTACATGCAGACTCACCCCAGAACCCAGTGCAAAAGCAGGTGCTTGACAAGTGCCTCAGGGGCACCTGGGCGGCTCCTTGGGATAGGCCTCAGACTTTGACTCAGGCCATGATCTCGCAGTTCCTGAGTTTGAGCCCCATGTTGGGCTCTGTGTTGACAGGTCAGAGCCTGGAGCCTGCTTGAGATTCTTTGTCTCCCTCTCTCTCTCTGCCCTTCCCTCGCTCTCTCTCTCTCAAAAATAAATAAACATTTAAAAACAAAAGAAAAAACGAAAATTGTTTTAGACTATTTGCGAAGAAGATTCATTTGCTAATCTTTAAAGCATCTGCCAGAGGGACAGGGCTCTGTTGGGACTCTCTCCAGGACAGAGGTACGGGCATTCACCATTTTTGTGTTTCCCTTCCATCCAGCTAGTGCTGACAGACACACAGAGTCACGGCACCCTAACCAGTGGATGTGCCCTGACCTTGTGCTCTCCAGCTGCCTCACTAAAACTAAATCCAGTGCATATGCCCAGGTCCTGCACTCCCCTTGCCATGGCAAAGCTGGCAGGCATATACAGTCCAACAGGAGACTCCCTACCCAGTTATGTGGCTCTGGTGGTCAGGGAGGCCTGCCTCTTTGGGCCCCACAGGACAGAAACAGTTGAAGAGTTAGTTCTCGACAGGCTACCACGCCCAGGCACTGCACAGACAGCAGACAGAAATATAACCGAACTCTTCCTGTGAAAAAATACTTACTTGTCTTACAGCTTCAGCCAGAAGGGCAGGCCTCAGGTTGGCCACACATCAAGAGGCGACAGAGGTGCCAGGGCAAGTTATCTTCGTGTTGTCCCTAGGTCTTGCTACAGCTTGGGACTATCTCCAGGAAAGGAGCTTATACACTCATCCGAAGACCCAATTTTTGCAAATGTCGAACACCTCTACATCTCCTGAAGAAGAGGCCAGAATGGTGTATAATTGTGGCCCCAAGGGACTATATATATATAGTGTATATATATATATACTATATATATACATACTATACATATATACTATATGTATATGCTATATATACATACTATACATATATACTATATGTATATGCTATATATACATAAAAGTGGCTTCCTAAGGGTGTGGCTTCCAATTAGCCTGAAGCTAGGTGCCAAATGAGATTCCTTTCTTTGGAACACTGACAGGTCTTGGCAAAGCCTCAACAACTGGAACCTGATGGATTTCCTGGTGAATTACACTAAACATTAAAGGAGATTCAATACCTATCCTTCTGAAACTCTTCCAAAAAACTGAAAAGGAAAGAATTCTTCCAAGGCCACCATGACTCTGTTACCAAAACCAGACAAGGACCCTAAGAAACAAAACAAAACAAAACAAACAACCAAACAAAAATTACAGACCGATATCCTTGATGAACAGAGATTCAAAAATCCTTAACAAAATACGAGAAAACCAAATTCAACAATATATGAAAAGGATCATATACCATGACCAAGTGGGGTTTGTGCCAGGGATGGAAGGATGGCTCAAGATCTGAAAATCAATCCACATGATACACCACGTGAACAAAGTGAGAGATAAAAATTGTATGTTATCTCAGTAGATGCAGGAATAAAGGATGTGACAAAATCCAACACCCATTTATAATAAAAACTCTCAGCAAAGTGAGTATGGAGTGAACACACCTCAGCATAATAAAGGCCATGTACAACAAGCCCACAGCTAACATACTCAATGATGAAAAGCTGACAGGAACTAAGATCAGGAACCAGAAAGAGATGTTTGCTTTTGGCACTTCTATTCACCACAGTATTGGAAATCCTAGACAGACAAATTAGGCAAGAGAAAGAACTAAAAGGCATCGAAATTTGAAAGGAAGCAATGAAACCACCACTATTTATAAAAGACATTATTTCATATATAGAAAAGCCTATACACTCCTCCAAAAATCTGTTAGGTCTATGAAACAAATTCAGTAAAGTTGCAGGTTACAAAATCAATATGCAAAAAATCAACTGTGTTACGATACACTAACAATGAACTATTAGAAAGAGAAATTAAGAAAACAATTGTATTTATAACTGCATCAAAAAAAAAAAGGAAATGTCAAGGAATACATTTAACAAAGGAGGTGAAAAACCTGTAGTCTGAAAACCATTTTTTTTTATTGAGAGACAGAGAGTGAGTGGGGGAGGGGCAGAGAGAGAGGGAGCACAGAATCCAAAGCAGGTTCCAGGCTCCCAGCTGTCAGCACAGACCCCAAAGTGGGGCTCAAACTTGTGAACCATAAGATCATGACCTGAGCCAAAGTCGGACACTTAACCAACTGAGCCACCCAGGTACCCTGTGTACTGTGAAAACTATAAGACACCAATGAAAGAAACTGAAGATGAAAGAAGTAAATGGAAAGATAAACTGTGCTCACAGATGGGAAGAATTAATATTGTTAAAATGCCCATATTACCCAAAGTAAATTTACAGATTCAATGCAATCTCTATCAGAATCCTAATGACATTTGTCACAGAAATACAATAAATAATCCTGAAACGTGTATTCAATCACACAAGACCCTAAATAGCCAAAAGAATCTTGAAAAACAAAACAAAACAAAACAAAGCTGAAGGCACCATATTCCCTGAATCCAAACTATATTACAAAGCTATAGTAATCAAAACAGTATCGTATTGTCATAAAAACATATAAAGATCAATGGAACAGAACAGAGAACCTAGAAATAAACTGATAAATGTATGCTCAATTAATTTTTGACAAAGGGGCCAAGAATGTACCAGGGAAAAAGTGCCATCTGTTCAGTAAATAATGCTGGGAAAACGGGACAGCCACAAGCAAAAAGAAATAAAACTATATTACTATCTTACATCATACACAAAAATCAAGAAATGATTAAAAGCTTGAAAAGGAGACCAGACATAATAAAAGTCTTAGAAGAAAACAGTTCATCTACTATAATCAAGTATGGTCAGGATTCAAAGTAAATCATTTACAGCTAAAAAATGAAACATGTACTAACATATTTAACAATTTCAAGGAAGTAATTATAGAAATATAATATTATTATTTTATATCAGGAGATAGATAAGAGGAGAAGAGAAGGGAAGAAAAAACATGCTCATTTTAACATTTCTCACTGTAGAGAAATAGATATTGTAAATTTTGCTTAAAGAGACCATTTTTATAAAAGTGAAAAATGAGAGATATGATATTACCTCCCACACCTAAAACATCCTGAATCATAATCTAAACATGAGGGGGAAAACATAATGTTGTTTAATTAGCAAATCTTATGAAGCAATAAAGCAGAACTTCTCAACAAATATGTCCGAGCACAATACTGTCGTACCAGTGGGTTAGAGGCATGCTGAGATATATTTAGTTGGTATAGCCTTAGATAATATCCCTTTAGTCTTATGAATGAGATGTCCAAATACGTCCTTTGACCCTCAACTGTATTATCCACCTTCATATAAAACACGAATAGAGTTTTTTTAGAGATCACTTGATTGCTCTGGCTTTGATCATCATTTTACAGGGGCTTAGGTGTATGTGGGGGAAGGCAGGTGAAAATTTGGCCTAGAAAAGAAAATGGACAGGGTAGTAAGAGTAAAACAGCAGCTATATTGAAGGTTGCTGTAAAGTCAGAAGAGTGCCCAACTGCCCAGGACAGGCCAGTAACCTGCCACTCCTTAAACATCTCTGACTATGAAAAGGAACAGTTCAAGCGTGCAGGGTGAGACCAAATCTACACGGAGGGTAACAATAGCTTCAGCTTGGAAACTAGAGTAATATACT